>NW_024097358.1:3677500-4040000 GCF_016545835.1 Crotalus tigris | reverse complement strand
TCTCCTTAATTCCAGGTTGTATCTCTCTTTGATCAGTTTCCAACCATTGTTTCCCCGCCTTCCCTCTGGTGCTCTGGTGAACAACCTGGCCCCCTCTGCCTTGTGGCAGCCCCTCAGATACTGGAACACTGCTAACACGTCTCCCTTATTTCTTCTTTTCTTTTGCCAAACCCAAGTCTCGTAGCTTCCTTTAACCAAAAACACACTGTACTTCAAACTGTATTTATCTTTACTAGTTTTCCAACCTGTGTTGATTGGAATGGTGTGCAGTTTTAATCTATCAGGTCTGTTAAAAAATGGTTGAATCACGAGTCAGGATAAATGTATGTCTGCTATTTTCACCCGGTTACAATAACTACGATTTATCATTTTAAAGGCATAAATAATGACACCCTGCCCCCCCCCCAGCACCACAGCAATCTTGTAAAGGAGGCTGGGTTGAGAGACTAGTGGCTTAAACCCAGCTGAGGGACATTGGTAGCTACCACTCTAAAGTTCCAGGTTTGAAAAGCTGCCCATGTTTTGGAGCCCTTTAAAAAAAATAAAATAAAACTCCCCACGAGAAAAGTGAAAGCTGAACTGTTGGGGCAAATGACTTAAGGGCTGGTCCTGCAGCATGATAATCAGTTGCTTTGATTCTGCATTTCCTCTCTGGATTTCTGAAAATTGCCTTCTACTCTTTGTTGTTTTTGACAGGAGAGGAATTGGCTCCTTGCTTTTCTGATTTTTTTTTTTTTTTGCTGAGTGAAACTGTTTGACAAGCAGCAATTTGCTGAGACGATGCATTCAGTAAGATGACAGACGACGCTGTTTATTTTTTGTCCATGTGATGCAAGATTAGGAGTGTACAGGGCTTTGTTAAAAAAAAAAATAGAGCTGCAGTAAAACAGGAGATGCTTTTTTTGATAGGAGTCTGTTGTAATTTAACTTCTGCAGCTTAAATCTGCATACACATAACATTGTATTACAGAAGCAACATTTTGTTTGCATTAAAATTAAGAATGGCTGTGTTCTATGGCTGCCACCTTAAGGGAGATATTTCTCTTTGGATGAAATAAGACTAGGTGTGCTACTAGTTATTTGTTTCAAATATTGATCCTCATAGTTTTTCTCTTTAAAAAAAATCTCATTTCACAGGACCTGTACTAAGGCAATTAAAACTTGTGATCAATTAACTGTTTGGTATGTCTAGAGCAGGGGTCTACAAGCTTAGCAACCTGTGGACTTCAATTCCCAGAATTCCTCAACCAGCCATGATGGCTGAGGAATTCTGGGAGGTGAAGTCCACAAGTCTTAAAAGGGCCACGTTTGAAGACCCCTGGTCTAGAGAATGGAAATTGCAAAATCTGTTGAATGTATGACTAAATAGGCTTTACTTCCAAAGGAATTCCATCTTGATTAGAAGGTGGCAGACATTCTCACGGTCCTACCCCTTCTACTTCTGATCTTCCTGGATTAGGTAGAAAGATCTGAAGAGCTCTAAAATTCTTTAGATACTGGAGGCTTCTCTAATGAAGTAGGGTTCTTGTTTGTGAGTAACTGAATATCCATAGAGTCCTTTTCAGACCACTCTACTCAATATGGGATTGAAGGGAAATGGCTAGTGGAGATCTGTGAAGTATTTCCAAAACATTCAAGATCCTTGGGAAGACTGGCGTTTTTATGTTGCTTCCTGTGTTGCAATTGTCTTTTCACTTGAAGAGAGATAAAATGAATTGTTTGAGAAAAGTTGGTTGGAGTGTCGGATTGTAGAACTTTATCAAACATGTCCTACAATAGCCTTCACCTAACTATGTTGGTACCAACATTCCCATCCTTTCCACCCCTGTACTGTAAGGGTGCTTGCCAGCTGCAGATGATGAGAATTTTGGTCCTCTTACATCTGCAGGATGTTTGGTAGGGAAACTGTGGCCATTAACCTTTGAAGTTAATATGGATCCTGCTGCTTGACAGATGGGGAATATAATATCTCCCATCTCTGAAGCAAGCATGCCAGGCTATCTCTGCTGGCTTCACAGCTATGAGGCCGAAATTGACAGCCTGACAGATGAGTTTTTAAATGCTTGATCTTACAATAGGTCTTTGCAGGTAACAATGGAAGAACTGGCTACAGTCCATAAAGAAGGTGAGTTGTGGTCTAAGGGTTTCGATGGGATTTTATGTATGGAAGCAGACTGAACCGAGATCACAACATTTAAATGGTTTTCTTTTCTCTTGGTGAGGATCCCATAAATAGTTCTCATTTGGAGCAAGCTTAGAATCAGACAAAAAATTAGCCATTATTAAATTATCTGCCAGAGTTGACTTACGATGGAGCAAAGCAAATTTGCAAAGGTAGCAAATAGGTTTGCAATCTGAAAGACCCATAAGCACTGCCACAAAATGGCTGACATAGAGACTCATGTATGTATAAATGTCAGAAGACATTTTCTGTGGTCACATGGCCAGCATGGCTACAGCCAAAAGCATACCGAAGGCTGTTACCTTCCCACCAAAGTGGTACCTATTTATCTGTTTGGGTTTGCATGTTTTCGAACGATAGGAGCTGAGGCAAGTAACAGGAGCTCACCCCTTTGTGTGGTGCTCAGGACTCAAAGCTGGGCTGTCAATTTTCCAACAGGTATAAAATACCCTTATTTCCATAGCAAAAAGTCTGAAATGGAGCAGATTTTCATGGGCAAGGTTTTTTTCCGGAACAGCTGCAGAATAAATATAGTTGGGTGGATTTCATCCTGAAATGTAATGCTTTGTTAAATGACCTCTTGATAAAATACACATTTTGCATATATGAACATTCCAAATGCTATATTACATAAATAACACAAGGGGCCAAGTACCAAGTATGTTTAGATCAAATGTGTTAGCCCTCTTTGATTTTGGCCTGAACCCAGTTTTACCTTTATTTATGACTGACTTGAATTCTGTTTACTAAAAGGTAAATTTACTGTTTTATTTACCACATGTGCTCATGCAATCTTCCTCTTTCTTTCTTTCTTTCTTTCTTTCTTTCTTTCTTTCTTTCTTTCTTTCTTTCTTTCTTTCTTCTCTTACAGTGATTGCTCAGCTACTCAGAAATACTTCTCACTGATTCAGTTGGGCTTATTTCTGGCAGGATTGAGAAAGAAAACAAAAATGTTGTGTTGTCCAGATGGGAGAATTGGCTGGGTCTGGTTTGCATAATAACCCATCGGTCAAAGATAAAGCCAAATCCAATCCTTTGTAATTTTGTGTTATTTGTACGGCTTATAATGCGGTTGGAGATGATTAAAGTAAAGGTTTCCCTGTCCAGTCATTTGTTTCTTGGCCAAAGGGGCCAGCATTATTCAAAGACATTTTCCGTGGTCATGTAGCCAGTATGTAGCTATACCCCAACATAGTAACTTTCCTGCCAAAGTGGTACTTATTAGTCTACTCACATTTGCATGCTTTCAAACTGCTAAATGGGCAGGAGTTATCAGTTACTATCAGGCTGCTGATAATAATCATAAGATATTGGACATGAAAAGCTACCTTCTTTTTTGTACCTAATTCTTGGATCACAGACCTGAAGGACGGCCTAAATGCCTTAAAATAAACAAACGTAAATGCATAATGATGCAAGAAATCAATTTATGCAATTGGCTAATGTTTCTGGAGCTCTCCAGCCAAGCTTCCTCATATGCAATTCCTATCGCTGTCTTTCATAATGCCATCCTTGACCAATTCCTGTTTTGATCATACTGCTGATACTCACTTTTGTTCTTGTTTTGCAGAAAGAAGAACAGCTAGAAAAAGAAAGGGTGATAAGAAATGCAGGATGGCAATATCTATATCCCCAGTTCTGGTGTGGTAGGTAGGGCAGGGCAGGTGGCACAACTAAAACTCCTAATCTGAGATGAACGGGGGAAATACAACGCTGCAAACTGTGTGAAGGAGATGTATTGGTGGATCTGCTCTTCCTGGAAGATCTTGTCCATGAATATGGCAGTCCTGGATAGCACAGTACCATATTATTTGCTGGTGCTCTCACTTCTGCCTAATTGTGCAAAACAAACGCCTCTCTGAGGCTAAAAGGCAGTTCATCTAGAAGCATCTGCAAATGGTTTACTTAACATATGCAAAATTTATTCTCATTTGATATGTGTATCTTTTGCAGTGCCGGAAAATATTTCAAGCTGTTGACTGCCAGGAGCTAATTTTTAGATGCAGTTTTGAAACATAGAAGCCCTAACTTCAAGCAAGGCCAAGCCAGGTATTTTAAACCCAGCAACAAGCTTTTTGAAAAGACATCTGGATGTTCTCCAGTTCAATGCAGGTCTGGTACTTAAGCAATGTGGCCTTAATTTAAATAATAATTATGGCAAAGACTCCCTTGAGTCAATCTCGACTCCTAGTTTTCTTGGCCACAATACAGAGTTAATTGGCCTTGTTTTCCTCTGGGATGGATTTTAAATTCACATTATTACCTGCAGCCTTGGGATCGCCTGATGGTCCCCCATCAAAATAACTTTTGTTTTCATTCCTCGGTTGCTGTGGCTTTATTTTTGTGAGATCATACACTCAAAAAGAGCCAGAAGAAGGATGGTGATGCTAACTCCGGTTCACAAATGACACTCAAATATAATTTGTAGTGTTAGTTACAAAGCCTGCATTCTTTCAGTGGCTAATCTGTGGACCGTAATGGACCATTTCACACAGACATATGTCCTGACAACATATAAAATAATATTGTTTTAATCCAAGGAACCCAATAGGCTGTTTGTCTACTGTGCAGTGCAAAAGTAACAAGGATGATTAAGGGAGTTAGATCCTGTGGCACCTTCAGACTATGAATATGATCCATTACAATATAGGCAAAATAAAATGGATGTGAACAAATAAGGCTTTGTTCAGTCTTCTTTCAAAGGGTGTAAGAAGCTTGATTCACTTCAGAGCAAACGGTGAGAGCTAATTTTAGTTTAATTAACTTTACTTCAGTGGCGGCTGTTACAAGGGGTCTTTTTTTCCAAGCTGCTTTAGTTTTAGCATGTTTTTAAGATCCTAACTGTTATGCTATTTTATACTAACTCGCTTCACCTTTCCTTCAACTTCCTGATTCTAAAAGATTAGCAGCAAATAGTGGAGTTGGAAACAAAAGTGCTATTACCTGTTACTCCTTGGATATTAATTTACGATAACAGCATGAATGGGTCGGGTTTATTCACATGCTCCTCCTGGTCAGATAGAACCAGTACAGAAATCTGTAGGGCACCTAAACTTTACAATCTTGGTTAGAGCATTTTATTGTGTGTGCAGCTAAGCATCTGTGAGAATTTAGTCTCTCTTTAGGCAGTGTAATGCCTAAACCTGGAAAACGGGTTAATTCAGTAATATTATGTTCTCATTTTCTAGGGACAGGACATAGTTAAATTAAGGAATTTGCAATGCCAGAAAATAACCCAAACCAATCTTCTCCTCAAAGACAAGTAGGTAAAGATCTAATTTACACAATGCACTGTGTTGCAATGTGGTTAAGCCTGAAGGGATATGTAAACCTGGACTTTAATATAAACTGTTGTGATTTGTAGATAAATCCCCATTTATAATCAGGGTTTCTAGCAGTATTTGCTGATCAAGCATCTGTTACGTATTGTACTTTAAGGGCTGTTAGTGTTCCTTTGTTTTTCTATAATGGCTTGGCAGGGGTGTCCTAAAGCAGATGGTGAAGTGGGCAGGGCTGGCACATCTATCTAAGCCATGATGTTTGGTTTTGTCTTGATGTGTTGTAGAAATCTCATCTTACTAGATTTCTTTCTGTGCTCTGAAAACCATGGTTCGGGGCTTCTTGTCTTGTGCAAACCAGCCAACGGTGGTTTGATAAGCTACATTCAAGAAAATAGTCAGCTCATACATGTTGTGAACCCTGGCATTTAAACCTTTCTCTCTGTCACTGGATTAGAATAGAATAGAGCTGGAAGGGACCTTGGAGGTCTTCTAGTCCAGCCCCCGGCCCAAGCAGGAGAACCTATACCATCTCAGACAGGTGAATGTCCAGTCTCTTCTTAAAAATCTCCAGTGATGGAGCACTCACAACTTCTGAAGGCAAGCTGTTCCACTGGTTGATTGTCCTCACTGTCAGGAAGTTTCTCCTTAATTCCAGGTTGCTTCTCTCTTTGATCAGTTTCCAACCATTGTTTCTCGTCCTTCCCTCCGGTGCTCTGGTGAATAACCAGGCCCTCTCTGTTGTGAGACACATCTGAATGGGCAGCAATTTCTCTTTCTCGTTTTCTCTTCCTGCTGCTCTGAAGACAGTTGTAGGTAGCCTCACGGAGTTTAGCACCCTTGTTCATTTCGTACTGTGATAAATGAAGAAAATCAGTTGCTATGAAGGTAATATTGCAACTGTGAAATATCCTGTTTTGGAAAAACAGTGACTCCGGGTGTAAAAAAAAAATACACAAAAAATGTCGCTGTTGTAATTATTATTACTTTATTTTACCAAAATGGAATATTATATTCTTAGCAAAAATTGAATGCCATCTCCCCTTGCTCCTCCTCTCCCTCCCTTCTCCTCTTCCTCCTCCTCCCCTCTCCCCTTCTCCTCCTCTTCCTCCTCCTCCCCCTCCCCTCTCCCCCTCCTCTTCCTCCTCCTCCACCTCTTCCTCCTCCTCCCCTCCCCTTACTCCTCCTCCTCCTCCCCCTCACCTCTCCCCTCCCCCTCCTCTTCCTTCTCCTTCCTCTTTCTCCTCTTCCTCCTCCTCCCCCTCCCCTTCTCTTCCTCCCCCTCCCCTCTCCCCCTCCCTCCTCCTCCTCCTCGTAGCTGAGCAGCAACTCCTCTCTGGCAGTCTGAGGAATATTCCTGGATTTGGGGTCTGGCTCCTCCTTCTCCTCCTCTCCCCTCCCCTCTCCCCTTCCTCCTCTTCCTCATCCTCTTCCTTCTCCTCCCCCTCCCCTCTCCCCCTCCTCTTCCTCCTCTTTCTCCTCCTCCTTCTCCTCTTCTCCTCCTCCTTGTAGCTGAGCAGCAACTCCTCTCTGGCAGTCTGAGAAATATTCCAGGATTTGGGGTCTGGCTCCTCCTCCTCCTCCTTCCTCCTTCCTCCTGGCACTCAGCTCTTCCGACAAAGTGGGGAGCCCCATCAGCAGCCGTGGCTGCTGAAGAAGCCTGCTGTATTTTTAGACAACCTTTAATTAAGATGCTTTGTGTGCTGTGGGGGCCAAATGATACGTTGCCCCTTTTTAGCTGTCAGCCAGGAAGGAGGTGCAGGAGCCTTTAAAAGCCTCTTCGGTTGTTCCTTTCATCGGAAAGTCACTTTGGGGAGCTTTCGCCCATGACAAGACGTGTCCTTGTGGAGGAGTGGCTGTAGTTCTTGCTCCTTGAACAATCGGGAAGAATCCACTAGGGATCTTTTTCAATGGGTTTTGATCTTAAATAGCAGCTTCCCAAGGGGAGAGAGTTGGGATGGGAAGTCCAAGATCTCCGCTAGTCCTTCAGAGGACCTAGAATATAGAATCAGAATACAGCTGGAAGGGACCATGGAGGTCTTCTAGTCCAGCCTCTTGTTCAAGCAGGAGGACCTACACCATTTCAGACAGGTGACTGTCCGGTCACTTCTTAAAAACCTCCAGTGATGGAGCACTCACAACTTCTGAAGGCAAGCTGTTCCACTGGTTAATTGTCCGCACTCTTAGGAAGTTTCTCCTTAATTCTAGGTTGCTTCTCTCCTTGATTAGTTTCCATCCATTGTTTCTTGTTCTGCCCTCTGGTACCCTAACATCATGTTACCTTTCTCCTCCCATATAATTTTTTATCTGTTCCCACTTTACTGATATCTTTCAAATGTTGGTCAGATTTCTTTAAAAAAACCAAACCAAAACAAAAAACTATCCTGGAAACTTTCAGTGTCTTCTTAATTAACTGTCAGCTATTTCAGGCTCATTAGCCCTCATCAGCTAGTCACACCCATCCGGGATCCAAACCTGGGCAGCTGGCATGTTAGGCAGCTGTATTACCTCACCCAACAGATGATAGATAGATAGATAGATAGATAGATAGATAGATAGATAGATAGATAGATAGATAGATAGATAGAGATATAGTGATAGATAGATAGATAGATATAGATATAAAGATAGATAGATAGATAGATATAGATATAAAGATAGATAGATATAGATATGAAGATAGATAGATAGATAGATATAGATATAGATATAGATATAGTGATAGATAGATAGATAGATAGATATAGATATAAAGATAGATAGATAGATAGATAGATAGATAGATATAGATATAAAGATAGATAGATGATAGATAGATAGATAGATAGATAGATAGATAGATAGATATAGATATAGTGATAGATAGATATAGATATAAATATAGGTAGATGGATAGATAGATAGATAGATAGATAGATAGATAGATAGATAGAGATAGAGATATAGTGATAGATAGATAGATATAGTGATAGATAGATAGATAGATAGATAGATAGATAGATAGATAGATAGATAGATAGATAGATAGATAGATAGATTTCCTTCCCTGTTAGTTTTATGGTCTTCCAGCTTAGATGTTCATGCTTATAATCATTTTGTTTCTAGGATACCTATTTCTGACAATCACGGGTGCAGCTCACTACTCAATGTCTCCTTCAGAACTAAGAATTGTTTTGGACAATATGGCTATTTCTTTTCAAGCGCACTGAATTTGGTTTATTTGCCCTTGATTTTCTCATTCGTGGGTGGTTACATGGGTTTGTTTTTCATCTACCTCTGTATATTCAAGAAGCCTTTTTTTTCTTCTTTTTCTTGTATTCTGTCCTTCGGCATCTTACTCTTGCTTGATTCATTTCCTAGAAAAGGGTTGGGTTGGGGGACACATGGTATTTTGGGTGAGGCTGAGATTAGCAAAAGGCAAGTTTATTGGTTGGTTGGTTGGTAACTTACTTTGACTTACTGGCCACCTCTGTTGTGACTGGGGGTGGCCTGCAGAATATAAAACAAAAGTAAAAACAAAGAATGATGTCACTGTAAGGGGGAAGTCAAGAAAAGATCACTACAGTATTCAAAAGGCCAAAACATTCTACAAAGAATCCATCATCTGCTCTGACACAGAGACAAGAGGCAGAGTTTAAGGACTCATCTAACCAGAGAGCCTAGTGACAGATTTTATCTTCCTGGGCTCCAAGATCACCGCAGATGGGGACTGCAGCGACCTGTCCCACTCCTACCCAGGCCCCCACAGGCACCCTTGACATGAACGATGTAGAGCTGGCCACGCCCACCCAGTAGGCCACACCCACTCCATCCACGCCCACCCAGTAGGCCGCACCCACCCTGGCCACACCCACCCGGCCCCCTGAGGGCAACCGCAATGCTGATGTGGCCCTCAATGAAATTGAGTTTGACACCCCTGCTTTATCCCATTTATCATCAAAATCTTAGACTTGAATGAAAGAGCTACAGTACGTAAGGCACTTGCCATTGAGGTGGGGTTATTCTGGGTCAATGGGTCTTGCCCCACCTACAGAATCGCAAACCCTTTATTAGCTCTTTTATTTCAGAGCTGGTCCGCCTTCTTAGAGCAGGAAATGGATGATGCGTCTCCTTCCGAAGGATGAGGCGGTAAGAAATAACGGGTGTGCTTTTGATTCCTGCTGTTGCTCTGCAAACACCATTACCCATTTTTGTGCTGTCTCACACCTACAACTCAGAACTGAGACAAAAACATCCAGGGTTAGCAAACCTTGAAAAGGCATTTGGATGTATTTTAAGAGTCGGTTTCGAAGGGTTTTTGTGCCCAAGCTCTTGTTTCCTAGTACGATTCCCCAGGAACTATATTTCTGCATTCACATATATTGAAGCCGGTCGATTAAGACTTGGTAGTTGCATTCACACACCATGCTAAATTCAGTTAAGGGTTTATATTTCCCTTGATGAAAGCTTTTTTTTTTTGTAATTGCTCCTTTTTGAAAATAACTTTGATAGAACATAGAATAATAAAGTTGGAAGGGACCTTGGAGGTCTTCTAGTCCAACCCCATGCTCGAGCAGGAGACCCTATACCATCTCAGACAAGTGACTGTCCAGTCTCTTCCTAAAAGCCTCCAATGATGGAGCACCCGCTACTTCTGGAGGCAAGCTGTTCCACTGGTTAATTGCCCTCGCTGTTAGGAAGTTTCTCCTTAAATCTAGATTGCTTCACTCCTTGGTTAGTTTCCATCCATTGTTTCTTGTCCTGCCTTTTGATGCTTTGTAGAACAGCTTGGTCATGTCTCAGTGGACACTTTGGCAGCTTTTTCAACTCTGTCCCTGCAGAAATCTCGGGCAGGTGGTTTTTATATCTCTGCTTTTTTTTTTTCATCTGAAATGGGAAGGTGAGAGGAATAGTGGCTGTATCCTGGATTTTCAGAGAGCAAATGTGTTGCCCAGATTTCCACCTGTCCGTCTTCACCAAGGCAAGACAATTCCTTGAAAATTATGAATTGCTATCCGGAAAATGCACTTATCCTACAGTCAAAAGTTAACGTACAGGAAGGTGTGCTTGAACCCCACTAAAGGGAGGGGTGGGGAAACCTACCTTCACTAAGTTTTGCTCTTGATGATGGTAATATAATGAAAAAAAAAACCACCCCCCAAACAAATACAAACAACAGAAAAAGGCCACATTTTCCATATGTAATATATTAGGCCAGAAGGACTCGCCTAGCGATTCCTCTGTGAGATATTGGAAAATCATAGCCCAGAACTTAAGTGCAAGCATATTCTCAGTTTTGCACTTCTTACTAATTGCCATGAAGCATTTAGTTAATCAAGTGTTTAAAAGGGCCTTTGTATAGCTGAAAAGATCAGCTGGTTTGCTTCCAAATGCTCCAATGCAACCTCACAAAAGGACTCTAGCAGCAGCCTCCTTTGCCTGGAGACCTGAATGTATACAAATGAAATATGTCTTTTGAGGCACCGTAATTCACTTCACTCTTTTCCAACTCTCTGAGAAACAGGCAAGTGAAATTGCCTGGTAATGGAGCCCAGCTGTGCAGACTTGCAAAAGATGGGGAGAATTCCTTGGCTGTTGTTATCCAGAGCACCAAGACTTTTGGACTTGTCCAGGGAAGATCAACGCATTATCAGACAGGGAACTTTTAACAGCATTCTCTCGGCGGGTGCTTGGCCAGACAAGACAGGGAAAAGATTGTGTTAATTGAATGTTCTCCATCTCTTTGCAACTCTTCAAAGGATGGGCTTTTGCAAATCTACATGGATGATTCTAAGAGAATTCTGAGAGTAATAGGCTTGCTAGAAATAGTCTTTGCCTGGCTGCAAATGAATTTAGATCCAGTTTTTGTTGCAATACTATACGAGAGAGAGAGAGAGAGAGAGAGAGAGAGAGAGAGAGAGAGAGAGAGAGAGAGAGAGAGAGAGAGAGAGAGAGAGAGAGAGAGAGAGAGAGCAGTCCATGACATCCACACATCTTAAAGTTCTAAGGTTGAAAAAGACTTTTACAGACATGTCTGTGGAGATTCTCAGTCATATCAGTCATCCGGATCAAAAGCACCTCTGGGATTTTTCCTGACAGTGAGGCAAACTTTGAATGGGAAGCCATAATGAAGGAACAGAGGAAGCATCAGGTCAAGCAAAAGAGAAATCGCAATATTGATTCATGGTCGTATGCAATTTCACCCCAAAAGGTTTTTTTGTTCATGCCTGTTCTCTAGTCACATTGTTAGAGAAAAATGTCCCATTTCTTTCTTGTTCGTATCAATAGTTCAAGTTTTCACTCATCGTGCGATTTGATTTTCATTTCTGATAGGTTGATAGTTTTTCAGAAATATTTAAATTGGGAGCGTTAATCTTGAGATCTTGTGAAATGTAAGTCTAAATCATACTTGGCCTTGTAAGCCATTATATTCATTCAATGGGCAATTTGGGAACAACACTTTCCTATTGAACGGCATAGTAGGACAATGCCATATGTATACACACTTGGCTTCAGCTGAACAAATGAAGAGGGAGTCAAGCTATTCTCTAAAGCGCCTGAACGCAGGACAAGAAACAATGGATGGAAACTAACCAAAGAGAGAAGCAACCTAGAACTAAGGAGAAATTTCCTGACAGTCAGAACAATTAATCAGTGGAACAACCTGCCTCCAGAAGTTGTGAATGCTCCAACACTGGAAGTCTTTAAGAAGAGACTGGACAGCCATTTGTCTGAAATGGTGTAGGGTTTCCTGCCTGAGCAGGGGGGTTGGACTTGATGACCTCCAAGGTCCCTTCCAACATTATTATTATTATTATTATTATTATTATTATTATTATTAGTAGTAGTAGTAGTAGTAGTAGTAGTAGTAGTAGTAATGATCCCCTGAAGTGACTGAAATATGTAGCAATCATGCTTGATTTTGCAATAAACATTGTGAGGGCATCCCTATGGCCACTTTTAATCCCTTAAGCATCATCCTTGACTTGAGAATTTTGGCTGAGTTTATCACTTGTACCCTAAACTGCTTATCATCTCTTGAACTTAGATGCTCACACTTAAAAAAGAATCAGTCTACAATCTAGAGTGAAAAAAAATCTACATGAACCTATGATAAAAAAAAATTAAGTTGTTCATTTCTGGATTGCCAGCATGTCTCCGCTCACTATTGGCCATGAATTAGCCATTAAGCCCATTTGTAAATATATACGGGCGGTTCAGTTTCTCTTGACTGCTGACAAACCTGTCTCATCGGAATAAGGAATGTTTGTCCAATTTTAACGGGCAAATACTGAAACCGTGCTTTGCAGACTTCCTAGCAGAACATCTCAAGAGCATGGCTACCAGAATAAATAAATCTTTCAATTCGTTGGGAAAGTTAATTTGGCAAAGGAAAAGAGTGAAGAAGGAATGAAGGGGCTTCGGCTGCCAGCTGGTTATTGTAGCTTTGCTTATCATTGAATGGATTCCAGAGTTTTCCCCATTTTGCCAGACCTATGGCGGAATAATGCACTAATGTTATTGCTGTAAGAATGATAGCTTCCTTGTTTCATTTTGGAGGATGCTCTGTTACCCCCATTCCAAATCAGTTAAATGGAAAATCTAAATCCTGAAATTGCTTTAGAAAAGGGACTCTAATCTGCCTTTTCGAATATATCTTGAGTTGCCAAATTGGATCAGAGCCCAGTTCTCCTGCTCCTCGTGGCTAAGGCAAATATTGAGGTTAGCTAACCATCTAATTATAATAAGGAAAAGTATGTCCAAGTAACCTCTGCACCTGCTGTTCATTCCGCTGTCCAGATGGCACTGATGGGCACCTTCAAGACTCTTTCTAGTTCTTTTGCAATTAAACCACCTTCAGATGGGCAAGTCTTCAAACGGAATCCTTATCAGACACTTTCAAACTGAGCTTGGCACCCCACAAAGCAGAATATTGGCTTTCCTAATAGGCACTGGGGAGATAATATTATTACTACTACGTAATGGATTGGATTGTTCAGACAAAGTTCAGAGACCTGAAAACTAGAAGACCACATAACACACACATGTGTATGTTTTAAAAATAAATCAGTAACGGTCCTTTTCTCATTTAGAATAGAATAGAAGAGAGCTGGAAGGGACCTTGGAGGTCTTCTAGTCCAGTCTCCTGCTCAAGCAGGAGAACCTATACCATCTCAGTCAGATAATTGTCCAGTGTCTTTTTAAAACTTCCAGTGATGGAGTACCCACGATTTCTGGGGTAAGTTGTTCCATTGGTTGATTGTCCTCACTGTCATTTCTCCTTGTTCTTTTTCCAGAAGCTTCTTGGGAGTGAGTGAAGGTGGGAGAAAGAAAGAAGGAGGAAGCAAGATCTGAATACTAAAAGGGAATGCAGATCTGAACATTGTAATCCTTCCTTCCTTCCTTCCTTCATTCATTCCTCCCTCCCTTCTTTCCTTCCTTCCTTCCTCCCTCCCTTCCTTCCTTCCTCCCTCCCTCCATCCCTCCCTTCCTCCCACCCTCCCTTTTTTCCTTCCTTCCTTCCTTCCTTCCTTCCTTCCTTCCTTCCTTCCTTCCTTCCTTCCTTCCTCCCTCCCTCCCTCCCTCCTTCCCTTCTTTCCTCCCTCCCTCCCTCCCTTTCCTTCCTCCCTCCCTCCCTCCCTACCTACCTGCCTAAGAAGAAAGGAAGGCGAATAACAATGCTGTGTTGCCTTTCTTAATATTTAACAATGCTTGAATAAGTGAAAGGCTCCGTGTTTAGTGTGAAATTAACAACCTTGTTTTCAGGAATGGGGGAAAATTCGTTTTCTTTAATTAGAAATGAGTGGGAGGTTCAAAGCCCAACAAGCTTGATATTGTTCATATTTTCTTCACGGGTATTTATGTATTACGAGTGCTGCCATAGCCTGAAATGATTGTCAAGATTTGTTAAATTACAGGGGCTGCAATGTTTATAACAAAGTGCTTATATTGGTTAATATTAAAACATAGTGAACAAAAAGGTGCCTTGCCTGCAGCTAGCAAATCTGTCTTAAGAGTCTATGGATATTCTCAGTGATCCAGGTCATGGCTGTCCCAAAGATGCTTTTTCAAAAGGCAACTGGACTTTGTTTTTCCTTGAAGACGTTTCGCTTCTCATCCAAGAAGCTTCTTCAGTTCTGACTCAATGGTGGAGGATGGAATGATTTATATTCCTTGCAGTCATCCGGTCATTAGCCTTCCATTCTCCACCATTCAGTCCAGTTGCCTTTTGAAAGAAAAGCATCTTTGGACATCTGTCTTAAGAGGCACTTTCAGACAAACTCAGGAATGTTTCTTAAAAGAAGAGGCATGCTCTAAAGTATGCCTCATTTCAAGACCCTGATGATCCATGGAGGTAGTAGCAGATATATTCTCTGGACTGTCCTCTCGTCTTCATTTTGTCCTCTGGTTTGAAAATGGTTCCTTAGCAGCGGCTGTGGCATAGTTCGTCTAATTTAACAAATGGTTAAAATTGTACTTCAATCTGAATCTTAAAACTGGGAAAAATGTTCTGTTATCGGGCCACGTTCAGGCATCCTTGTGGTTTCATTACGTGCCATCAAGTTGGTGTTGAATCTTAGCAACCACATAGATACAGCTGCTCAAAGGATGATCTGTCCCCAGTTGACCCTCCGAGTTTGTCCACAGTACATCTACTGTCTCTCTCACCGAGTAAATCCACTTTGCTGTTCATCATCCTCTTCATCTTTTTCTTTCTACTTTTCCCAGCATTATAGCCTTTTCAACACAGCTGGGTGTTTGCATAATGTCTCTAAAGCATGAGAATTTGAGAATGCCCATAATCAAAGAGAGAAACAACCTAGAACTAAGGAGAAACTTCCTGACGCTTAGAACAATTAACGAGTGGAACAACCTGCCTCCAGAAGTGGTGAATGCTCCAACACTGGAAGTTTTTAAGAAGAGACTGGACAGCCGTTTGTCTGAAATGGTATAGGGTTTCCTGCCTGAGCAGGGGGTTGGACTCGATAACCTCCAAAGTCCCTTCCAACTACTACTACTACTACTACTACTACTACTACTACTACTACTACTACTACTTCTTCTTCTTCTTCTTCTTCTTCTTCTTCTTCTTCTTCTTCTTCTTCTTCTTCTTCTTCTTCTTCTTCTTCTTCTTCTTCTTCTTCTTCTTCTTATTATTATTATTATTATTATTATTATTATTATTATTATTATTATTTGGGCCTTCTCTGAGAAGTCTGGAATGATCTATTTGTTTGTTTTCTTGGTCATCCATGGTCCATCCATGGTATCTTCAGGAATCTTCTCCAACATCAACGTTCAAGGGTTAATATTCTTTTTACGCTACTTCTTCACAATCCAACTTCTGCTTCAGTAAAGTGTCACAAGCAGAAGCATTGCTTGCATGATTCTGATCTTTCTGATTTATTACTTTCCCCCCTCTTCTCTACACTTCTCTTTTTACCTTACCTTTGTTCCCTATTATTTGCTTTTGTATTTTATAAGTTAATAAAATAAAAACTTTTAAGAAAAAGAAAAGAGCGTTGGACTTAACTTGGGCCTGCTAGCGGTACCTGTTGGAACTCCTTAAAGCAGTCACAATTTTCCTTGCATTAAATCCCCACCATCTCAAGAAAGCACGTGTTTGAACTGAGGATTTTACTCAGCCCTTGGAATTGAGGATTTAACTCCTCTTTCCAGTGGAGGCCCACCATGTGGTATTTCCTCTATCTTCACCTGCCCTCCTTCCAGATGGTCGCTGAAAGGGAGAGGAGATCAATTATGGACAATTTGCAATCCTTTGTGATCTTCAAAATCCAGTTTTTGCCTTCCATAAAGCCCCCTCTGGCTGCATGGCTGAAAATTGTGCCCTTTCTTCGTTAGCCACATGGTGAGGTAGGTAGTCATATACGATGGAATAATCAGAAAATTTTGTATTGCGCAGAATTAGATAGGATAACTAAAAGATTAAAAAATCAGGATGAAACAGACTTTTATCAAATATGGAATAAATTTTATAGTTGGTTGGGGAAAAAAATGGAGGTCACTGTTATGAGATAAGTCAAGATTGAGATTAGTATGTTGCTATTGTAAAGAGATTTATTTGTCACTAATGTAAATATAGACTGAGATGTTTGTCAAATGTTGATTTACCATGTTCAATGTTTTTAATTCCTTTTCTTTTTATTCAATAAAATTTTCTATTAAAAAGAAAAAAGAAAAAATGAAAAAAAAATAAATAAATGATGGAATAATAAGCCCTAAAATACATTTAATTGTTGACTTTCGCTTCTCTAACAATATTATTGACTGTTTCCTGATCACTAAAAGTTGACTCCTTTGCTGGATGATTGTTGAAGTCATCTCCAGCTCTGAGAATTGACATTCATTCTTCTCTGCACAATCTGATAGGAATGCTGGAATAACTTTTCTCTGGGAGTCTATCATATCCTTGGGCTTATGATATCATTCTGATTACTGGGTTCGGATCCTTTGATCCAGCCTTTGTTTTCCAGTTGTTTTGACCAAATTTCTGGGCTTAAATCCAATGTTGACACTAGGGTCTTACAATACCAAACTTGTTCCCTTTCAGATGTTAAACTAATATCTGCTTTTCTTTCTGCTCTTTGGAAGAAGACAAATGTCATGTAGAGAAAAGGGTGGAAATGGAAAAATCTGTCTTTTCTCCCTTCTTTTACTTAAACAAGTTTTTTAATATCAACCAAATGGACTCTTACAGAGTTGTGTAGCAAAGCCAGGGAACTTGTTATGTTGTCTCATTTTCCTGCCAAAATCGATTTGGCTAAATGAGAGATAGACAATAGTGAGGAAAGAAAGAAAGAAAGAAAGAAAGAAAGAAAGAAAGAAAGAGAGAGAGAGAGAGAGAGAAGAGAAAGAAAGAAAGAAAGAAAGAAAGAAAGAAAGAAAGAAAGATTACAGTGTTCAGATCTGCATTCCCTTCTTAGTGTTCAGATCTTGCTTCCTCCTTCTTTCTTCCTCCCACCTTCACTCTCTCCCAAGAAGCTTCTGGAAAAAGAATGAGGAGAAATTAGAAAAGGACCTTTACTGATTTATTTTTAAAAGTTATACATATGTGTTTATGTGGTATTCTAGTTTTCAGGTAAAGAAAGAAAGAAAGAAAGAAAGAAAGAAAGAAAGAAAGAAAGAAAGAAAGAAAAAGAAAAGACATTATTATCTTACAGATGAACTCCAACAGACCATTTCAGGTTGAGAGGTGGGGGGGGGGGCGGTGGAGCCTTTAAAACAGGCTTCCTTATAGACCAGGGGTTCTCCACCTGTGGGTCGGGACCCCATTTGGGGTCGAACGACCATTTCACGGGGGTCGCCAAACAACGCAGTCCGCCATTTTTTCCCCCCTTTTCCTTAGCTGTGCTACTCCCTTTTATTCTATTGGCTTTTGAAAGCCAATAGAATAGACTCTCTTGAATAGAGTCTCATTCTATTGGCTTTCAAAAGCCAATAGGAATTGTCCAGGCTGTCTCTGCCCTGCTGAGCCCGCCAAAAGTCCCATTCTACAAACGGTGCTGCACCAGTTGAGTAGTCCTCGGCTTATGACCGGTTGGGGGTCGTGGCATTAAAAAGGTTAAGAACCACTGTTATAGCAAAACAGACATATTTGTAGTGAAGACAGCATCTCTGTTTCTCCCAGGGTTCTCTGCTCCCATCCCTGGAAATATTTGGTGAAAATCCATGGGAGAAATTGTTAGGGGATTTCCCCCAAACTTTGGAAATAAATACTCCCTTGTAAATTTCTCTGAAGCTCTCCTAAGCAGGAAATTATGCTAAGGGCCTTTTTTTTTTCCTTTTCTCTCCCCACCCCCTTTGTTCCAAATTGAAATAAAAATCAATTATTATTTTTTTTGCTGTCATTTGAACAAGGTCATCGGTCACCTGGCACTTCAGCTTTCTAATTGGCTGTGGCAGGGACAGCCTGCTGAGAGATTAAGGGGAAGCCTTTAGACTTTCTCAGCAGGCAATCTGGCCACCAGTCAGATGGCAATTGAGGCTGCCTCCGCGGGAAACCCCCTTCAAAACCCCACTATTCTTCAAGGTTTCTGTGCTGAAATGGGGGCTTTTTTTAAAAAAGACTTTTACACCCATTGAAAGGAAATGGAATCATGCTCTCCTTATGCCATTATCTGGGTAAAAGTCCCTTTCCTTTCCTTTCCTTTCCTTTCCTTTCCTTTCCTTTCCTTCCCTTCCCTTCCCTTCCCTTCCCTTCCTTTTCCTTTCCCCTCTCCTCTCCTCTTCCCTTTCCTTCCCTTCCCTTCCCCTCTCCTTTCCCCTTCCCTTCCCTTTCTTTTCCTTTCCTTTACTTCCTCTCCTCTCCTTTCCCCTTTCCTTCTCTTCCCTTTCTTTTCCTTCCCTTCCCTTTACTTCCTTTCCTTTCCTCTCCTTTCCCCTTCCCCTTCCCTTTCCTGTCCCCTCTCCTCTCCTTTCCCTTTTCCTTTCCTTCCCTTTCTTTTCCTTCCCTTCCCTTTACTTCCTTTCCCCTTCCCTTTCCCTTTCTTCTGTTTCCTTTCCCTTCCCTCCCCTCCCCCTCTCCTCCCCTTCCCTTTTCCATATCAGGGTGGGGGAAGGAGAAGAGCAGCCCCCCCTTTCTATCTTTCCCATTGTAAATAACCCAAAATGATAATCGCCAATTTGAGTAAAGCTGGCTGGGCGTGTTGACCCGAACAATGCTTTCCTTGACACAGAGTGCCTGAATAAACTGCACTTGCCGGAGGCCATGCAGCTCTCCGACTCAAACTCTACACTGTCTGGTTCCATACAAAAGATCACGTTATGGCCAAACCATTCCTAGTTTGGCTTCGCATGATGTGTGAAGCCAGGCACAGAAGGGGGCGCATTTAAGGTTTTTGAAGATGTGTTTGCTTGGGCAAAGACATCCAGATCTTGCGTGCAAGGCTGCGTTTTCAGAACTTGTAAACATATCCCATTTCCTTGTTAGGAACCTACGCGCAGGGCTGCTTTCCCATCGGAAGCAATCTGTCATTCCCGCGCATTGTTTTTCCACCTGTCTGCCTGCTCTGCTATTGGATATGTCGACAGATTTTATGACCTGGCAGGTAACATCCATAAGCCACATAAATATGAGATGTATTATTTCCCAGGATCCTCTGCAGCCCAGTGATCCTGTGGCACTGGATGGAAAGGATTAACGCCAAGGAGCCGAGGTGGCGCAGCAGTTAGAGTGCAGTACTGCAGGCCACTTTAGCTGACTGTGTTCAGCAGGTCAGCGGTTCAAATCTCACCGGCTCAAGGTTGACTTAGCCTTCCATCCTTCCGGGGTAGGTAAAATGAGGACCCAGATTGTTGGGGGCAATGTAAATATATATATACATTGCTTACTGGTGTACACCGCTTAGAGAGTGCTTGCACTTAAAGCGGTATATAAGTCTCATAAATAAATAAATAAATAAATAAATAAACTGGATGCAGGAAGGATTCTTGATAAGTGAAGCAGGCTAGTTCCAACAGTCAAGAAGATCTCATCTGTCTTCAGAACTGGGTATCTTCTTGTCAATTTGGAGGCCTCCATCTGCCTCATTCCCACCCCAAAGCTGTGTTTGCAGAAGTGACTATTCCTCTGCACTCTGCTATTTTTATAGAAGAGAGTTGATAGGCGCCTGCACATCTGTTTAATTGAGTGCTATGTACAAGATGTTGTAATTAAGCGATTTTACTGAATCAAGGCGTTGTGTCCTATTGGCGGTCTTTGATCTTTGTGTTCAGGATCAAGCAATTGTAAGCATTTCACCCCAGGCCATTGTCCTCGATCAATCTCAGGTTATCTTGGTGAGATCCATCATGACTCTGCTAGTCCCCTTTTCTCTTTCCACATTGTATTTAACATATTTTTATCCTATCTTTCCTCTAGGACAGGGCTTTTCAACCTTTTCGCCCATTGTACCACTTTTAGAATATAGCAACATCCGAGTACTACCAGTTGCCTAGTAAGGTGTCAAAAACTTGATGACCCCCCCCCAAAAAGGAAAAAGGTGATAAAGTACAGGTAGTCCTCGACTTACAACAGTTCGCTTAGTGACTGTTCGAAGTTACAATGGCACTGAAAAAAGTGCCCCCCAAGCCACAGCCGAGCAAGACACCTGCCTGCCCACCCGGCGGTGCTCTTCCTCCTGTCTGAGGTTTTCACTGTTGTGAGCATTTCTGTTGAGGATTGGCAGCGGGGGTGGGGTGGGGGGTGTTTGGTTTTTTATTCCTCCATCTGCTAGGTGGTTGCAGCAAGTTTTGGTCACTTCACATGACCCTGGGACACTGTGACCGTCATAAATATGAATCAGTTGCCAAGCATCTGAATGTAAATCACAAGACCCTGGAGATGCTGCAACATTCCAGCTGATCGGTGCTTCTTCTGGGCTCAGCAGAAGCGCCAGGATCAGTGCCAAGCTCCAGCTGGAGCCTGGCACTGATCCTGGTATTTCCGCTGAGCCCTGACAGCTCTAAAGAAGCGCTGATCAGCTGGAGAGTGGCACTGATCCTGGCGCTTCCGCTGAGCCCTGACAGCCCTGCAGCTCCAGCCATCTCTCGCTCAGGCTTGTGCGGTGCTACCACCGGTTCAGCTCATTCCCCTCCTCCGTTACCACTTTCCTAGGATGATCGCATACCACCTGCCAGGTGCCAATGTATCACAGGTGGTACCCGTACCACTGGTTGAAAAGCTTTGCTCTAGGAGCAAAAGTTCAGTGCTCCTTTGTCTGCATCAACTCTGTGATATTGGTTGAGCTGACAGGAGATGATTAAGCCAAAGCATAATCCTTTATCTACGGAGCTCCTCATGGTTGTCCCAAAAGTGCTTTTTCAGAAGGCAACTGGACTTTGTTTTTCCTTGACGGTATTCCGCTTCTCGTCAGCTTCTCATCACTTCTCTTCGGTCAGGACTGAAGAAGCTTCTTGGATGAGAAGCAAAACATCTTCGAAAAAGCACCTTTGGGACAGCCTATGCCTTGGTTTAGAAAAGGTATGTCATACCTTCAGTGAACAAAACAGTCCAGGTTCAGAACGCATTTCAAAATTCATTTTGATCCATTACTTATCAGTATAGAAATTTGGCAAAGTGGAGCCAAAATGAAAGATACATTTATGATAGATGCATTGTCCCAAAGTTTACTCTTAATATATATGCCCTGGTTTACCAGAACATACAAAGATCCAGGTCTATAGAGCCTGCGTCTTGAGCACACTCTTGTTGTCATGTGTCTGACTAATGAAACACTTCAAAGAACTTTCAGGCATGGTTTAACCTAAAAAGCCTTTATTAATGTTAAGGAGGCATGGAGAATGCCAAGATCTGAATTTCCCTTCCTTTACACATAACATTCCCTCCCCTGTTTTGGGTTCATGATTCACATCTTCCAATTAACCTGGAGGGCAAAGATTCACTTCCATCCCCTTCCTCGGGCTTTTCTCTCCTCTCTCATTCTCATCTGAATTAACTCTAAAAGTACCAGACAGTTCTGCCTATTTTGTCAAAGCAAGAATATTCAATATTAGCAGCGTTGACACTTGTATTGCAGTGAGTCTTGGACCCTTTACATATGGCAGGAGAGAACTCTGAACACCTTTCATATGCGCCGTCTCCGACGTATTCTCGGCATTACCTGGCATGACAAAGTCTCAAATAGCGCAGTCCTGGAATGTGCTGGAATCTCTAGCATGTATACACTATTGAAACAGCGACGTCTACGCTGGCTTGGGCATGTTGTGAGAATGGCTGATGGTCGGATCCCTAAAGATCTCCTATATGGAGAACTAGTGCAGGGAAAGTGCTCCAGAGGGAGACCTGATGATAAGAATATCTGCAAGAGGGATCTGAAGGCCTTGGGAATGGACATTAACAACTGGGAATCCTTGACCTCTGATCGTTCAGCCTGGAGGCTAAAGATGCAGCATGGCCTTCTCCAATTCGAAGAGACGCTTGTGCGGCAGGCTGAGACAAAGACACAGTCCCGGAACCAGCGAAATCTGAGGGCTGGACAGGGGGCAGATTGTATCTGCCCTCAGTGGGGAAGGGACTGCCATTCTCAAATTGGCCTTTTTAGCCACACCAGATGTTGCTTTAGGACCTCTTTCCAGAGCACGATACCATAGTCTCTTGAGACTGAAGGATGCCAATGATGATGAATGGTTTACCAGAAATATGCAGTTACAGATTTGATAATGAATGAACAAGTGGCATAATTTTTTTTGCAAATGATTTTTGCCAATATCACATGTTGTTTCTATTGCTTTTAAAATAGTAAATTTCCATTGCAAGCAGGGCAGGCTTTGGCATAGAAATGCTTTGTAGGTGGCCTTAAAACAGCATTACATTTTTAATAAAAATTAAAAAGCAGGTTGAAAGATGAACAGCAGGACTGTCCATATATATATATATATATATATATATATATATATATATATATATATATATATATAAAAGAAACCAAATGAATACATTTCTCCTCTGTTCTCAACCATGCCTGGCCTTGTACTAATTGTATCATTCTCAGCTTTCATGTCCCTTTCATGTAAAACATGAGTATTAATTAATTGTCTTTCTTTAGCTCTGCTGGACAATTTTAAATTAGAATTCTTAAACTGTAATTTCTCATTGGAAGATGTAAATGCAAATTACTCCAGTTCATGGTTTTTAACAGCTAATTGGGATTATATCTCAGCCCTTGATTTATATTTGGTTCTATAATGCTCCAAATGACTACATTTGATAAGGGAATTCTGAGAAGAAACAAGATAGATTTCATATCCAACTTGCTTAGGCTTATTGCTAACCCATAAACTAATGTGTTTTGTTTAACAAACCATGGATTAAACCAAATCATCATTTAGGGTAATACTCTGAAAGATCATAGAAAAAAAACCATTAGTATTGGACTTAATTGAAACATTAAAATTCTTTGGTTTTTTTTTTCACTCTCTAAAAAAGAGATTGGAAAATGTAACCCAGAGAATTTAAGTGGCAGCGGTAAAGGTGTCTTATATTTTTTTTGGCATTTCATGGTTTTGGATTTGAACAGATTTTCCAAAAGAATCTTTTTTCCTGTTCATATCTACAATGCAAAGCTTGCAGTAAATCTCACTGTTTCCTTTGGCTTGTTTGCTTCACCGGTGAGTTTTTCCAATTTCCACATGAATTAAGTGAGGCCTAGTGTTGGGCTGGGTCCCGAATGCTTGTCAAGGGTTTTGTGACTTTTCTACAATATATAACTTCAAGTAATGTGTTCTTTTGGCCTCCAGTCTGACTTCAACCTGCAAAACTGAGATCAAAAAAAAAAAAAAAAAAAAGCGGGGAAAAAACACAGGGAGTCTTATAAATAAATATGAGTTGCTTCTACAGTACAGGTAATCCTTGACTTATGACAATGAAGCCCAAAATTTCTGTTGCTGTGTGAGACAGTTTGAAGTGAATTTTGCCCCATTTTACGACTTTCTTGCCACAATTGTTGAGTGAATCACCACATTTGTTCAATGAGTAACATAGTTGTTAAGTGAATCTGGCTTCCCCATTGACTTTGCTCGTCAGAAGGTCACAAAAGGGGATTACGTGACCCCGGGATGCTGCCACCGTCATAAATATGAGTCAGTTGTCCAGCTTCTGAATTTTGATCGTGTAATCATGGGGATGCTGCCATCATTGTAAGGGTGAAAATGGTCATAAGTCATTTTGAGAAGTGCTGTTGTAACTTTGAAAGGTGACTAAATGAACTGCGGTATTTTCAGGGCTATCTATAATGCCCATTGGCACAGTTGAGACAGTTGCCTCTCACTGTCTTCAAGATTTGAAATTTAAATATAGTTCCCTTTCACTTCCCTTCTTCTCTCCTTTCTTTTTAACCGGAGAATACTTAAAAGACAATTTATCATCATGGCGTAGGTTCCTTCAGTCAAACAGTGTTGCCTATAGGGACCAAGGAAATATGCCTTCTCTGTCATGGGGAATTGTTTAGTGGTATCTTCCTAGAAATCCAGTTGGTTCTCCCCAGCGATGTTCTGGAGATCTTTCAAAACATGTTAAACGTCTATGGAGGTTCTCAGTCATCCAGGTCATGGTTGTCCCAAAGGTGCTTTTTCAAGAGGTCACAGGACTTTGTTTTTCCTTGAAGACATTTTGCTTCCCATCCAAGAGGCTTCTTCACTTCGGGCTTCGGTTCAAGTCAGCACTGAGGAAGCTTCTTGGATGAGAAGCAGAAGATCTTGAAGGAAAAACAAAGACAAGCCCAATCGCCTTTTGAAAAAGCACCTTTGGGATTCGAAACATGTTATTCTCCCAAACCTTTGGAAGGTAGTTTTAGAGCAGGGGTTCTCAACCCTTTTAATGCCGCGTCCCCCAACTGGTCGTAAGTCGAGGACTACTCAACCGGTCGTAAGGTTTGTCAAATGCCACGGGTGAACAGAGAGCTTAAAAAGCTGAAGCGGCTCTACTAGCCCATTGTACAGCGAGGAGGCCCCTGTAATCCAGCAAGGATTTCTGAAAGAAATGGCATGGGGGAAAAAAAAATCTACCTCTATCCAAGCCTCTCTTAAGTCATTAAGTAAGCTGATCCCTCCTTGAGCTCTTAAAAAACAACAACTCAGAAGTAGGTTTTTTTTTTTAAAAAAATAAAGCCTTCTCTACTGTTGAGTATCTGACAAACATGGACAATTCCAGGAAAGATGCCTGCAAATTAATAATAATAATAATAATAATAGTAGTAGTAGTAGTAGTAGTAGTAGTAAAGTTGGAAGGGACCTTGGAGGTCATCTAGTCCAACCCTCTGCTCAGGCAGGAAACCCTACACCATTTCGGACAAATGGCTGTCCAGTCTCTTCTTAAAAACTTCCAGTGTTGGAGCATTCACTGCTTCTGGAGGCAGGTTGTTCCATTGGTTAATTGTTCTCACTGTCAGGAAGTTTCTCCTTAGTTCTAGGTTGCTTCTTTTCTTGGTTAGTTTCCATCCGTTGCTTCTTGTCCTGCCCTCAGGTGCTTTGGAGAATAGCTTGACTGCCTCTTCTTTATGGCAGTCCCTGAGATATTGGAATACTGCTATCATGTTCCCCCCTTGTCCTTCTCTTCGTTAAACTAAATTGATAAAGGCCAAGGTGGTAGATCCCTCTAATTAAGCATCTTTGAATATTGAGTTTCTTAGGGAGATCCAATTAACTGGGGGGGGGGTAAGAATTAAAACAAGGCATCCTTATCAGAAGATAAGGATAAAAATATATGCCCTGGCAAATTAAACTCTAACCCTTCCCAACCTTTGCTTCCCAAATTTTAGTTTTTGCTGCTCTATGGCTATGTTCAGATTACTTCTTAATGAACACGGATTTTTTTTTTTAAAGAGTGAAATCAGAGCGGTATTAGGAAATCTTTATATGTACGTGTGCGTGTGCATTTGCATACATTTCATTTTCTTAATTAAGCCAAGTCGTCAAGAAAATGCATACGGAGTGGTTGTTTTTAACGTTAATTTCCCAAGCTTTCGCCTCCACTTTTCATGACTCTGTCGTTGTTTTTTTGTAGCTGTGTTGATTCTTCAGTGTTGTTGTATACACACACACACACACTTTAGAGTAGCAGTTCTATGCAAAGCAAAGCAATTTCGGGATTTTTGACAAGGGCAGAAAAATGATTTCTTGAAGGATAGCTTTTGAAGTGGTTTGGGTAAGCTTTCTTTCTCTCTACCCACACCCATACACCCACACACGCAGACCCAGACATACAAAGCAACACAAACACATACGTATATATTAGGTTGTGTCTGACTTCAATTTAGAAAAAAAGGAAGATTTCTTTCTTGTTTTCCCTAAGAAATCTAGATTATTCCAATCTGATAAGAATGTATATACTGGAATGTCACGTTTGTTTGTTTTTAATGGAATGTTTGTTTGTTTTTAACTGTATTATAAATAAAATTTGTTAAAAAAAAGAAATCTAGATTATTCCTTTCTTTAAAAAAACCGTAACACTTTGCATCTGAAGGATTTTTCTGGCTGCACATAAGTTTTGCTTGATTTGCTGTTGTTGTTCTAGAATATGCGGGATATGTATGACTCCTCTTTAATTTTGCTTCATGGTTTTAATATTTTTTTGTGTGGCTGATTTAAATATCCAAAGTGTTTGTTACTTTAGATATTTAATAAAGACTTGCAAGTGTGTGAAAGGAAATTGGCTTTGGTTCTCCTTCTATTTGCCAGTCTTTTCTTCTACTTCCCTTCTCTCTTAACATAATTACAATAATAATAATTCTGCTGCTTTATATCAAGCACTCCTTTAATCCAGCACAGAAATGGGCAATAATGGAGGAGGAGAAGGAGAAGGAGGAGGAGGAGGAGGAGGAGGAGGAGGAGGAGGAGGAGGAGGAGGAGGAGAAGAAGAAGAAGAAGAAGAAGAAGAAGAAGAAGAAGAAGAAGAAGAAGAAGAAGAAGAAGAAGAAGAAGAAGAAGAAGAAGAAGAGATATTATCAAGATACATGACTTCAACCATTCAACCATGGGTTGCCCCTATTCCAGAGCTTTAACTACTATGTCACATCCAAGAATGGAGAACAGACTCATTTGAATGCCTCTATTTCAAAACAGGATGGACTTAGGTAGTCTTCAATTTAAATATTTTAATATCTTAATCACTATTGGTGGAGAGTATACAGTTTTGCCTTTTTTCAGAAGCCTCCTAAATAGAGAGCTTGTCACTAGTTCCCAAACTCAATTAACAATGTAATCCTGCTGGTTTTCCAAAAGGTGAAGGAAGGCATCGCAGCTGGTGATATAAGCTTAACCTCTAAAATGGCCTTGTAACACTTATAAATGTAATCAGACTAAAAAAAAAAGACTGAGACAGATGGTTTTTTGGGGGATATGCAGAGAATGCATTGATGGTTGGGAAAAATAACAAAATGATCGGTGTAGTGAAGTAGTTTTTCCCACCTGCTGAGTGAACAGTCATGTAAGAGCACACAGGCCCACGTACACACCGAAACAGAAAAGCAAAATGACAAAGGAAGAGCAAATTCTAGAAACAAACTTTTGGCCAATGTTCCATCTTTTTGAGTAAACAGCCACAAATGGTTCGTTCTGCCTATGAAGACATTCCAAGGCAATTTGGAGAAGCAAGCCACAGCTCCGAAACCATTTATACTACCTAGAAGGATGTCTTCTTAATTAAGCTAACCATGCTGGACAATCTTCAACCCTCCAGAAGCTACAAATGTTCTAGTTTCCAAAGAGGCTATCTTCAATATGTTCTATCCTGCAAACTCTCAAATCCATCTTTCTCTCTAACGGTCATAACTTCGTTTCTGAGGAGAGCTTTTCTTTTCTTAAAGAGCAACCTGTAGCAGGCTGAAAGAAAGTCTTCTCCAATCTGGAATCTGTGGTGATGGTGGTGTGTTGAATCTGAAATCTAATTTGTAAGCTTCACCTCAAAATCCCAATTCTATTGGTGATTATTCTTTGTTGATAGTCAGTAGAAAAGGTCTGTTTGAATTCTTGGTTCCAGTGTTCCACAGCTGTTAGGCATTCATTCTCTCTGCTTTCCTGCTTTGATAGGTGGATGGCAGCTAGATGGATCTTTCATGGAGAGAATTGTTTGATTAGTGCCGTTCACTTTGGTGGTGGTAGGGAAGGTTGAAGCAGGTTCCTGCAAAAACACTGTCTTGTCCAATACGGTGTTTTTCAGACGAGATACTAAACTGCAAAAGGAGCCAAGCATAATTTAGTCCAACGTGCTGTGCAATAACTAGAAAACCAAAATGCATTACAATGGGGAGGAAACATCTTACGCAGTTGGAATTTTAGGGCACTCAGTAACTAAGAGGATTGCTTAGTACTTGTTAAACATACACATATACGGCGTTACGTACAAAAGAAGAAGCAGGAGAGTGACAAAAACCTGTAGAAAAAAATGGTGTATGTTTTTTTTTTTAAAAAATAAGAACTTGATCATTTTTTTCTTTTTGCAAATTCATTTCAAATGTGTTTAGAGAACGTTTGGATTTCTTTATCAATTCCCTTGGGAAGAAGTAGTTGCCTAGGTAACAGTGTTACTTTTAATGACAATAAAGGAAGCTTATAAAACTTGCACATTTTAACTGTGGAGAAATGGTTGGCCAAGCTTTCCCTGATGCTTAGGGAGCAGCAGATCAATCCTTTGTTCACAAATGGGTGCGTCTCCTGTTCGTGCTTTTTTCTGCACTGTTCCTTCTACTATAAGAATAACAAATTCTACCTGATTATTCCAGAAATTATGGCACTGAATTTAATAGAGTCTTTCCATATTCACACGCTCACTGTTTAAAGCAGGGGTTTCCATGACTCTTTTAATGGTTATTTAATGCTTCACTTTATTCTATCTTTTTGTGCTTTATTGTACATTACTATCAGTTTCTCAGCAAACTGCACATGCCACAGCTAAGCTAAGGCTACCAAATGTGCATTGCTACAATACCATCTTTATGAAACTTCTCTATAGATGCCCCTTGAGCACGTTGCTGGGTTAAAACCCTACATATTCCTAGGCAATTCTGACCACCTGTCTGTTTTTATTTATTTATTTTTTTTAGGATAAAAATACGTTGCAGTATTGTGGTGATTTGTCTCACTGTTTAAAGGAAGAAAATCTAAATAATTGGCCAGATTATTATTATTTTAATGAGGCAACAAGATTCAGGGTGGCTGTAAGGAAACTTGGGCTACAAATAAAATTTGATAGATTATGTCCCATTTTATAGACCAGCGATTTGTTATGTGTTTTACCATTTGATATTTTTGCTTTTATGGATGCTTTGTTATTTGAATTTTGGTCTATGACTATAAGCAAGTAGACTCAAAGGTCATTCCTTGTTTTTCCACCTCAAAGTCTTCCGTTTCAGTTTCATATCTTTCATCTGGTTAGATCAGTGGTTCTCAACCTGTGGGTCAGGACCCCATTTGGGGTCGAATGACCATTTCACAGGGCTCGCCAAACAACGCAGTCCGCCATTTTTTCCCCCTTTTCCTTAGCTGTGCTACTCCCTTTTATTCTATTGGCTTTTGAAAGCCAATAGAAGAGACTCTCTTGAATAGAATCTAATTCTATTGGCTTTCAAAAGCCAATAGGAATGGTCCAGGCTGTCTCTGCCCTGCTGAGCCCACCAAAAGTCCCATTCTGCAAACAGTGCTGCACCAATTGAGTAGTCCTCGACTTACGACCGGTTGGGGGTCACGGCATTAAAAAGGTTGAGAACCACTGGGTTAGATAGACCCTCTTGGGACAGAAGGGTTCTAAAATAATAAAGTTTCTGCCAAAGGGACTTGAAAAGACCCAGGGAAATTGGACTAAGACTCTACTCTAGATGGCTTTCTACACGCTGCTGTTTTCCTGGAAGGAAGAAGTGGAGGAGTGGCAGAGATTTGCATATTATAGCCTTTTCCTTCCCTGTGTTTTTATGCCACCTAAATTTTGTGAAGGATTGGCCAGTCTGAATCCACTTTAAAGGAGGAGGCGGCTTTAAAAAAAAAAAAGAGAGACTTTTCGAGAGACTGACTAATCACTTTCCTTTAATGTGGTAAAAATGTCTGTTATTTCTGTTAATGCTCTGTAGAAATCCCTTCAACATTTCCCAGAAGTTTTCATCCTGGGTCAGAGAGGTTTATGCCTGCGTCATGATCAAGATGTTTGGGATTGTATTTTTCTTGAGGTTGTTGAGTTGACTGTCTTTTGGGAAGTGATGGGGAAAGACTGTTGCTTGCCTTGGTTTTCCCTTTTCCACCTTTCCATTTTTGGGAAGCCTCTCGTCCCTCATCTGAAAAAGCCCAATGAAGGAGAATATTCAGAATATCTTCTGAGGTGTAATTGAAGTAAAGGAAGGCAGGGAGGCCACAGACCACTGGAGAGATGATTGCAGAAAGAATATTGGACATTAGTAGACATGATAGCAGTGTTCCATTATTTGAGGGGCTACCATAAAGAGGAGGCGGCCAACTTGTTTTCCAAAGCACCAGAGGACAGGACAAGAAGCAACAGATGGAAACTAACCAAGGAGAAAAGCAACCTGGAATTAAGGAGAAACTTTCTAATAGTGAAGACAATTCACTATTCAGTGAATTCAGAAGTTGTGGGTGCTTTATTACTGGAGGTTTTTAAGTAGAGACTGGACAGTCACTTGTCTGAAATGGTGCAGGTTCTCCTGCTTGAGCAGGGCGTTGGACTAGAAGACCTCCAAGGTCCCTTCCAGCACTATGATAATGTGTGGGATTCTTTGTGCATGATTCCCCCCCCCTTACACGGCACTAATTTCCATAAAATGATTGTCTTTATTTCTAAATATATTAATGAATGACCCCAACTCATATCATTTGGGCGAGGCGTTTCTTTATCAAAACAACCGCTTGCATGAAGTAGCTAACTTGAAAAAAAAAGGAATTAATGGCTTGCAAGATGATGTTAAAAACAATTCTGTTCGGTGCTTTTTATTGGTATTTCAGTCATGACAAAAAGATCAGTTTTCATTTGCAAACTGCCACCCAGAGACCGCAAAGCAATCAAAGTATAACAGTCAATTAATCTCTCTAGATGATGTTTGTGTAGCACTTAACTGGTTTCAGTAAATTACTTCCCTATAGACTACGTTGTTACATTGATATAAATGTTATTCCAAGGTAAGGTAGTAATTTACTAGTAAATTTACTAATTTACAAGGCATGAAACTGACCACAGAAAATGAAATGGGAGCTGCAGTTATGCGTTTAATTTTGCCTAACATTTAACTGATTAAACTAACCAATTGAACACTCCTAAAACTGTGCGATTTTATTGCATAATGTATGATGTTTCTGCTCACTGTATTTGAGGGTGTGGGTGTGGATCAGAGTATTCTAATGATGCTCCTAATCCTGATGATTTTTCTGGACTTTTCATAAGCTCTCTATCTGTTAAGAGCCAGTTTGGTGTAATGAAACCAGGAGGCTGTGAATTCTAGTCTTGTCTTAGGCATGAAAGCTGGTTGGGTGGATTTTAGGCCAATCACCAGGAGATGGTGAGTTCTAGTACTGCCGTGGGCATGAGATCTGGCTGGGTGACCTTGGACAAGTCAGTCATTCTCAGCCCAACATTTAGGGTCATTGTTACGAAGAAAATAATAATAATAATAATAATAATAATAATAATAATATCGTAATGTTTGATGGTATTACGATACCTGTAATACCATCAAACATCCACATCTGCCTATCCCAGGTCCTGGGTAAGGACTCGATAGGTAGACAAAATGCCAAATCCAGTCTGAACATCTGGCTGACTGTGCGATGATCGATAATAATAATAATAATAATAATAAGCTCCTTGGGTGCAATCCCAAAACAACTGGAGCACCAACTGAACACCATTGGCATTGACAAATTTGCTATTAGTCAATTGCAAAAGGCGGCCTTACTTGGAACTGCTTCCATCCTGCGACGATACCTGCAATACCATCAAACATCCACATCTGCCTATCCCAGGTCCTGGGTAAGGACTCGATAGGTAGACAAAATGCCAAATCCAGTCTGAACATCTGGCTGACTGTGCAATGATCCATAATAATAATAAAGTTGGACCTTGGAGGTCATCTGGTCCAACCCCCTGCTCAGGCAGGAAACACTACACCATTTCAGACAAATGTCTGTCCAGTCTTTTCTTAAAAACTTCCAGTGTTGGCGCATTCACCACTTCTGGAGGCAGGTTGTTCCACTGGTTAATTGTTCTAACTGTCAGGAAGTTTCTCCTTTGTTCTAGGTTGCTTCTCTCTTTGGTTAGTTCCCACCCGTTGCTTCTTGTCCTGCCTTCAGGCACCTTGGAAAATAGGAAGAGGAAGGAGAATTATGGATGTTTACTGTCTTGAGTTATTTATAAACATAATAAAGGTGAGATAAAAATGAAATACATACAGTACATACATACATAAATTTCCCCTGCTTTTAAAAATGATGCTTATGTTTAGAATTCAGGTTGTTAAGAGTTGACATTCAAGAGGCAGATGCTTGGAACCAGTAAACCAAACCACCAATAACTGTGGGGAGGATGGTTTTTCTAGAACATTTAGGTCTTATGACTAGAAACTGGAACCTAGGTCTGCAACTTGTGTTCAGAAAGTAATTGTATAGATTTGAGGTGACAATATTGCTATATTGTTGGCTTGTTGCAACCTGACGAGAGATTTCAATAGTTAAGAGTATATCAAGTGAAGCCCATTCTGCAATAAAACCAGTTAAAGTAGCCCTGGGTGAGGAGGGAAGGCAGAGGGCAGGAAGAGGAAAGTGTTCTTGACCCTCCCAGGCCATAGTTACTTCCTCAACATGTTGCCTGTTATATGGGTTCTTAAGTCTTTAAGTCTTAATTACAATTTTTCTTTCCATACTTGGCTAGCACTGATCAGAATAGCGTTGGAATGTTTAGAACGGTTCCTTATGCCCCTTATTTTTATAGAAAATAAATAAATAAAAATAATAGCTAAATTAAGAAAGAAAACAAAAATAAAGAAACAAAAGCTCGAAGGGCAAATGGCCACCAGGTCCTTTTTTCTGCTATCAGTTGTCTATGTTTCTATGTCCATTGCTTTGTGAACCTGTGCTGGATGATAAGATAACTCGGCCTAGAATTGTCAGTCAAGGCAAGGTGACTTTGTTGGAGGAGGCCAAGAGATCAAGGCATGTTGCTTGTTACTGAACTGAAGATGCTTTCTAGTGAGACATCACTAGATAAGACTAGACTGAGATATATTATGCTGCCTTCTTGAGAGTTCTTTACAGAACTTTGGGATTCTCCCTTTTTCTTGAAGAGCATAAGCTCTGAAAATTTGGGGATCTAGAACAGTGTTTCCCAAACTTGACAATTTTAAGGCATGTGGAATTCTGGGAGTTGAAGTCCACATGCCTTAAAATTGTCAAGTTTGGGAAACACTGATCTAGAACGTCAGCTGTCATAAAACTCATGTTGGGTTCTTTTGTACTTGTGACTAACCTCAGGGCATTTTGAGCCTGTTGGAAATGAAGGACCTAGGCTTCAGACCACCGACTTCTCTCTGGGTTCAGGGAGTTCCAGGTCTTCTGCGGGTGTTTGATTTGGGAAATCTAGGTTATTTTAGGCCTAAAGTTTTCAAGGGTCAGGGATGGCCTTCAGACCTGATATTTTCTCTCACCCCACTAGAACCGTTTTCTGTGTCTGAATCAAGCTAGATTCTGGGATCATGAAAAAAATTAAGTGGGGAGGAGGAAGACTAACTCTGACATAATTTACAGGTAGTCTCTGAAGTAATGGTTGCCATGTCCCTAAGCCGTGGGAGCTGTGTGCCACGAAGACATAGCAAGATAATTGCTTGTCCAATAGATAGTTAAATAAGACATTCTGGGCTCAGGGTCAGCTTCATTTTTTTTTTGAGCTTAAAAATATCCTCTTTTGTTCTCTCTTCACCTTCACTTGTCCTTTTGGAGGAACTGTTAATTAAATTTAATTTTATTTCCAAACTGTCCTCTTTGTTATTGGCTCATGTTTTGCATTATTGGAATCTACTTTTCTCCAAAGACATTTGTTTAATTGCCCCACGGGTCTCTGCAGATAATAAGCAGCACAGAGGCCATTTAAAAATAAATCATCTCTCCACTGGGGTGGAAAGCGATGACAGAATTCCTTCCTTTTTAAAATAAAAAATAAAAGTTGTCAAGCCTGGATGTAACACTGAAGGTTATGCGTAATGTTGTTGCTTATGAAAATAGGGAAGACGCACAAATGGTAGGATTTTCCTACCAAATATAACAGAATAACAGGGTGGGAAGGGATCTTGGAGGTCTTCTAGTGACTAGACCTAGACCTAGACCTAGACTAACTTTATTATCACTTTGAATGTACACTAATCGGCATACATTAAAATGAAATTTCATTGCATACAACTCCTCAAAGGGTCACCACATCCTATATACACGACATAAATATGACAAAGTTTTTTTTTTTTGCATATACCCACAGATATTCTATGACACAGAGAAGCAACACAATCTAGTTTGGATATATACATGTACAGTAACATGGTGAGAAAAATGAATTTTGCAAATTTACCAGACGGATGGCATAAGGAAAAAAGCTGTTACAATATCCAGTGGTCCTGTTATAAATACTTCAAAACCTCCTCCCAGAGAGGAGCAACAGAAACAGACCGTAAAGTGGGTGTCTGGGGTCGCAACTTAAGGGCCGTGTTGGCCCAGTATTCTGAACCACAAATAACCAAGGCCTATTTGGGCTGAGTGCAGTTTGACAATTCAGCCAAATCTAGAAAACCCAGACCTAGCTGTAAGAATTAGCAAAAGGTTGTTTTCTATTCTTTTTTTTTTAAAAAACGCTTTCTACTTCTTGCCCAAACCTCACACCTAGGTGCAAACTTGTGGCTGGGTGCAATCTAGCGTGGAAGCTAGGCTATTATTGCCACTTTGATGTGTAGTCAAGTCTGGCGGCATAAAACCTGATCTTACTCTATACTTCCTGCATTACTATTGATCAAAGACTGGTGTTGGGATCCGCAGCTGTTCAGCTTCGAAAGTGTAACACAATTCCTATTCCTAAGGTGCTGCTTTCGTCTACCTCCTCTGTAGCAGCTGGTTATAATTCAGACTTCACACAGACTTCACACAGTGAACACTGTTACAAAATGCCAGCAATGACTTGGGAGAAAGCCTCTGTCTGTGCTCCTTCAGACTTCCACCGTGAACTTCCCTTCCATGTGCGGGTGATATTATGGAATTTTCAGACAGGACCCACCAAGACCACTCCCACTGACAAGGCAAGCCACTAGTATTTAAAAATAAGAAACCCTACTCCCTTCTAGCACTGATGATGTTACCTAGTTTGGTAATGAAATGTCTGCAAGAAAACCACCAAGCTCAGAGAGCAGCAAGGACCCCACAGTTCAACCCTCAGCTACTAATATTCTCTTTGATGGATGAAATGTTTAGCTGCTGCATCACTTCCAAAGTAACAACACCATCCCAACAAAGTCCATGAGATCCTTTATTGATTTAACTTTCCTTTCCGAAGGAATCTTAAGACAGACGTGAGTTTCTGTTGTCTTTGCAATAGATACATAGATAATTTAACTTGCCTTACCAAAGTCAGGAGCTGGATTGGACTTAGTCAGCTCAGGACTTATATCAGTGTAGCTATGACCACTGAGAAATATTGCTGTATATCATTGCGAGGAACAAGTGAGGACAATGGTGGCTAACCAGGGCAGGCGAGACTAAATTAATAACAAACTCAGCGGGACTGCCACATTTTGTTCTTTAGTCATGTTAAAATATTAAAAACTGTTCCATTATAGAAACGGTGTTTCCAATTATCCTGGCAGCTGATTTTAATAAAAATCACATCAATTATGGATTACCTAATTAATTTTTAATTATTTCTATGAACTATTTATCAATACTTATGAACAGTTATTAATTGCAAGAGAGACCTGAAAGAAAATATATGTGTCTAGAAACGGGCCATCCACAGGCGTGCTGGCTAGGATCCATCACCCCTTCTCACTTTCTCATTCCGGGAATTTAAGAATGGAATGAAAAGTTCTGAAACACCCCCCAAAAAACAAGGAGAGTCTGCTTGTCCCAGTGAGGAACCTTATAGCGTATTGTTATTTCTCTGCCTCTGCCGGTAACACTGACTCCTGTGGGTAGACTCAAGGGAATGTCTTAGTGGACTTCTTAGGATAGAATATAGAATATTCTTTATTGGCCAAGTGGGATTGGACACACAAGGAATTTGTCTCTAGTGCATAAGCTCACAGTGTACATACAAACAAAATAATTTTGTTGTTGTTGTTGTTAATTGCGAAGTCGTGTCCGACCCATCGCGACCCCATGGACAACGTTCCTCCAGGTCTTCCTGTCCTCTACCATCTTCTGGAGTCCATTTAAGTTCACACCTACTGTTTCAGTGACTCCATCCAGCCATCTCATTCTCTGTCGTCCCCTTCTTCTATTGCCCTCAATCTTTCCCAGCATTAGGCCCTTCTCCAGTGAGTCCTTCCTTCTCATTAGGTGGCCAAAGTACTTGAGTTTCAACTTCAGGATCTGGCCTTCTAAAGAGCAGTCAGGGTTAATCTCTTCTAGGACTGACCAGTTTGAACGCCTTGCAGTCCAAGGGACTCGCAGGAGTCTTCTCCAGCACCATAGTTCAAAGGAACAAAATAATAATAATTATTAATAATAATAATACATGGCAGTGCTTGGAGACAGCAGAATAGAACAGAAAGAACTGGAGAAGATAACAAAATACAAATAGCCAACTCTCCAGAAGACAGGCTTAAGATACAGGAGGACCTGGACAGACTTGAACACTGGGCGCTATCTAACAAAAGGAAATTCAATGGTGAAAAAAGTAAGGTTCTACATTTAGGCAAGAAAAACCAAATGTACAGGTATAGTATAGGGGGTACCTTGCTCAGTAGTAGTAACTGTGAGAGAGATCTCGGAGTCCTAGTAGACAATCACTTAAATATGAGCCAGCAGTGTGCTGCAGCTGCCAAAAAACCCAACACAGTGCTGGGCTGCATTAACAGAGGGATAGAATGAAGATCACATGGAGTGTTAATACCACTTTACAATGCCTTGGTAAGGCCACACTTGGAATACTGCATCCAGTTTTGGTCACCACGATGTAAAAAAGATGCTGAGACTCTAGAAAGAGTACAGAGAAGAGCAACAACGAGGATTAGGGGACTGGAGGCTAAAACATATAAGGAACGGTTGCTGGAATTGGGTATGTCTAGTTTAACGAAGAGAAGGACGAAGGGGGACATGATAGCAGTGTTCCAATATCTCAGGGGCTGCCACAAAGAAGAGGGAGTCAAGAGGGAGCACCACCTGGACACCATTGGCATTGACAAATTCGTCATCAATCAATTGCAAAAGGCGGCCTTACTAGGAACAGCTTCCATCCTGTGACGAGATCTGTAATACCAATAATTCAAACATCCACATCTTCCTATCCCAGGTCCTTGGTAAGGACTCGATAGGTAGACAAAATGCCAAATCCAGTCTGAACATCTGGCTGACTGTGCGATGATCGATAATAATAATAATGTTGAAAGGGTCCTTGAAGGTCAACCCCCTGCTCAGGCAGGAAACCTTATATTATTTCAGAAAAAGTCTGTGCAATCTCTTCTTGAAAACTTCCAGGGTTGGAGCATTCACAGCTTCTGGAGGCAGGTGGTTCCACTGGTTAATTGTTCTAACTGTCAGGAAGTTTCTCCTTAGTTCTAGGTTGCTTCTCTCCTTGATTAGTTAGATAAATCATAAGATACCATCATAAATCATAAGATACAACGAACAAAGTGATCAGTCATAAGAAACTAATAGGAGAAGGTGGTAGGAAAGATGAGAAGGATAATAGGATTACCGCCCTACTACATGGATAAATATCCTTAGACAGTGCCGTGGGAATTAGGTGTTCAGCAGAGTGTCAAAGCTTCCCTCTCTTCACAGAGACCCTACTCAAGATCTGTGGTTTCCTGCTGCCAGTAAAACAGGAAACCAACAAACTTCAGTAGGGCTGTTGGGAAGGAGGAGGAGGAGGAGGAGGAGGAGGAGGAGGAGGAGGAGGAGGAGGAGGAGAGAAACAACCTTTGTCATCCCTTCATCAACCAGTGACTTTTTAGGCCTAAGACAATTTATAGATCCTCTCATTCCATATGGAAATATTGGTTGGACTGACTGTTGACTCTTTCTTCCAAGCTTGGAAGGGCAACCTCTCCCGCTGTACCTCAAGATGGCAGGCTATCTTAGGAGATAGAAGGCAGGTCAACTGTGACATAGACTTCTTTCTTCCAATATTTTTTTTACCCCTACTTGCCTGAGGCAAGTTCTTCATTCTGCTTCAAATTAGGGCAGGCCCTGATCGGAGGAAATTGGGACTTCTGAACGCAATCTGAAAGATAAATAATTCAGAAGCAAACAGACCTCTTTCCTACCGGGTTGTGTAGTCTTGTTTACAAGGCCCGGTTGGTGTTGAAGTTGACCTCAGCACTACGTGGTCCTTAAAATTGCCAGCTGTAGTAACTGATATTATCTACTGACCTATATTCCAGTCTCTCTCTCTCTCTCTCTCTTCTTCCTGAGCACCAAATGGCCCAGTTTAAGAACATAAATTAGACATCTGTTAGAATCAGCCGTGTCTAAATTAGCTTCCACATCGATTGAATGACTCATTCTTGTTGCTAACCCCCTCAATCTATTCTCTCCCACTTTCTGAAGGCTGAACTGTGCTTGTGTTAAAGAGCGCTCTCCCTGTTACAATGAAGGGGGCAGAGTGTTGTGTAAAAAATCAAATTGGAAATTGTTTTGCGCATTTTGCTTTGTTAGTGAAGCTTGCCTGCCTGCCTATCAGCTGCCATCTGTCTAGTGATTGACAAACTGGTCATGTCAGAGCAAGGAAATGGGGAGGGGAAGATTCTGAGAACGTTCCCATCTGGTCAACTTGCTTTGGTTTGACTTTTGAGTGCTCCAACCAATGTTTTTGCTGCATGCCAGGGGCACAGGGCAAAACATCGGGTGGTGACGTCCAGATGATTTTATTTGAGGCAGAGCTGAAACATCTGCAAGCTTCAAGGTATTTGTGGGGCCCTTGGTGCTCTCCGAGCTTGGTTGTTTTCTTGCAGACGTTTCATGACCCAACTAGGTAACATCATCAGTGCTAGAAGGGAGTGGAGTTTGCACTCTGCTTATATACTAGTGGCCTTTCTCTCAGTGTTGGTGGTGGGAGTGTTCCTTGATTAGGCTGCTGTTTACTGAGTCAGTAGTTCCTTGATTGGGGTATTTATTGTTGCCAATCCATATATTTGAAACTCCAAGCACTTGTGAATAGTCATACTGAACATGGGCTCCCCTCTTCAAGTGTTGCAAATGGAATCAAAGTAACAAGGCCATCTTCTGGGTTCTGCCCACACTGTCAAAAGGTAGCATGGTTGATTGTGGTAGGAGAAGGAGGAGGACGTTGGCTGTATATAAAAGAGTCAGTCCTCTCTTCAAAAGGCATGCTGATCTTTGTTTAGGATTTATATGTTTTTTAAGTCCTTTTTTTTTGATAGGAGAGAAGATCATGGAGATTGAATGAAAATTTTAGATAAGAAGTTTAAATATAATATTTAAATGAGTATCCAGTTTTGATGGTAAATGTTTATATGCTTATTTTTGTCTTCTAGAGTAAAGAAAGAGGGAGATTAGATTTTATATTGTAGGTATAGATATTTAAAGAAAGTAATGTTTAAATTTGTGTTTTGGGGATTCTTTATAGAATGATGGATAATAATATAAGTACAATATTAGAAAAGGTTTAGAGTATATTATAATGTGTGTTTAATCTTTGCAATTATTATCTTTTAGAGAAGATATTTTGTTTAATTTAATGTATTTAGATTTGTTTAGGATTTATATGTGTTTTAAGTTTTTTTTATTTTTTATTTTCTTTGAAAAATTTTAATTAAGCCTGTACTCAGCTCTGGGAAGGTTGAGGGAGGGTATGGGAGGTTTGGGGAGATGGGGGAGGGTATGGGAGGGTGGGGGGTTTGGGGAAGGGATTTGCTTTGTAAAATTCAAAAACTTTCAATAAAAAAAAAGGCATGCTGATCAGCAATTTGAAAGTAGGTGTCAGGCACGAAGAATCAGAACCTAAGTTAAGCGCCAGTTAAGCTGATTTATTGCTCATGCCTATACACAAGAATCTAGTCAAATAAGGATTAGCACTAAATTGGCATTAGATAAGAGTCAATGGAATTCAAGAGGGCTGGGCTTAGATCACTTGTGACAATGTAATGACTCCAGGCTGATTACTTTCTTGACTCCACCCCCAGGCTGTATCTATCCTTCTACCAAAAGGCAAACGATTGTTTTCTCTTCTTATGATCACTTTACAGTGGAAGCAAATAGGAACTGAATATGTTGGATATATGAAGAGTAGGCAGCCTTTGGAAAAATGGAAGACCACATAGTAGGAAGATTGATCTTGGTGGAAGAATTTATGAGAGGTTCTCTGTATTTCAAAGGCAAGTTGCCCGTTTCAGGACTGACATAATTGTCCATTTTCAGCAGTCATGATGAGACATGACCGCAAGGGTCATAGAAAGAGGACACGATGGCCCAGTTTTGGCTTTGGCTTCAGTATGAATCATGTGTCAGGTCTTTTATCTGCTATTTGTTAGGAATGGAGAATGGGTCTCTCCATGACCTTAGACTGATGGGCGGCAGTATCTGTATCACTTGCATCTAGCCTGGAGTAATTCAGATACTTTATTGTTTTCTAGGTAGAATAGCTAGATTTTTATTTATTATTTGTATTTATTAAATTTATATGCCACCCATCTTGCTATCTAGAGTGGGTCTCCATCACAATGTTTTTTGCTGGAAACTGATGTTTACTTCTGGTTTCTGGGGAGAAAAATGCTCCATAGCAAACAATGCATTTCCTTAACGACTGCCGCATCCACGCAGTGATTGTGACATTACAGCTGCCACATTTGCTAAACTAGTGCCTAGCAAAAGTTGTAAAGCTGGGCACAGTGAAATGCTGACTCGCTTTACCACCATCACAATTTACCACTGAGGTTGTGTGCTCAGTTATGGCTGTAAGTTGAGGCTTACTTGTAAATGTGACTTGTTTTATGAGGATCGCAATTTACCACTGAGATTATTGTGTGCTTAATTACAATTGTAAGTCGAGGATTACTTGTAAATGCAAAATGCACTTGCTGTCATTTCTTCTAACTCCAGCACTTGCGTATTTCACTTTGAATTTGTAGCTTAAGTTGGGATATTGTTGATATAACTTGTCAGTCAGCAACACAACAAAGTGGTGTTCATAACTGAAAGCCTGGCAAGGAAATATATATTTTGTTGATGAGCATCTGCCACTCATTAAGATATATATTTTTTTGCAGATGAGCTGTTAGCAAACTATTAAAGTTACAGATGAAGAATAATGTTTGCAAAATGCTGAGAGAGATTGGAGATGTCCCAGCATATGGTATATTATTACAAGCGATAAAAATGTAAGCAACAGGGAGTATTTATGACTATAAAGATAATACAGTGGAGAATACTGCTAAATTTTGCCCCATATAAAATGAACTTTTATTTTTAAGGGGACTTTGCCTTCATGCTCAGTTGAGCAGGCAAGGGGTTAGGCTGAAGGAATGAGAACCACAGAAACAATTTGGTTTGTGCAAAATAGCAGCAGCTGAAGAGATTGTCCTGATATGAAATAAACAGCATACAATTGTGGTTTAACTGAAATTGCAACCTTACCAAGGTTTAGAAATGAGAGAAGATGCATCATTAATGAACCCGATCATATCAAATATAGAGAAAAGGATGAAGACGTTGCAGTGGGCGTAGAGTGGATGATCATACACACACCACATTTTTCGACTCTTCAATTTAGTGCGTGCATCATCGTGTCTTGATATATATCAAATTGTGTTTAACATAAAACAGGCCACTGGGTCAGAATCTCAATATCAGCAGGACAATTTATTCATATTTGAAAAGGACATCTATCTCCCTCTCGTTTGGGATGTGCTGATGTGAATGCAAACCCGTATAACAGTTCTTGCTTAAAAGTAAGCAGATGCCATAACAATCGGCATGCGGCAGAGACCAAATTTCATACCTAATCCACACCGTGTTTTTTTAATTAGGCAAAAGAAGCAGCCACAAGTATGCAAACTTTCAGGCATAAAATGAAAATAAAATGGACAGCTGATTAAAAACCATAAGTTTACATTAGCTGTTCAAGGAGAGGGAGGGGAGAAAGGGAGAACAAGAGGGAGGGAGGAAGAGAGAGAAAAAGAGGGTGAAGGAGAGAGAGAGAAAGAGGGAAGGAGAAAGAAAGGGAGAGAGAGAGGGAAAGAGGGAGAGGAAGGGGGAGGGAGACAGAGAGAGAAAAAGAGGGAGAGGGGGAGAGACAGAGAAGGAGGGAAGGAGAAAGAAAGGCAGGGAGAGAGAAAAAAGGGGGAGAAAGAAGGAGGGAAGGAGAAAAAAGTGAGAGAGAGAGAGGGAAAGAGGGAGAGGAGAGGAGGGGAGAGAGAGATGGAGATATTCCTTACCTTTTGGGGGTGGGGGTGGAGATTAGTTGCTAACAGTTCTAGCCCCCCATCTGTGATGAACTAGTGTTTGTCTACATTTTCTGCTGTCGTATGGACTGGAGATACAGATGCTGGACCACTTTTCAATGTTTGAAGCGCCAGGCTGGAAATGTTCTGAAAAACTACTTATCTATCCTTCCTTGCACCGACCGCTAGGATGCCAAGTTGGGGGGTGGGGTGGGGTGATATCTATATTTAACCTCACTGCTCCTCTTGTGATTGCAAAATCTTTTCAGATGCACCAGTCCTCCTCCTCCTCCTCTCCCTCCCCTTTCCCTTATTCTTCATTGCTTAGCAACCATCAAGGATGAACTGGCTTAAGTCAAGCATGGCTGCAGAGATGACTCTCAACTTTTTACTGGCTGTGTGAATCCCATTCAAGCTTTTCTTCAGTGGGATTGAGGATCTATCTGTCCCCTTCCATTCTCTTAAGGGGAGGCTTTCCCTCTGAAGCACGGTGTGTTAGAAAGGGTTGCTGGTGATACAGAGAGACAATTGGACTGGATACAATAATAATAATAATAATAATAATAATAATAATAATAATAATAATAATAATAACAACAACAACAACAACAACAATAGTCAATTGCAAAAGGCGGCCTTACTAGGAACTGCTTCCATCCTGCGACGATATCTGTAATACCATCAAACATCCACATCTGCCTATCCCAGGTCCTGGGTAAGGACTCGATAGGTAGACAAAATGCCAAATCCAGTCTGAACATCTGGCTGACTGTGCGATGATCCATAATAATAATAATAATAATAATAATAATAATAATAATAATAATAATAATAATAAAGTTGGAAGGTCATCGAGTCCAACCCCCTGCTCAGGCAGGAAACCCTATACCATTTCAGACAAATGGCTGTCCAGTCTCTTCTTAAAAACTTCCAGTGTTGGAGCATTCACCGCTTCTGGAGGCAGGTTGTTCCACTGATTAATTGTTCTCACTGTCAGGAAATTTCTCCTTAGTTCTAGGTTGCTTCTCTCCTTGATTAGTTTCCATCCGTTGCTTCTTGTCCTGCCTTCAGGCGCTTTGGAGAATAGCTTGACTCCCTCTTCTTTGGGGCAACCCCCGAGATATTGGAACACTGCTATCATGTCCCCCCTCGTCCTTCTCTTCATTAAACTAGATATACCCAATTCCAGCAACCAGTTTTTATATGTTTTAGCCTCCAGCCCCCTGATCATTTTTGTTGCTCTTCTCTGTACTCTTTCTAGAGTCTCAACATCTTTTTTACATCGTGGTGACCGAAAGTGGATGCAGTATTCCAAATGTGGCCTTACCAAGGTATTACAAAGTGGTATTAACACTTCACGGGATCTTGATTCTATCCCTCTGTTAATGCAGCCTAGCACTGTGTTGGCTTTTTTGGCAGCTGCAGCACAGGGCTTCCTATGATTCCTACTGAAATAAAATTAGTACAAGGTTGGACAATACCCTGATTTTACAGGTGGATTTCTAGTTAAGCAAAGAACATTCCTCTCTCAATATTGCTGATTGCCTTCATTAACTCCAGGAATTTCTCTTGATGTCCCTACAAAGAATTAGGACTATGAAATAATGACGGAGGAGAGGTTGAGCAGAGTCTCGCAGAGTTGGTTGAAAGATAGATGACTAAATAAATGTTTTCAATAAATCAATCAATAAATTACAAGCAACCTTGTCAAGAAATGGTTTTCCTGTCATTCACCCCCCCCCCCAAATTGCAAAGTTTAGAAATGCATAATTGCATGTTGGATGATCATAATCTATTGCTTGAAGCAGTTTAGAATTATAATTGCTCCTTACTTCCCGTGATTGTATTTATAGTATTTTATTAGATCATCTTCTCTGCTTCAGAGAAGTTGCCATTTCATGATTAGAATATCAACTAAGGCTGTGAGATCTGTTTCATGATCATCCATCCATTGCTTCTTGCCTGTACTCTGGTGCTTTGGAGAATAAGTCAATCCCTTCTTCTTTGATAGTCTCCCAAGTACTGGAAGACAGTTAACATGTCCCACCATCTCCCCAATTCCTTCTCTTCATTAGGCTAGCCCAGAGGTCTGCAACCTTAACAATTGTAAGACTTGTGGACTTCAGCTTCCAGAATTCTGGGAGCTGAAGTCCACAAGTCTTAAAGTTGCAGACCCCTGGGCTAGACATATCTGGCTCCCTCAACCATTCATCATACGATTTAGACCCTAGACCAGTGATGGTGAACCTATGGCACGGGTGCCAGAGGCGGCACGCAGAGCCCTCTCTGTGGGCACGCGTGCCGTCGCCCCAGTCCTAGGCCTTCAGCTGGGTTTTATAAAACCTTTTCACATTAGGCCTCCACCGCCGTGTGCAAAAAAAAAAAAAAAGTTAATCAATCAGTCAATTTCAACTTCTCACGGGAAAAAAAAAGATCTTGCAAAGTTGGAATTGATTGATTGAACTTTTTAGTCCCACCAAGTCTGCCATTACCACCACAGCCACACCCACTCAATGGGCCACGCCCACCCAATGGACCACACCCAGCCAATGGGCCACACCTACCCAACACCCGACAATGCATAAGTGGGTTTTGGGTTGCAGTTTGGGCACTCGGTCTCTAAAAGGTTCGCCATCACTGCTCCAGACCCTTTCAAATATCTTTATTTCCATATCCTTTCAAAGTGTACTGAATTAGCCTTTTGTACGATAACTGCTATAAGAATATTACACGCTTCTTACTATTGTGGAAAAGTGGTCTGATCTGTAAAGTGGAAAAAGGTCTAACCAAATTTTGGGATATGCTTGGATGTCTAGAATAATTACAGATCTAGAAAATAAATCTGACACAGAGTTCAACTCAACGGGGAACTATTTTTCAACAATAATTGAATACATGGTTTGTTACCACATTACCCCCAAAATGTGCAAAATATCTAGGAATAGACTTTATGTTCAATTTTACGAGCTACTTAAATCAAAATAGATTCTTGGTAGTATGAACTGAACTTATTAAAACGTATAACTTTATTTAATGTATGGGTCTTGATATTCACATTTAACGGTGATTCTTAACCTTCGAATATTACAAGGATATACTATATATTTAATTATTGACAACAAATGAATAACAATTTAGTAAACTATTTGTGTATCTCCATTCTTTTATTTTTTTCATATTCTTTTTAGTATTTGTTCATATATTTTATTTCACATGTTGATTGGAAAACAAAAGAGAAAGAATATCGTTTACATTTCCATTTTAATGAGAACTTTCTGACAAGTTTCCGTGGCATGTTCCTTTTCTTTTTTACTTGCTTACAGAAGTATGAAATAAAGCCCAGTTTGTGCTAACTGGTGACCTCATGAGTATTATCTCTTTATAGTTCTGTCTGTGAAAGATGATGTAAAGGAAGAAAAAGTAATACCTTAACCACTTTTTTTTCTTCATCTGCTCAATCCTGGTCAATTCTTGGAGATTGCCAGGACAAGTCCCTACAGTTTTCTTGGCAAGGTTTTTCAGAAGTGTTTTGTTTGCCATTGCCTCCTTCCTAGGGCTGAGGGAAAGTGACTGGCCCAAGGTCACCCAGCTGGCTTTGTGCCTAAGGTGGGACTAGAATTTACACTTTCCTAGTTCTTAGCCTGATGCCTTCACCACTACATCAAGCTACCTTCCTCTTGGTTCATGGCAATAATAAACGTGTGAATCTTATGAATTTCCCATCAATCACCTCTGAGACACTGTGCAGTTAATTATGGCTTTTTGAATGAGACCTTGGCTGGATTGTCCTAAGCTAGAGGTGAGAAGTCATTCTGGGAAAGGCTGAGGGTGCCTCTTTCACGTCTAGACATGATTAAATTTCAGATAGATCCTTTCTTTTTAACTGTCTTAGGACTTATTTTGCACTTAATGGACAGAAGAAGAATCTGAGGCCTGCAAAACAGAGACAAGGGTTGGGGGTCCAGGTTACCCACCCCTCTGCTTAATCAGAAAGCATAGTTTTATGACCCCTAGTAGCTGGCACTCTACAGAATAACCCAACAAAAAGAGACTACATAATGCTTTAGAATGATGTATGAACTCTGCCACAGTAAATACAACTCTGGGATGTGTATTTATTTCTGTTAATGCAAAAAGCAGCTGAAAGGTGAAAGTGGCTTTCATCTCTGTTGCCACTGTGAATAATGAAATGGCACATCCCCACATATTCTCAGGGACGCATGTATATGCTATGCAAATATAGAGTTAGGAAGGATGTGGTTTGTTTGTTAAGCAAACCAATGAGATTCACACTTCCTAGATTAAGGGGCAGATTTGTTCTCCAAACTACATGCTTCTCCGAACGTCGGCATTGTTAAAACATTGCATACAACAGTGTTCATTGTAGTGAAAACAATGTGCAAAAGTGCATATCACGTTGCCTGTAACATCTGAATCTGGAGGAAATTGTAAATGGAAAAATTCAGATGGGTGTCAAAGTTTGATAGAACAGAAACTTGGACTTTTCTACCCTTATGAGGGTCTTATGTATGTGCTCTGAGAGTTTTTTTCATATTTCTCTTAGTGGTGGTTTGAACTTATTTAATTTTCGAAAGGGAGAAGGATGTTACTGGTAGTATGGTTTCTGGGAAACTCCATAACTTTGAATAGCAGTAGCAATAGCAACTAGACGTATTGTATATGCCACTTCATAGCACTTTACAGCCCTCTCTAAGCGGTTTACAGAGTCACCGTCTTGCCCCCAACAATCTGGGTCCTCATTTTACCAACCTCGGAAAGATGGAAGGCAGAGTCAACCTTGAGCTGGTCAGGATCGAACTGCTGGCAATGGGCAGAATTAGCCTGCAATACTGCAATTCTAACCATTATGCCACCAGGACTTTTATTCTATTTGACCCAGTTTCCAATCCTAAAACTCTCAGTGGAAGGAGTTCCTTCTGATGGCGCCATCATGACATTTAGCAGGCACATGGAAAGCTTAGGGAGACTGCAGTTCCCAATCTAGAAAAACAAGAACAAGTCGTCTTATGTGGGAGAAAAAAGGTAAAGGAATTCCTGTGGATTTCACTCATTGCCAACAACAGGGAGCGATGCTCATCTCTGTTTCAAGGCCATTGAGGCAGTGCTGTCTGAAGAGATTTCCACGGTCCCGTGACCAGCATGATGTGGCAGAGTGCTGTTACCTTCCCACCAAAGTGGTACCCATTAATCTACTTGCATTTGTATACTTTTGAACTGTTAGGAGCTGAGGCAAGGACGGGAGCTCACGCCGTCGTGTGGCGCTCTGCTCTCAAACCTCAAAGTTTTCCAGCTGACAAGTCCATTGTCTTAACCACTGAGCCATTGCACCACTTTTACATAGGGGAGATGAGAGGCATATAAATGTAATAAATATATAAATAAAAACATTCACGTACGCTGGACGCCTCCAGCCATTTCCTAAAAGCATCGGTAGGTGAACATTTCCATCCTTGAAAATTTTGCAGTGTTTGTCTTCCCCTTTAAAAGAAATATTGGAAGCAATTTCTTGAGCATCCAATTGAACGCGAACCAGTAGGGGAAAAAAGTGTAGGAAAAACTGTCTGTTTTATACTAATTTTAAACTGAGCTTGGAATCTCGAAAGAGCAAACTGGTTTCACCAGCTGTTCTAACAGAATAGTGTTTTTTTTTCTAAGAATAGCCCCTAGCTACCCACTCTGGATGATGGTCAGAAATGGGGGTGGGCTGTGTCTGAAAATTCTAAAATCTCACCCAATTTCCTTCAGTTCTGGTCACTTTTATCTGCTGATAAGGGGAAAGAAGATCGACCCTCCTCCATGGGTTCCACCAGAGTTGACATAAATGCTTCTTTTCCATCTGTGGTATCACAAAAATCAAAGACGGAGCAGCAAAACAAAAGCAAAGAACTTTTTAATGGGATGAACAGTTTGATAGTGGAATCTGTGGTCGGAGAGATGATAGGTTTCTCTTCGTTGGGTGAGTTCAAGGAGAGATGAAACAATCCTCCATCTGAGATGCTTTAATTTAGAAGGAGAATTTTGAAGAATGGGATCAGAAAATAGTAACCACAATAAAAAAACAAAGTCTGCTTCTATGGATAGATTATGTCCAAAACATGTTATTGAAGAAATTATAGATATAGAACAAATTGTATCTGACAAGACAGAGATGCTATTGAAAGGGATTTTAACTGACAGGCCCAGAGAATGGCTTAGAAAAATTCACAAAAAGAAACTGGCTGATGTTTCAAAATTTAAAAGGAAAATACAAATGACAAGGAGAATCTGAATATTTTTTTTCCTGTTGGATTTACAAAAGAGACTCTGCGTGATAGGATAAAGAATGGAAGGGAAACCACATCCTACAATAATGTTAGATTGAATTAAAGATGAAGACTGTTAGAAGTAAAATAAAGGAATGTAAAGTTGGTTTATCTGATCAAGGTTAAAATAAAGTAGGCTGTTATGTCCTGGTTATTTCCTTTATGGACTTTCTGCTGATACCAGAACTGAGAAGATGATGTTTTATGTATTTGTTTATAGATAAGAGATGAGAAGTGGGATGAAGAGATAAATGTTTGTAACTTTAAAGAGGGCAAAGAGTTACTAAATTTGTTTATACTTGATATGATGGTTGGAAGTGACTTCTTTATACGTTTTCTTTTTTATTAGTCTTATTTTTCTCTTTCTCCTCTCTTTCTTTTTCCTTGCACTTTTTACATCTCTCTCTTTTCTTCTTTTTCTTTATTTTTTGTATTATATTTAATCAAATATATTATTTATTATATTATAATCAAAATTTTTAATTTTTTAAAAAAAATAACTACCAAGTTCAAAGACATGGCTACTACATTGGGTAAATCTGCCATTCAGCATTCAGTGAAGCCAGAGTTAGATTTCCTTCCTTCCTTCCTTCCTTCCTTCCTTCCTTCCTTCCTTCCTTCCTTCCTTCCTTCCTTCCTTCCTTCCTTTCTTCTTCTCTCCCTCCTGCTCTTCCTTCTTCCCTCTCTCCCGCCCTTCCTTCCTCCCTTCCTCCCCCCTTCCTTCCTCCCTCCCCTTCCTTCTTTCCTTCCTTCCTGTCCCTCCCTCTCCTTCCTTCCTCTCTCCCTCCCACTCTTCCTTCCTTCCTCCCTCCCTTCCTTCCCTCCCCTTCCTTCCTTCTTTCTTCTCTCCCTCCTGCTCTTCCTTCTTCCCTCTCTCCCGCTCTTCCTTCCTCCCTTCCTCCCCCTTCCTTCCTGTCCCTCCCTCTCCTTCCTTCCTTCCTTCCTTCCTGTCCCTCCCTCTCCTTCCTTCCTCTCTCCCTTCCTCCCTCCCTTCCCTCCCCTCCTTCCTTCCTTCCTTCCTTCCTTCCTTCCTTCCTTCCTCTGTTGTGCAGACAGATTTGGGAATGGCCTTGAATGACAGGAAGGAGAGCTGCTACCAAGGCAACAGATGATAAATGGAGCTTGAGTGGGAGCCAAGAAAATAATTTGAGAAACATCTCAAATAAGCTTTTCCCAAGTTCACTTGAAGATACTGTAAAGGAGAAGGAAGCACAGTCACACTTGCAAGATTTTGTTACTACAACTCCATAACAATAGTAGTCCAGAGTTTTATGAGATTGGTTTCTTAGTCTAGTCTACCTTGTAGGGCTGATCTGTTGCAATCCCATTAAGGATTCTAACCAGAGAGAAGTGATGCCTTAATTCAGATTTCCTTCACTGGGATTCAGTTTGATGGACCAATAATGACTTGTGGCTGGATATAAATAGGCTAAATGTGACATGAAATCAGTTTGCCTGGTCAAGTTTCCCTTTGCTGCTTTTTAATTGCGTTATTGGCTCTTGTGGGAAGTGTCTGGAGAATGAAATGTTTCTCTCATTAGTTTTTTCTTTCTTTCTATCCTATCCATCAAGCTTGCGCTTCTGGACATGTGAATGGCTGATCATGCCCTGTTTGCATATGGCAGCAAAACTACAGCTGTCATTAGTCCCAATTTGCACACATGATTTGCTTCTTGAAGCCTCAGTGGCTGAGTTTTATCGGGAGACAGGAAGATCAGGAAAATGTAATTGATTGGATAATGCGATTGAAAAAAACTGGCGGGGATCTCAAGCAATTTTGGGACAGCTGTCTTCCAGACGTAAAGCACGCAGCAGCTGGTTTATGATGGGGGTGAGCATCTGTTAGATATGTCATTTCCTCCCAGGTTCAGGTTAAGGACAGTTTGATATGGAGACAATCTAGAGCAGGGGTCTGGCTGGGGAATTCTGGGAGTTGAAGTCCACAAGTCTTAAAGTGGCCAAGTTTGAGGACCTCTCCTCTAAGAGTCAGGTAAAGGTAAAAGTTTCCCTGTTCAGTTGTGTCCGATCCTAGAGGGTGTTGCCCATCTCCGTTTCTTGGCTGAGGGAGCCAACATTGTCAAAGACTCTTTGGTGATCATGTGGCCAGCATGACTATACACCAAAGGTGCGCAGAATGCTGTTACTTTCCCACTAAAGTGGTACCTATTTATCTGCTCACATTTCCATGCTTTCGAACGGCTATGTGGGCAGGAGCTGAGGCAAGGGACGGGAACTCACCCAGTTGTGTGGAGCTTTGGTCTCGAACCTCGGCTATCAGCTCTCCAGCTGACAAGCTTATCATCTTTAACCGCTGAGCCACTGTGTCCCAGATACATCAGAAACCCTTAAATTTAAAATAAGTTTGATAAACAGTTTGTCTTTGACTTACAGGAATTTTTATAATTGGTTGCTTTATAATGTGCTGCAGCTGCCAAAAAAGCCAACACAGTGCTGGGCTGCATTAACAGAAGGGGAGAATCAAGATCACGTGAAGTGTTAATACCACTTTACAAGGCCTTGGGAAGGCCACACTTGGAATATGGCATCCAGTTCTGGTCGCCGCAATGTAAAAAAGATGTTGAGACTCTAGAACAGTGGTGGGTCGGGACCCCATTTGGGGTTGAACGACCATTTCACGGCGGTCCCCAAACAAGGCTGTCCCCTTTTTTTCCCCTTTTCTTTGGCCATGCACCTGGCACCCGGTGATGTATAACTGGTTGGGGGTCACCACAACATGGGGAACTGTATTATGGGGTCACGGCATTAGAAAGGTTGAGAACCACTGCTCTAGAAAGAGTGCAGAGAAGAGCAACAAAGATGATCAGGCAGTCCCCTGTCTGAAATCGTGGAATAGAGTCTCCTGCTTGAGAAGGGGGTTGGACTAGAAGACCTCCAAGGTCCCTTCCATTTCTATTTTGATTAACTCTGTCTCCTTTCTCTTTCTGATGCCCTCTCTAGTCATATTATCTGGAGTTTCTCTCTGGATAGATAGATAGATAGATAGATAGATAGATAGATAGATAGATAGATAGATAATAGACAGATAGATAGTTAATAGACAGATAGATAATAGACAGATATAGACATATAAATAGAAAGATATCTATATCTATAAATATGGATATAGGTTGCTCAAGAAAATCAAGTAATTTTTTTTAGAAGTCAACAATGGATGTTGATCGAAAGCCTGGGAAAAATACAATAATTCTCACTTGAGGCCCTAAATAATCCCCACACTGGGAAATGTTGATGATAAATCAACATTTCTATTAAAGTCTCTCCTGCTGTGTGCAAACAATGCATAATAACCATTTTCGCTGTCACTTTTAAATTAAAATATAGAATCATCGTAAGATGTACAGCATTCTAATGCCAATGGCTGTTTTATTTCCAACAGCAGTACAATTGAAAAAAAAATTGACATCTGCAAATAAACTTATTCTATGGAATTTGAAGTTGTTAAGAAAGTCTCAATGCAATTCTCGATCTGTTTATATAAAAATAAAATTTATGGTGTTCAACCTTATAAGCGTATAGTGGACTGCATATTTACATCTTTGTTGGGTTAGAAACTTGTTATCAGAACACTTAAAAATATCTTGCAAACATTGGAAATATTTGTTTTGGACAGCAGCACATTATTTCATCAGGATAATAAGTTAACATAGCTGTTTCTCAAAAAATTAATTAATGGAGCATAGATAAAGGTCATCTCTGTAGCATTCCTACACAGTGCTAGTGTCATTATTCCCATCAGTGATTTGTTACTTGTTGTGTGTGTTTTTTCCAGAGAGGGGAGAGAGATTTTTTTTTTCTTCTGATGCTACTGGATCTTTTGCCCGAGATGTATTTACATGGGATTTACAGTGCATGTTCTCTTTAGTTTAGCTCTTTTTCTCTACAAAGATCACAATTCACTTGGGACAATTTTGTTTGACTTCCAGAATCTAATGCATCCTTAAGCCTTAAGTGAATTTGTTCCACCAGTCGATCGTTTCTACTGGCTGAAACTTAAAGGTCTGAGAAAGGAGCAGTTTGGAAACGGTTTGATGGCATTAAAATTTAGATGAGCATTTAGCAATAGATCTAATGGAAAAAGATGGAGATTTCCCCTATCCAGTTGTGCCTGAATCTGGACTGTATGTCTGCTCATCTCCACTTCTTGGCTAAGGGAGCCAGTGTTGTCCGAAGATGCTCCCATAGTCATGTGGCCAGAGTGACTGCACACCGAGGTGCACAGAATGCTGTTACCTTCCCACTGAACTGGTACCTATTTATCTACTCACATTTGCATGCTTTCAAACTGCTACATGTGCAGGAGCTGGAGCAAGGAATGGGAGCTCACCCCCTCACGCAGTGCTAGGGTCTCGAACCCAGACTGTCAGCTGGAACAAACTCAGCATCTTTAACCACTGAGCCATCGCACCCCAGACCCAGCGTTGCCAGAAAACAAAATGGGGGGGCCCTTCCTAATTTTCCGTAAGATGCTTATGTTCTCCAGTGAGAGCAAGAAAAAACAAATTGAAGAATATTTCTTTCCTATAGTCTCATTTTCTCTCCCCCCCCCCAGCCCTTTAAGTGTTCCAAAGACTGAACTATCAGCAATTAAGTGATAGTAACCTTGAGTATGTCATTGTAGGTTCTCAGCCATCCAGGCAAAGGTGTTTGAAGGTTAAATCATGGCAACTGGACTAATTTAAAGTTTACTCCTTCTGTTATGTATTCAAGATGGACAGTGATTAATATTTATATGTTACTTACATGTGTGTAGTCTATACCTATGTTGTATATAGTATAAATGTGTTATGTATGTGAGAACAAGCAACTAAATTTCATTTTAATGTGTGCCATTGTGCCCACAGTAAAAAATGTCAATAAAGGTTCTCTCTCTCTCTCTCTCTCTCTCTCTCTCTTTCTCTCTCTCTCTCTCTATCATATCTATCTATCTATCTATCTATCTATCTATCTATCTATCTATCTATCTATCTATCCCTCCCTCCCTCCCTCCCTCCCTCCCTCCCTCTCTTGCTCTCTCTCCCTCTCTTGTTAGTTTGAGAGGTTTTGCTGCTTATCCAAGCAGCTTCATTAATCAGAGCAAGCTAGTTAAGCAGAGAGTAACTATATTCTTGAGTAGTTCAGTGTATGAGTTCTGCAGAACATTATATTTGGATGAATGAGTTATGCATCATTTGGAAAGTATACGGAAGGAGACGCAGAGCATCGTATAACTTCCTTGCGCTGATTTATAGGTGCAAGAGTCCAAATTTAGAAACCATCGTTGTAATTAAAATAGCAAGACATCTCCCTCTAGTGGGGAATTCTGTAGCCAGGTTTCTTGGATGCTTGTTTGTTCTGATGAATGAGCCACAAAACATGCGTCTTGGGGAGGAATTTGTTCACCCAGAAAAATGAGGTATGCAATTTGCAATTCTATACGTGGGTTCTAGTGCTGCTCTTGTGATTTTGGAGCAGTTCCAGAGCGGAGTTGAGATGGTTGGGATAATCCAAATATCAAGGATGACTTTGGCAGCACCTTGTTTTATTAATAAGCACAAGCTTTTGTGAGCTCGCTTCATCAGATGCAGAGAGGGAGATAGATTTTTGCATGTAAACTTCCTGCCTGCCAGGCATAAAAATCAGGTCCCCAAATTTAAGGTCTAACTAAACTGATTTGTTGCTAATCATGCCTCTGTACAGGAAGCTTCTCAACTAATCGTTAGCACCTGCTTGGAGTCAGATAAGAGTCCACAGAATTCAAGGGAAGTTGGGCCTAGTTCGCTTGCGGCTATGTAGGGATTCTAGGCTGAGTCCTCTTTTAACTTCACCACCTCCTTTCTCCTACACTGTTGCTTCAAAGTGAATCTGGCCGAAGGTGGTGGGGACGATTCTAATCAATGGCTGCTGGGCAAGGATTTGTTGGACCTGATTTGTTGGACCAAGGTAGGGTAAGACAGCTTCCTCAACTGGCATTATCTCTTTAATTACATTTGATTTTCATGGAGCCCCAGTTGCAAAAAAGGCTATTTATGGTTATGCCAAAACATTAAATAAAATTGGTGGGAATCCAAACCAGGTTTTTGAGGTTAGCTTCAGCACAATGCCTATTGCAGTTCATGCCATTTTCATTTATTCCTGTGTATCTGGAAACAAGAGATAAATCCCTGGGGAGCCTGCCATGCTTGTGAGCACATGTGAGAGATGCTTTTAACAATTCAGATGTGCTGCTAGGGTTGAATTATACTGTGCTTTTTTTTTTTTTTAAACAGAAACTAAGACAACTCGATTGCTTTCCAATACCCTGGTGATCCTGCTGTGTTAAATTCCGCATCTTTAACCTTCAAAGACCTGTGCTGTGAGCTGAGCTGTGGAATATTCTTCTGCTTTTTCGTCTGCACTAAAGCCCAAATGGAAGAAATGTTGGCCTGTTCTGAAACTCAGGACGAGCCAAACTTTTGAGAGAAGTGATTTTATTCCTGGTTTATTTTTATTTTTTTTAAAAATGCATCGAAAGGAAGACTGCTCAGAACCAAGACATGGAGAACCTGCTGGAAATAATATATCTTGACCGACTGTTTCTCTCCCCCCCCCCCCCGCCTCCACTTTTCGCCTGTTCTTCAGCTTTCTCTTCTGCAGTTTAATTTGCAAATGAGAAGCTTGAGAGCTGAAGAACATTAGCTTCCGGTGCTGGAGCTGTTATTAAGGAAAGAGGCAAGCGAGCTGCTGCTTTAGATCCTAGCTAATTACAGAGCAAACTAGGGTGGTTGAATGATATTGAGAGTCAGCATCCTGCAGAGATTAAGGATGAGACCAAGGCTGAAGTCACTTTTTTGATCATGGAACCCGCTAGTCCCTTTCCCGCAAAACAAATCATGGTCCAACTTTTGGTCGGTATGAGACTGCAGCCAAGCATTGCTAATAGAATAGAACAGAATAGAATAGAATAGAATAGAATAGAATAGAATAGAATAGAATAGAATAGAATAGAATAGAACAGAACAGAACAGAACAGAACAGAACAGAATAGAATAGAATAGAATAGAATAGAATGGAGTAAAGACTCTTCGCTTTGCAAAGAATGCAACGTTTGTTTGCTTTACTAAAACATAACACGTCTACCACATTCAATTCATACAACTCCATCATCCGCATTTTGGTTGAGTGTTGTGGAGAAAAATAATTGGACAAACAAGCAAGCAGAGAAATGCAGCAGCAGCATCAATACAGAATAATAATTGATTTTTTTAATTCTCTGTACCGGGCAGGCAGGCAGGCAGGCAGCGTGTTACACAGGAGAATCATAGCAGTTCACTTTTGCCAAGTCCTACAAATGTCCAATTTCAGTAAGAGCTGAGGAAGAAGTAAGTCGTCAAACTATGTATTCTTGGCCTCTTGCTACCTAAAACAAGATTAATATTACTGGATTAGTATGGGATCATTTTATAATGTGTAGTTTATTGATTCTGGGCCACGAACGTCTACTCTTTCAGCCAACAGACATTCAGATAAATACTAAGAAAACGATGAATATTGCCTCTATATAGTATATATGTCCATCAACGTTCTTTGTCTTATGACCTCAGTTGGGACTGAAGCTTCTGTTGCTAAAGGTGGCAGATGTTAAGTGAGTTGTCTGTCATTTTATGATCTTACTATCATAGTTGTTAAGTGTATCACCCTGGTTGTTAAATGAATCACATTAATGTGGAATAATGAACAATCACTAGAATAATGATGTGTCTGCATAATTACTGGAATAATGCTGTGTTAGTAATATATGACTAACCTAATGCGCATTGCACTTGGATACAATGTACTGTATGTAGCAAACTCTCCCTTGTATACCCGTGAGAAACGAACCTAATGTATTACAATGTGTATTACAATGTGTATTCCTTTGTTTCTGAGAAAAGGAAAGTATAAAACTGAAGTCTGAACCCGCCTTCGGGGTTCAGAATTGCTAGTTGCTATTGCTTCTGAACTTGTGCAATAAATCTCTCTGCTAAAACCCTCTGGAATTTGTAAGAATCCTTTCGTTTTCCACAAGAACATAGCTAAGTGGAGCTGGCTTCCCCCATTGACTTTGCTCATCGGAAGCCAGCTGGGAAGGTCGTAAATGGAGATCATATGATCCCAGGATGCTGCAGCTGTCATAAATTCATGCTGCATTGCCAAGCAACCAAATTTTAATCATGTCACTACAGGGATGCTGCGATGGTTGTATGAGGACTGGACATAAGCCTTTTATTTTTTCAACGCCATTGTAATTTCAAACCTTTGGTAAACAAATGGCTGTAAGCCAAAGACTATTGTTGTGCACTGGTTTCTTTGCCTATACAACAGGGGTTGTCAACGCCTGGACTGTGGACCAGTACTGGGCCACGGCATGCCAGCAACCGGGCCACTCAAACAAGCAAAGTCCCATCCGTGGGATGCAGACAGCACACAAAACCACGCACTCTCCGGGCTGCGGAAAAACCTCTCTCCATGGAACTGGTCCCTGGACCCCAAAAGGTTGGGGAATCTCTGCTATATGCAATAAATCAGGTCCAAGCAAAGCCCTGACATGCAAATCTTGGTTGGCGTTAACTTTGGCTTATTTTTCTGGGGCTCAGTGACATTATGCAATTCTAGTCCTTGGGTTAGAGTATGGTTTGATATATTGCACAAAGCCAGAAGACAGGATATTTCACCAACCAGGTTAAGTGTGTTATGTGAATGAAGCCACTAGATTAAAAAAAAATATTTTAAAAATACTTCCAGTATTCTTCAAAGAATGAAGAATATTTTTTACTGTGGAGTAACCAATATAATAATAATAATTATAATAATAATAAAGGTATAATATAAATATAAATATAATAATAATAATAATATATTTGGACAAATGGCTGTCCACTCTCTTCTGAGAAGCTTCCTATTTCTATAGGAAGAGAAAGATGTAAATAGACCCCTAAAAACAGATGTTTTCATTGGATACGGTCTTCTTCTTCCTTTTATTTACCACTGACCAGTTCTAATCCCAAAGGCACCTTTATTTACATGTCTGTTTTATTTATTACAAAAATCTCTGTTCCACCCAATGCCAACATTCTAGGTGATGTTCAACCATTTAAAAACAATATAAATGACATACAGCTTGATCCATCTGAACATTCGAATAACTATTTAGGTGAAGGATCCATTATTCATGGACATCATTTGATTTTTGACCTCTCTCATGTGATCCATTCCCCCCCATTAAGGCATTAGCTGCTGAAGGATTACGTGCATCATAAATTAAACATTTATCCTTTTGAAAAGCTAGGACAGTGTCGTCTCTTCACAGAGGCAGTTCTCATCAATCAAAACATTGTACCAAAATTACAGGAAGAAACTACATCTCAGTGAAATTTAAAATGTCTTAATTAATTTATTTTTTTTACAATTGCGATCATATTTTCTGCTAATTTTGGAGACAGAAGAAAAACCTTGGACACCAACAAAATATGAGATGTAACTTGGAAAAACGGAACTGAACTGTCTCTGAACGCTTTCCTGCTGTGGGTTCAGTGAATTCCTACCCTGAGCAAAACGTTGGATGAAACGACGCATCAAGTCCTTCCCAACTCATAGAGTCAACGATGCTGTGAAATGGTGGCTTTGGTGAACAGTTCAATGATTGGAGAATAGTGTGCCGTTGCCCTCTTTGTTGGATAGAAATCATGACATCATCCCAAGGACAACTTAAATTAAAAAGATCTGAGAGCAAGTGGAAGGGAGTAAATTGCTGCAAAAGTAATTACTTGGCATGCGGGTTTTCTGTCCAAGATGTTTAACCTTTATATATGAAGTATGGAGTGCCTAAAGAAGGAGAAAAGTTATCACTTAATTAACATGATCCATGGCTGCAATATTCTGCACAAATGCCCAGTTTTCTGTCATTCCTTCCCTGATCTCCTTTTATGACCTGAGATTTCTTTAAATGGCTTTTGAGCAATTTCAAAATCTATGATTAGACAGTGGTCTGTTGTGGAAACCAACTAAACTAGCAGATTCTTTCAAGAGCTCCATGGAGTAGTTATAAAGGGAAGAGAGGGAGGGAAATCCAGTCATGGACATTGTCAGCAATTGAATATGTCCTCTGGTCTGGCCTTTCAATATTTACAGACCTGTTTTAAAAGAGAATCATATCTTTGGTAAATAGATTTTTTAAAAAAAGCCTGTTCCAGTGTGTGGAAAGGAAGTCATATTTAGGTGCTGCTATGCCATAAGACAAATCTCAGAAACCTTGGCTAAATTCCATCAGGAGCAAACAGAGTGCAAAGACCCTGAGAAATTATGCGAAGTAGCCAATAAAACGTTTATTTGCTTGATCTCCCTCCAGCTTTAATGCAATCCCTTCCGACTGCAAGGGAACATTAGCAGGATGCATTTTACTCTTCTTTTTGCTGCCAAACCCGTCCAATCTTCTCTCTGTCTCTTTTTCTCCCCCTGCTTCTTGCAGTGTGTGTGTGTGTGCGTGTGTATGTGTGTGTGTGTTACCCCCCAAACAAAGTTAGAACCATTGGGATGCATCCCGCAGGCAGTTAAAATTATTTTCATCAGAGCAAGAACTTATAAAAAAGTCCTTTAATAGCTTGTGTGCCCCATACTCATTTGAGAACATAATTACATATCTGATTGTTACATAAAACATAATTTATATTGGCCTCGCTTGAACTCAAAATTGAATTCATTTTATGAATCTCATTGTGCAAGCATCCATGTGCATGATAAGCTACAGTTAGATAATAATTGCATAAGAGGTAGCAGTAGTTCGATTTCCCAACTTTAGATATTTGAAATTTCTCTTTCTGGGTCTGGTATATTCTACAGCAGAGATTCAAAGTAACAATTGTCAATGTGATAATAGTGTATTTCCCTGGTGGCATTCTGGGGAGGTCATAAGAGCGGTGTGGTGGTGTAGTGGTGAAGACACCCACTTCCCACTTGGAAAGTTGAGCGTTTAATCCTAGGTAGCAGCAGATGTTTCTCTCTGAGGGCAGGGGTCCCCAATCCCTGGTCCGTGGACCAGTATCGGGCTGCGGCATGCCAGCAATCGGGCCGCACAAACAAAGCCCCATCCGTGGGATGCAGGCAGCACATGAAACCACACCACTTCTGGTCCACGGAAAAATATCTCTCCATGGAACTGGTACCTGGTGCCCAAAAGGTTGGGAACCTCTGGGCACAAAGAAAAAATATCTGCTATGATCTCCACTTAGGAATCAGGAAGGGCATCTAGTCAGTCAATCTCAGTTCCATTCAGTCTCCCCGACTCTACCCTGAATTAAGAGATAAGGGGTTGATGGACAGCAGCAACGCTCCTAATTTTAACAAGCCACAATGCCCTGTGAAGTGGCTTTTCTCCAGCATTCAGCAGCCAACTTATTACTATCCAAAACATGGTTTTTCAAACTGCATTCTATGGAATTTGAGGGTTCTGTGAAAACTTGACAGGGTTCCAAGGTTCTAAGGGCAAAATAATCATAATTCACTTGAACTCAGCCAATTTTCTACTGCTAGAGCTTTGCCGGTTGATAGTTTTAAAAAAATAATAATCCTGGAATCCCTTAACAGTTCAACCGTTGCAAAAAATTGAAAACCTCAGACTTAAAACTTGTGTGTTTGGTTTATTCTCTGCAAAATGGATTAGGATGGGAGAAATTTTAAAAAATAATAATCCTTCCATCTTTCCCCATAAGATTACAAAATTCATTAACGTGTGATAATGTAATAGCCTTTCTCTAGAAGGGACTGTGTGCCCCTCAAATAAATTATCCGGCAGTAGATATTAGTTCAAGAGGATTGTGGGTTTTCAAAATGGTGGACAGCTAGTCCTGAATCAGCCATTTAGATATGTGGGCATGTAATGAAGAAGACAAAGCACACCGTTTCCTCCACAATTATCCAAGATTGCTGGATTATCCATTAAGCAGGAAAATATATATATACAATCAGTTTATCTGAAAGAAGATCACCACAGATGAGGACTGCAGCCAAGAAATTAAAAGACGCTTGCTCCTGGGGAGGAAAGCTATGGCAAATCTAGATAGCATACTAAAAAGCAGAGACATCACCCTGCCAACAAAAGTGTGTACAGTCAAGGCCATGGTTTTCCCAGTTGCAATGTATGGCTGTGAAAGTTGGACCATAAGAAAGGCTGAGTGCCAAAGAATTGAGGCCTTTGAATTCTGGTGCTGGAGAAGACTCCTGCAAGTCCCCTGGACTGCAAGGTGATCAAACCGGTCAGTCCTAGAAGAGATCAACCCCGACTGCTCTTTAGAAGGCCAGATTCTGAAGTTGAAACTCAAGTATTTTGGCTACTTAATGAGAAGGAAGGACTCACTGGAGAGGAGTCTAACACTGGGATGGAGGGCAATAGAAGAAGGGGATGACAGAGAATGAGGGAGCTGAATGGAGTCGCTGAAGCAGGAGGCGTGAGCTTCAATGGACTCCAGAAGATGGTAGAGGACAGGAAGGCCTGGAGGAACGTTGTCCATGGGGTCGCGATGTATCGGACATGACTTCACAACTAACAGCAACAACAACATCTGAAAGAAACACCCTACTATATTGCATTAATATTGGTGCAAACCTGTAGAGGGAAAGTGGGAGTTTAAACTACTTTTGCTCCTTCAGCTGGAAGAGAAGATTATACATTTTTCTTTGCTGGCAAAAGCAAAGATTTGTGAAGCCTGACCAACGTCATGCCGTGTGATTTGAGAGTTCTGTTATGAGCTGGGCAAAAATAGATTCCACAGACAGATACATATGGACAACAGCCCAGTACATTTTCCATTGACTGGTGGGAGAAACAGCTTGCAAGGCGGACGGGTTTAAAAAAAAAATGGGAAGAAGAGCGGGGGAAGAGAGATTTGATTTACACATTACTTACAGAACTTATATGGCCACCTAATCTTATACACAACAATCCTAGGCAGCTTGCAGCAAAAAGCAATAAAATGACAATAAAGGAATCGTATCACCATTACAAAGGTGATTAACATGGAAAACAGGCATATATGTATTTACCAATTAGGAACTGCATGATGACAAGTGCTACTATTGGGCAAGGAGAGTATCTGTTTCTTACATGCTGTCTCTTTGTCATTTCTGAGAATGGCCGGCAGGCCTTGTGAGGTAGTCGAAATAAGAAGCACACCCAGAAATAGGTACACCTAAAACTAAAGTGAAATTTCCTAACCGGTGAGAACAATTAAAACCTTCAGAGTGTGTGAGACTTGGAATACTGCATCCAGTTTTGGTCACCACAATGTAAAAAAGATGCTGAGACTCTAGAAAGAGGGCAGAGAAGAGCAACAAAGATGATTAGGGGACTGGAGGCTAAAACATATAAGGAACGGTTGCTGGAATTGGGTATGTCTAGTTTAATGAAGAGAAGGACGATGGGGGACATGATAGCAGTGTTCCAATATCTCAGGGGCTGCCGCAAAGAAGAGGGAGTCAAACTATTCTCCAAAGCCCCTGGAAGGCAGGACAAGAAGCAACGGATGGAAACTAAGGAAAAGCAACCTGGAACTAAGGAGAAACTTCCTGACAGTTAGAACAATTAACCAGTGGAACAACCTGCCTCCCGAAGCGGTGAATGCTCTAACACTGGAAGTTTTTAAGAAGAGACTGGACAGCCATTTGTCCAAAATGGTGTAGGGTTTCCTGCCTGAGCAGGGGGTTGGACTCGATGACCTCCAAGGTCCCTTCCAACTACTACTACTACTACTACTACTACTACTACTACTACTACTACTTCTTCTTCTTCTTCTTCTTCTTCTTCTTCTTCTTCTTCTTCTTCTTCTTCTTCTTCTTCTCCTCCTCCTCCTTCTCCTTCTCCTTCTCCTTCTCCTTATGATTATGATTATGATTATGATTAGACTAGACACTTGTCTGGAATGGTATAGGATCTCCTGCTCGAGCAGGGAGTTGGACTAGAAGACCTTCAAGGTCCCTTCTAACTCTGATATTCTGTTCTAAGCAGTAGCTCTAGTTTTATTGTAAGGTTACTGTCAAGCACAGGAAATCGGGAGTCGAGGCAGTTCAGATGAATATATAGGTTTACTGTATGCTAATTTGTGTCATTGTGCCCACAGGAAAAAATGACAATAAAGGTTATGTAATCTATCTCTGGCTTATCAAAACCTGTAGCATAATTGGTGGTTATCAGGAGAGTTCTTTGGAGAAGCAAATGGAAGAATGAGGCTCACGAGATCGTATTCTAGAGCTGCTATGCTCTTATAACTTATTATTTTTGGTCCCTTGTGGTGTTCCTGTTCCACTCAAGGCTTTGGAAGGTCCTCGCCTAAACCTTAACAGCTTTCTAAAATTAAAAAGAAAAAAATATATAGAAAGACAAAATCACTCCTGTTTTATGAAAAGCTCTGGATATATTAGGATACAAATGGTACCATAGCCTCCAGCAATGTACTGGTTTTTATTTCTTGTTTCTAGCGAGGTTGTGTTTTACATAAATCTCCCCCCCCCCAGGAATTCAGATCCAGACTATTTTTTCTTCTTCTCTGCTTAATTTAATCTCTTTATTACATGTTAGGCACTTGATTGGCAATTAGCAGCTACTCAGATGACTGTATATTTTAATGACATATTTTTCTTGTAATTAAGGTAAGAAATTAACATTTCATTTTTTTTACACCCTTTAAAAAGAAGATATCTCCGCGTAGGCTTGGAGATGTAAATATAATCTAACCATTTCAAATAAAAAAGAGCAGTGGTAAAAATATGTGAATTCCAGGCAAAGGGTCTCACTCTCTCCAGTTTAGCTGGTGGTACATAATCCTCTCAAAAGAACAAGGATAAGGAATATTTGCTAGAATAGATAGGCAGAGTCCAATTTTGCTGGAATATTCTCTGAGAATTTCTTGGGCTCCGGGAGGTATTCCTACTGTTTGCTCTGGCTGTTTGCACGGAAATACTCAGATCTAGACTTACTTTCGCAGCAACCACTTAACTGTAGTAAAAGAACCTGTTCACTTCCACCAAATAGAGTCGAGGGTCTTCCTTGCCTAAAGATCTAAGTTGGGGCAGATTTGACATCTTTGTTCATTCTGTGGCAATAGCATATTGAGATCTGTCCCCAAAGTTTCTCTCCTTTGTTTTTTTTTGTTCTCAAGATATTTTAGAATTCATTTTGGGACTTCCTTGACGGGCTTTTTGTCTAGACTTCTTTTTTTTTCTTAATCTTTTTGATGGACAAGACAGGAAGAGCAACAGCTGCTGTCTGTTGTTTCCTGGGACCCCTTTTCATCATTCTGAGTCTTCCGTGCTTGTCTACAAGTCTGAAAAGACCCCCCCCCAGGGAGGGGTTTCCTTATGAGAGAGGCCTCGTTGACTGGTTTAGGAAGGGTTCCAGGTTGCTAGAGAAATGATGACCTAACAAGGAGCACGATTGTTGGATATATTCTTTGGCTAGCTTACAATTCAATAAGTACAAGAGACCACATTCCAATCATGAGAATTTTTCCCAATCCCTCTTTTCCTTTGAAAGAAATGTCAGAAGCAAATGTTTGCTGAATGAGGAGAGAGAGAGAGAGAGAGAGAGAAAAGGGCTTCTGCCGGGCCCTTTAATGAAGCTTAGTAGCAGTGGTCAAAGGATCATCATGACACACTGTTGCTGTGTCGTTCTCATGTCTTCCCACAGCATGTTTGCTAAGGGTTGCTGTGTAGTTCCCTCCTAAGAAATCCCAGTTTTGCTTTTGGTAATTTTGCCATCTTTTATTTATTTATTTATTTATTTATTTATTTATTTATTTATTTATTTATGAGACTTATATACCGCTTTTAAGTGCAAGCACTCTCTAAGCGGTGTATACCAGTAAGCAATGTGTGTGTGTGTATATATATATATATATATATATATATATATATATATATATATATATATATATATATATATATTTTACCTACCCCGGAAGGATGGAAGGCTGAGTCAACCTTGAACCGGTGAGATTTGAACCGCTGACTTGCTGAACACAGTCAGCTAAAGTGGCCTGCAGTACTGCACTCTAACTGCTGCGCCATCTCAGCTCTGTGTAACAAAATAGAAGACACAGCAGGAGAATTGGGTAAAAGCTTGAATAAAGTTATTCCAATTAATATCACTTAGAGTACATCTCGAGTACAGTTTTTTTTCTTTGTTTTATTCCATCCCAACTTCTGGTTGACAATGAGGGCAGATGGCTGCTTTCTATGATCACAGCACCAATATTTTGCTCGAGCCAATTTTTAATTCATAGCTACTTTATGATTGCACTAGGTTAGCACATCTTAGGAAGTGGAGATGCTACTAAAACATTGCAGAGGTTCCCTTATTCATACTTTCACACAGAGCTTAATGTTTTTGCCGAATGCAGTCGTGCATATATTCAAATTTTAAATGGTTCAGATAAATTGGCATGCCTTAATCTTCTTTTGGCATGCTTCAGTAGTGAAGTCTCCCAAGCAACAAGGTAGAATCTGAAGTTATGTGAATAATTCTTGCCACAGATGTATAATCTGATCTTATTTCGAATGTGTATGTCATTACGTTACCTTGTCCAAATAATTTAGGATTGTTTATGGCTCTTACCAGCCACACCACCTGTACCTTTGCCGCAATATGGAGAATAAAATTGTTAATGGCATCGCTTACAGCACCTATGGGTGTGTTGAGCAACTGAATTCAAGCTTTGACGGCCATCATGCAAAATCCTACTCCTGGGTGGTTTCATAGATTGCCCTAAATCATGGTTTACTTAATTGTGCTTTATGGAATAAGCCACAAATAGTTGGGTTCAGATAACACTAAACTAGGGAGATGGGTAGATAAGTAGATAGATGATAGAGGTAGATAAATAGATGATAATTATAGATAGATAGTAGACAGACAGCTAGATTATAGATAGATAGATAGATAGATAGATAGATGATAGATAGACAGACAGATATCCATTTATAATATGTCCTCTCTACCAATGTTTTTTAGAAGTTCTATTATGTTATGCAAATGTTCACTCTGAGAATTTCAGAAATCTGTTTGCCCTTTTTAAGAAATATCTTCTGTTCAACTGCTAACTGAGGTGTTGACAGTATGAAGTGTGTTGAGCTTTCATCAACGGGAGCTTGCAAAAGCAAAGGGACATTAGTTTTTTTCCTCTATATTTTCTTTCTGAAACTACTGAGTTAACATTGTGTCACTAGTTCAAATGATCTTCTTTAAAGTAAAACAATATTCTAGCCTCTGATGCTTATTAGTCCGAATCTGGGTTGTCTCATTACTTACATGCGCCCTGCAACAGCCAAATCATTGTTACCTCTAAATAGTTCCAGCCAACCCAAGTCTCCATTCATTGTCTTCCACATTTCCACATTTCTTAGCTAATCTTCCGGATCAGTTCAGGAGAAAGACCAGGTTGATCTTTAGAAATGCAGATGGGTTTGAAGACTACATTGATTCCTACAATGGAGGAATGGTTACAAAAACTGATGGAGCTAGCAGAGATGGCTAAACTGATTGTACTGATTAAAGAAAGGAATAGGAATACTTTTGTTAGGAATACTTTTGTTACCACGTGGAAACTGTTTCTAAGTTTTGTACTTGAGGTGAAAAAAAAATGAAATTTTGATTTTGGGCTTTACCAAAATGTTGTTATTGAGATGGCTGGTGTGTATTATAATATAAAAAAAAATCACAGGGAGACATGCACACAAATGAATGTATGTGCATGACCACCTTTGTTTTTGCTCCTGATGCCCTTTTCTGTAAAAATGTTAGCAAGCAAGAAAGAATGACCTAGCTTTTTAATTTTTTTTCCCCTCACAAATACCCTTCAACATGCTTTCCATGGTGACTTAATGGAGCCTAACAAGCAATTAATGGCTTTAAAAATCAACAGGGTTCCTGGATTGCACAGTATCCTGAAATTAATTATTTAGAGAGCCTTTTAGTCCAGTATCTCTGCTTCCCTCCACATCTTGTCTTTCCTTTCAAAGACTTTATATGTGCCAGGAAAGTTTTCCTGGTCAACCAGCTTCAAAACAAGGCGGGGAGGTCAACCTTGATCACAAATGACCTATTTACGGTCTGCTTTCTGAAAGCTTAGAGCAGAGTTCTCCAACCCCTGGTCCATGGACAAACACTGAGCCACGGCATGCCAGCAACTGGTCTGCATAAACAAGCAAAGTCCCATCTGTGGGACGCAGGCAGCACGAGAAATCACCCCTCTCCAGCCCACGGAAAAACCTCTCTCCACGCATCCGGTCCTTGGTGCCCAAAAGGTTGGGGGCCGCTGGCTTAGAGGCAGCCATTTTGCTTGTTCCCATTGATCCTAACCCTGTATCCTTATCCTGTATCCCTATCACTTGGGAGGAAGCCACTGGGAGTATCAGGAACCCTTTTGGATTCAATCTACATTTAAGAAGCTTAGGGCTGTGTTGTATATTTAGAAGGAAGAGAGTACTTTCTGAATTTATGTTTCTTTTAATGGAATAGGAAGTGTCCTAAAAACTCTGTGGATGCTCAGAAAAAAAAGAAGGGGGAGAGAGAGAGAGAGAGAGAAAGGAAAAGGAAAAGAAAGAAAGAAAGAAAGGGAAGGAAGGAAGAAAGAAAAGGATGGAAGGAAGAAGAAAGAGAAAGAAAGAAGAAGAAGAGAGAAAAGGAAGAAGAAAGAGAAAGAAAGAAGAGAAGAAAGAAAGAAAGAAAGAAAGAAAGAAAAGGAAGGAAGAAGAAGAAAGAGAAAGAAAGAAAGAAAAGGAAGGAAGGAAGAAGAAAGAAAAGGAAGGAAGGAAGAAGAAAGAGAAAGAAAGAAGAAAGAAAGAAAGAAAGAAAGAAAGAAAGAAAGAAAGAAAAAGAAAGAAAGAAAGAAAGAGAAAAATGTATTGGCCAAGTGTGATTGGACACACAAGGAATTTCTCTCTGGTGCATAAGCTCTCAGTGTACATACAAACAACAAAGTGATAAGTCAAAGGTGGGCTTGTTGAACTTGATGGGCTGGAACGATTTGCTTCAATGTGCGAGGTCAACCAGTCAGTGCAGCCGGGCTGCACATTGTATGAATACAGCTGATTGGCTTAGTTCCATTCTGTAGTCATGCAACATGCTTGGCTAAAATATAGTTTTATTTATTGTCCTGTTTCACTAGGTTTAGACACAGCCTGATTCCAAGAGACTCTGATCTGGTGACCAGGGTGATGTATTTCTGGCTCAGCGTCTACCTTGCATTGATGGGGGGGGGGTGATGATATTTGGAATGAAAAAGGTCCCCTTTCAAATAGACGTTACTAAAACTGAATTGGAACTGATCCACGGACCTCTTTTACATTGCTAGTATTCCTTCAAACCCTCTCATGGTTGCCAGGCCCTTTGCTGGAATTATTTCAAACCCAGTAACAGCTAGAGAGACATACTGGAAAGTAATCAGTTATTTTTTTCCTCCCACCCCAAAATGTCTACAGGGAATAGAAAAATGTGTAGCAGAAAATTTGCCAGCACTAGTCCCCTGCCACTCCAGCTGTTTGCTTTCATTTTTTATTATAGTAATAATACATTTATTATACATGGCGTTTTTTGCCTGTGTGAATTAAATCACTACAGTTTTTCAATGCCCCTTTAACATCTCAAGCTGGGGGTGCGTTGGCATGTCAGACTGAGTTTAGTGCAGTATCACCAGTTAAAATATGTTGCAACCAGACAAACTACCAGTGCAACTTATGAAAAAGAAGAGATTATGTGTGTTTCTGTGTATGTGTGTTACTTCCACTTTGAGTTGAATGTAGTAAATGTCGCTACGCTCTCTCTCTCTCTCTCTCTCCATTTTTTTTAATAAATCTGATATATCTGAAACGTGAGATTTCATTTCCTTATGAAATGCTACAAGTAAGTTTATGCGCCAGGTAATTTTCATTTCTTCACAGCCTTGTTCTGATTAGACATGTCCTTATCAGGAAACAATAACTTCCAAGGAGCCTTAATATCACAACCTGAAATATGAGCTTATTTTTCTTGCTAAATCTGAGAAAGGGCCAACATTAAATGCTATCTTCTTCCTTGATGCGGTGCTGATGATACGCCTATCAATCTTTGGCAAAAAAAAAACCCTTTGGCCACCAAAAACGTGCAAAGCAGAACTGGCATAAATGTGTTTCTTCTTATCTAAAATTACCAGCAGACTTTCATCCTTGCCAAAATGCACTGACCCATTACACCGAGCAATAATGTGGCAGAGTCTGGCTTAACAAGTTCGGTGAGTACAGAAATCGCGCCTTGTGTTGTAGCTTGTGTGAACCCTGTACAGCCTTGACTCACAACCATTCGTTTAGTCACCGCTCAAAGCTACAAGGGCCCCGAGAACAGTGACTTACAACCATTTTTCACACTTAACCACCTTTGCAGCATCCCCACGGTCACTTGATCGAAATTCGGCCGCTTGGCAACTGTCTCACATTTACAACGGTCGCAAGCGTCCTAGGATCGTGTGGTCCACTTTTGCCACCTTCTGACAAGCCAAGTCAATGGGGAAGCCAGATGCACTTAATGAGTGTGTTACTAACTTAGCAACTGCTGCAATTCACTTAACAGCTGTGGGGAGAAAAGTTGCAAAACGGGACAAAAGCCCCTTAACAGGTGCCTCAGTGATAGAAAATGGGGGCTTAATGGTGGTTGTAAGTGGAGGTCTACCTGTATTCCTGGCAAAGATTATTTTAGCATGCCACTAAAAGGCAAAAGAGTTCTTGGCCTGAAAAAAACAGCAATGAATACTGGTAAGTTCTTGATTTAGCACCATTCATTTATTCCCGGTTCAAATTATGGTCACCCTTCCTCAAAGCTATGACCGTGGTACCATCTCTGTGGTCATATGACTGTGATCCTTCCCTCCCTTTCACACACCGTTGGTGTTTCTCAATCCAAACTGTCTTGGCTTGTCTCTGTCTCCACACCTGATTTTTAGGGACAAGCCCGGAATCTGATCTAGTGGTAGGGAGCTGTAAAATTCTCCTCTCCTCCTTTCTTTTTCCTCTCTGGGAATTTCCCGCCCTGCAGGATGAATTCTGATGAACAACAGTCCCCAGTCTCAGTTTTCTGAGACTGTCATTAGATGGAGAAAGAAAAAAAAACAAACTCTTGGCCATCTCCTGGAAAACAAGGGCACCCATTTCTGCCCACCGTTGTACGTACAAGGAGGTCTTTTCTTCTCGTTTTGGACTCTCTCCTGGGAAACCTTTTTCCTGATGATACATGAGACTGGAAGGCAATGCCCAGCAGGTCAGACGTGTCCTGTCATTGGAGACCAAATTGAAGCGATTAGCCCGATGATGGATGAGGCTGCCACGGAGGCTGAGCCTTGCTTGCAACTGGCATTTTGAGAAGCATTTTCCCATCCGTGACCTTCTTTCCCCTCCCCCCCACACCCCACTATCGGTGGACATTCCTTCTGTTTCCTTATCTATATTCAGCATCAGAAAATTTGGCACGGAAAGACTTACTGGTGACCTGGACATTTTCTTTCTTTGCAGGATGGGTTAGAAATTCTGACTGTGAGGCCTAGTACTTGCACTGGCTGCTGCAAACTGTGGCAAGGAAGGTCGTAAAATGGGGCAAAATTCACTTAGCAAGCATCTTGTTTAGCAACAGAAAGCTCAATAATAATAATAATAATAATAATCATCATCATCATCAGTCAATTGCAAAAGGTGGCCTTACTAGGAACTGCTTCCATCCTGCGACGATACCTGTAATACCATCAAACATCCACATCTGCCTAACCCAGGTCCAAAATGATAAAATTAAACTGCTCTGGGACTTCAGAATTCAAACAGACAAGCACCTGCAACATAACACCCCAGACTTAACAATTGTCGATAAGAAAGACAAAAAAGTCTGGATAGTGGACATGGCCGTGCCTGGAGACAGCAGAATAGACGAGAAAGAACTGGAGAAGATAACAAAATACAAAGACCTACAAATAGAAATAGAAAGACTGTGGCAAAAGCAAGCAAGGGTAGTACTAATAGTTAACAGGCGCCTTGGGTGCAATCCCCAAACAACTGGAGCACCACTTGAACACCATTGGCATTGACAAATTCACCATTAGTCAATTGCAAAAGGCGGCCTTACTAGGAACTGCTTCCATCCTGCGACGATACCTGTAATACCATCAAACATCCACATCTGCCTATCCCAGGTCCTGGGTAAGGACTCGATAGGTAGACAAAATGCCAAATCCAGTCTGAACATCTGGCTGACTGTGCGATGATCCATAATAATAAAGTTGGAAGGTACCTTGGAGGTCTTCTAGTTCAACCCCCTGCTCAGGCAAGAAATCCTACACCATTTCAGACAAATGGCAGTCCAGTCTCTTCTTAAAGACTTCCAGGGTTGGAGTATTCACCACTTCTGGAGGCAGATTGTCCCACTGGTTAATTGTTCTCACTGTAAGGGAGTTTCTCTTTAGTTCTAGGTTGCTTCTCTCCTTGGTTAGTTTCCATCTGTTGCTTCTTGTCCTGCCTTCAGGCACTTTGGAGAATAGCTTGACTCCCTCTTCTTTGGGGCAGCCCCTGAGATATTGGAACGCTGCTATCATGTCCCCCGTCGTCCTTCTCTTCATTAAACTAGACCAGGGGTAGGCAACCTTGGCTCTTTTATGACTCATGGACTTCAACTCCCAGAATTCCTGAGCCAGCATGGCTGGATCAGGAATTCTGGGAGTTGGTCCACGAGTCATAAAAGAGCCAAGGTTGTCTACCCATGAACTAGACATACCCAATTCCAGCAGCAAGGTCTACTTGAATAAGGGGATGAAGGAGTATCCTTAGCCAAGGATTTCCTCCCTAGGGAATCATTTTGTTCTAATAAAATGTAATTTATGGCCAAGTTCATGTTATGAGTGAGGCTGGTTTGGTCTCCTAATTTTGAGAAATGAAGCACTCTGGAATGTTCCTATTTTAAGAATGACCTTGGGGCTTTGGAAATGAAATACTTTCCTTTGTGGGCTATGGTATAATACTGTACGGTAGGAGAGAAAATAAAATTGAATAAACTAGCAGAGTAGACATGACATGGAAGAGGGTCATATCTGACAAGACCAGGCAGGCAAGAACATCTAAGCCTGAGTGAAAACTTTTATGTTCCCTCTTCTTTACTACTTTGTAAATTTTTTTTTTTTTTTGGGGGGGGGAAACTGGACTGTTCCTTGACTTTTAAAAAGAGTCAGTTTAAAAGAAAATCAACCAAAGAGATTGAAAAGGTGAAAAGTATCCACTTTTTTTTTTTTTTGCAATGGTTGACAAGTACTACCCATCAAGTGCAACTTTTATCCATTTTTATTTTCTTCCAAGTTTTGTGCTGCCTTGTGTTCATATTTAGGAGTCCATATAAGTCTTTTTTAATAAGAATACCCCAGTTGTTCTGTAGATAAACCTTCCCAAGTACTTGTTATCTCAATACCAGTCACATAGAATTAAAATCTTAAATTTGAGACCCCAGCCACCCTTTTCTCTGTTTCTGATTCATTCTTTTCATTCCCACTTTCTCATTAAAAATCCTTGATGATATCTTTAAGGGGCAGAGAACACTGCTGGGTCCACGGCTAATGTAACACAGAGGTGAGATTGTGGCTTTTCCTGGACCATTTTACTTGGGTGAAACCAAGTTAGCTCCCTCAAGCAGGAGACCTTTTCAAGTCAGTTTCCTGACAGTGAGAACAAATTAATCAGTGGGACAACCTGCCTCCAGAAGCTGTGAATGCTCCAAACACTGGAAGTTTTTAAGAAGAGATGGATTGCCATTTGAAATGAAATGGTATACGGTTTCCTGCCTGAGCAGGGGGTTGGACTAGATCAGGGGTCTTCAAACTTGGCCCTTTTATGACTGGCTGAGGAATTCTGGGAGTTGAAGTCCACAAGACATAAAAAGGCCAAGTTTGAAGACCCCTGGACTAGATGATCTTCAAGGTCCCTTCCAACTATATTATTATTATTATTATTATTATTATTATTATTATTATTATTATTAATCATCACACAGTCAGCCAGATGTTCAGCCAGATGGATTGGCATTTTTGGCATTAAGCAGATGTGGATGTTTGATGGTATTACAGATATCGTCGGAGGATAGAAGCAATTCCTAGTAAGGCCGCCTTTTGCAATTGACTAATGGTGAATTTGTCAATGCCAATGGTGTTCAAGAGGTGCTCCAGTCGTTTTGGGATTGCATTATTGTTGTTGTTGTTGTTGTTAGTCTGCCAAATTCAAAACTGTCAATCAAGATTCAAAACCTCCTCCTGACTTTTCTGTCTCAGCTGAGTTCCCATGAATAGATGTTTTGGGCATGCGTCCATGTCAAGGGAACTACGGTAGGAAGGGCGATGATAGACTTGTAAGTGATTGGTCAGGTAGAATTCAGCAGGGAGGTTTGGCTTTTTCTCGGTCCCCACCAGAATTCTCATCTCCACAACCTAGAAAAGGATGCTGAAGGCTAATATCACCATTGTTCTTGTCAAGACCCACTCTGGGTTTTATGACAAGAGTATAATTAAATGGCTCCAATGGCAGGATTAAGTAAACAGCAGCATGGGAGGCAGAACACATTTTGTTTCAACAGGGTTGGTCAGCCACAAACAATGCAGGCTTTGTGTTCCAGAACAGGCTAATTGGAGTATTATATGGGTATCACTTCACCTCCACTCGATTCTTTTTAGATTATTTTGTAATTTGTTTCTCTTCTGCAACAGAGCACATCAAACAGCCTTTAAATGTTTTGGAGAAAAGACTTTTAGCCATGCTGAGAATAGAATAGAATAGAATAGAATAGAATAGGAATGGAATGGAATGGAGTAGAGTACAGTAGAGTAGAGTAGAACTGAATAGAATAGAATAGAATAGAATAGAATAGAATAGAATAGAATAGAATAGAATAGAATAGAGAATGGAATGGAATGGAGTAGAGTACAGTAAAGTAGAGTAGGGTAGGGTAGAGTAGAGTAGAACTGAACAGAACAGAACAGAACAGAACAGAGCAGAATAGAATAGAATAGAATAGAATAGAATAGAATAGAATAGAATAGAATAGAATAGAATAGAATATTTTACCCATGTTGTATGGCTGTATTACTTTTGTCCTTCTCATCTTTTCTACCACCTTCTCTTATTGGTATCATTATTATGATTGTTCTTACTCTGCTGTTTTCCATGTACACTGAGAGCTTAATGCACCGGAGACAAATTCCTTGTGTGTCTAATCACACTTGGGCAAATAAAGCCTTCCTATTGGCCTTTTGGTGACAGTTGGCATGGCCAGTGGTGGGATTCAAATATGCGAACAACCGGTTCTTTGTGTGGATGCTGTTTCTGGACGTCCATTCTGGGCCTGGGCAACAAAAAAATTAGCTACCGGTTCTGCCGAAGTGGTGGGAACTGGCTGAATCCCATCACTGGGCATGGCCCATTTGGAGAGTTGGCTCAGCCAAAGTTGTTTTGGGCCAACTGATTTCTAGGAAAAGTAAACAGAGTCATATTCCTTTCCGGTTATCTCCCTTTAGGCTGGCAGGATGGATGCTTTGTTGCCTCATAAAGCCCTGGAGATAAATCTGTACGGAATTTTCTTGAACTGTCATATTGATGGATGGTAGGATGAGAAACTCTGCCCAGCTAGAGCAGGAGGAAAACCGCGTCCATTCATCACTTTTCCAGCTGTCAAATTGGTAACCGAGGCTTTGCAGCAGGTCCAATCTGGTCTAGAGTAGATCGTTGCACCATAAGAGAAACAATTAACTTTTCCAAGGCGAGTCGTGTTTCAGACATGGGTATTTGGCACCTGCATGGTAGTCCCTGTGAAGCAGACTTTTTATCATCTCTGCATATTGTTACTTCAGCTATTATTGGAAGGAATGCCTAGTCTCGGTGGCCCGAATAGCTTAAGAAAAAAAAAAAAAAGGATTCTGCCACATTTATAAAAGGCAGCTGTATAAAAAAAAGTATGACTTTCATAGCATTTTGCACTGGTGAATGCTCCAACACTGGACGTTTTTAAGAAGAGACTGGACAGCCATTTGTCTGAAATGGTGTAGGATTCCTGCCTGAGCAGGGGGTTGGACTCGATGACCTCCAAGGTCCCTTCCAACATTATTATTATTATTATTATGGATCATCGCACAGTCAGCCAGATGTTCAGACTGGATTTGGCATTTTGTCTACCTATCGAGTCCTTACCCAGGACCTGGGATAGGCAGATGTGGATGTTTGATGGTATTACAGGTATCGTCGCAGGATGGAAGCAGTTCCTAGTAGGGCCGCCTTTTGCAATTGACTAATAGCGAATTTGTCAATGCCAATGGTGTTCAAGTGGTGCTCCAGTTGTTTTGGGATTGCACCCAAGGAGCCTATCACTATTGGTACTACTCTTGCTTGCTTTTGCCACAGTCTTTCTATTTCTATTTGTAGGTCTTTGTATTTTGTTATCTTCCCCAGTTCTTTCTCTTCTATTCTGCTGTCTCCAGGCACTGCCACGCCCACTATCCAGACTTTTTTGTCTTTCTTATCGACAATTGTTAAGTCTGGGGTGTTATGTTGCAGGTGCTTGTCTGTTTGAATTCTGAAGTCCCAGAGCAGTTTAATTTTATCATTTTCTATGGCTTTCTCTATTTTATGATCCCACCAGTTTTTGCTTACAGGCAAATGATATTTTTTGCAGATCTTCCAATGCACCATTATTATTATTATTATTATTATTATTATTATTATTATTATTATTATTATTATTATTATTTTCACATTTCATAGTGTCAGTAGACAGACAGGACATGCCTGGAATTAGTTCTCTTTATCCAGAACCTTGGATGGATGATGGATGGATGGATGGATGGATGGATGGATGCAGTGGTGGGATTCAGCCGGTTCGCACCAGTTCGGCAGAACCGGTAGCTAATTTTTTGTTGCCCAGGCCCAGAATGGACTTCCGGAAGTGGCATCCACATAGAGAACCGATTGTTCACATATTTGAATCCCACCACTGGATGGATGGATGGATGATTGGATGGATGGACTGATTGACAGATGAATGGATGAGAACCCAGACAGATGGGCAAACAGATGGACAGACTAGACTCCATTATTCTGTTAAATATTCTGGCAGTAAGAACAATTAATCAGTGGAATAGCTTGCCTTCCAGGGTTTTGGGTGCTCCACCATTGGAGAACCATTTGATTAGGTTGGTATAAAACTCCTGCCTTGAGCAGGGGGTTGAACTATAACATCTGCAAGATCCCTTCCAGTTATATGATTCTATGCTCTATTCTATGTTCTATACTGAACATATGATTCTATATTCTAAGCCCTATTTAGTCAGCATGGCACTGGAGGCACCAAACAATTTCGATATGCTTAGGCTACAAACAAACATTTTGCTACTGTTTGCAAAACACTTGGATATCGGTCATTTAATAACAATATTTCAATCTTCTCATCAAGATTAGATTTTATCAGGTTCACAAGTGGGCATATTAGCTTTGATTGGCAAGGTGACTACACTGGGCACTTGGAAAAAAAATAGGATGTTGGCGTAGAGTTGGTCAAGAAATAAATATGCCACTTTCCATAATTCAGTTTTAATTTAGGTGATCAAGGCTTCTCAAAATTTACAGAACTGAAACCACCCTCTGTGGGCTTGCAAAGGCCAAATGAGAAGCAGAACTATTTGGTTTCTCGGATGTTTTTAAACTTAGGATTCCATTCCATGTTATACACGATTCCCCTTGGAGATTCCTACTCTGAGAATTCCACTATATTATATGCTACGAAGCAGAAAATTGTACATTACATCCAGGTTATATGATATTCGGTGAAATAATATTAAAAAAAAACCTTAATCTTTAGGTCCACGAAAATCAAAAACACTCAATCCTATATACCTTTTTTTCTTTTTGTCCCACAAAACATGGAATTCAGAGGGGGGAAGCCCAGGCAGCTGGCGAAACAGAGGCTCACCGTTTGAACCTGATGATCTCATTGAAAACAAGACTTTTATTCTTTCTCAGTTCTGGCTAGTGGGCAAGATGAGAAATGCCCAAGGCGTTTGATTCATTTTCATGATTTATTTTAGCGAAGGGAGGGAGAAGGATGGAGGCACACGTTGAACATCAAAGGCCTCAAAGCATCCCTTTGATCATTAAGGATAGGAAAAGAACACTTTTGCGTTGATTGAGGAAGGGCGGGAGAGAGGGCAAAGGAAGGCTGGAGAAGCATATAAGGAACGGCTGCTGGAATTGGGTATGTCTAGTTTAACGAAGAGAAGGATGAGGGGTGACATGATAGCAGTGTTCCAGTATCTCAGGGGCTGCCACAAAGAAGAGGGAGTCAAGCTATTCTCCAAAGCGCCTGAAGGCAGGACAAGAAGCAATGGGCGGAAACTAATCAAGAAGAGAATCAACCTAGAACTAAGGAGAAACTTCCTGACAGTTAGAACAATTAACCAGTGGAACAACCTGCCTCCAGAAGCAGTGAATGCTCCAACACTGGAGGTTTTTAAGAAGAGACTGGACAGCCATTTGTCCAAAATGGTATAGGGTTTCCTGCCTGAGCTGGGAGTTGGACTAGACGACCTCCAAGGTCCCTTCCAACGTTGTTGTTGTTATTGTTGTTGTTGTTGTTGTTATTATTATTATTATTATTATTATTATTATTATTATTATTATTATTATGGTTCAACTACAAGTTCCACACAACATCATTGTTGCTTTGTTTTAAAGTGGTACTTCCAAATAAGAGCTTGGCTTTTTAAAAAAATAAATAAACCAATAAATGCAAGCCAGTGAGGTTAAATGGCATTACTTTATAATCTTTCCTTTACAACAAAATATATTATTAGGCACCAGTCCCTTTGGAAGAGTCTTCAACTTCTCCTTTTGCTTAATGCAGTACTTTTGAATTGGGGAGGTGTTTTGCTGGAAAACGCAGAGTTGATTGCAAATATTCAAGCATGACCTCAAGTCTCATTAAGCGATTTTAGTGTTCAACCATTTTTCCTGAGTGTGCTGAAAGCGCCGCTCCTGTATATTTAGATTTTGGATTTGTTTTTGTTTTAAATAAACCAAACACTGTTAAGGACTGCTTTCTAGTTTTGAACTCGGGCCCTCTGGTTTACAAATCACGCAGAAGGTAAAGCCCTCCCTTTGCAACGTGTTCACAAATCGTGGTTTTTGGCTGGTGTGCAAACTCAGCTTCAAGTTCCCTCTCTGGCTACTCTCACGTTCACAGTAAAATCTGTATTCCCTCTTGCTTTTTAAAAAAAAAAAAAAAAAAAAAATTCTGACCCGCGCAAGACATTTCTTTTGTTTTTGAGCTTCACCCTTGCTCTTTCTACAAGAGCAACATTTAAAAGAAAGCATTTTGGACAGGAGAAGGGGCTGCTTTTCAAATCCTAGCAACAGGAATGAGGGAAGCCTTTTCAAGTGAGAGGATTGTTGCAAAGCAGCCCGTTGGTGGAAGACCTGAGAAGGGAGGGAAGCGAGGGAATTAGCTTTGGCTAGACCCACCATTAAATTGGTATTAAATACTTTTCCATGTGAAAGAAATCTCCTCCTCTCAGAAGCCAGCGCAAAAGGAGATCGCTTTCCCCTCCAAGGCGGTGGAGATGGGGCTAGATAAGGGCTGAAAAAAAAATTGAAAGATGGCCAGAGGTTAAAGCACAGGCTGGAGACCTCGTCTGGCTGGCTTCCTTCCTTCTAAACTCCGGGAGAATTGGCACAGACTGCTCAGATGACATCGTCCTCCACAAACATTCAATCTTCTGGACCGGTTTGCTCCAGTGCTGAATGGGGGAGGGAGGACAGGGAGTGGGAAAGGAGATACACAGAAATCAACTCAAGCTGTTTTTGATCAGTTTGCCAGGCAAAACCCAGGAAAGGGTCCCAGGGCTGCAGAGAGAAAAATAAACAAAGCAAGGAACTGGAAAGCGCTAAAATGCTTGCATTTTTCTTTCTTTCTTTCTTTCTTTCTTTCTTTCTTTCTTTCTTTCTTTCTTTCTTTCTTTCCTTCCTTTTTCTTTCTTTCTTTCTTTCCGTCCTTCCTTCCTTTCTTTCTTTCTTTCTTCCTCTTTCTTTCTTTCTTTTTCTTTCCTTCCTTCCTTTCCTTCCTTCCTTCCTTTTTTTCCTTTTTCCTTCCTTCCTTCCTTCCTTTCTTTCTTTCCTTCCTTCCTTTCTTCCTCTCTTTCTTTCTTTCTTTCTTTCTTTCTTTCTTTCTTTCTTTCTTTCTTTCCTTCTTTCCTTCCTTTCCTTTTTCCTTTCTTTCTTTCTTTCTTTCTTTCTTTCTTCCCTTCCTTCCTTCCTTCCTTCCTTTCTTTCTCCCTCTCCCTCTCCCTTTCCTCTTTTGCAGTTCTTTCCAGGAAACAATACCTAAACAGACTGGGCAACGAGGCTGTTTTAAATTGGCTTCCTGCCACAAATATTTAAGCTGAACTTCATTGCCCAAATAATTTGTTAGGGGTTTTTTTCCCCCTACAGTTTTTGTGCTCTGAACTCATATTCATTGCTTAAGACGTGGTAGTCCGGTTAAAGTTTGACCTACTGCACATTAGGTAGAAAGAAATGGAGACCTCTGTTAACTCTTGTTACTCCTAAAAGTATGAAAGAACCGTATGCCGCAGAGTTGCTACGGCTGGAACAGTCTCACTGGGCAACTGCTGCTGGTGGTCCTCACTTTGTGCTGAGAGACCCAAGGAGAGAGAGCTAATCTGAAATTAATCTTTTCCGCCCAGATTCAGATGACCTGCATATTTGCAGCTCACAAGGAAAGTAAGCCTATGACAAAATAGGGGCCAAAATTAAGGTGATCCTGTTTAATCCCAAATGAACCCAGGAGGCAGTTTTTACCTATCTGCTAGGCCTAACAATGGTGTCGCTTTGGGAGTTTTGAACATTGGTTCATGCCGTGATGCTCCTCGCCATTCCTTATTGCATCTTAATCCTGTTCCCTCCAGTTTAGCTGTACTGAATCAAATATAATCAACCATCTGTGAATGTTCTTCCTCATTTCTTCCCTTTCTCCCCATTTCCCTTTTATTAAAAAAAAAAACCAAAAATCCTCTATGATTATTACTTCCAGAAATGAACAAGAGACAAATTAGTTAAAGCTGCCAGCACTTATTTTCTAGATGAAGCAAAGAGCATTCTGCCACCCCTTCCCCCCCCCCAAAGTCTGTAATTAAAGCCACAGAATTTGAAAGATGAAAAGAATAGAAACAGCACTGTATAGGAAGATGGATGCAATAAGAAAGAATTGTCTGTTTCATTTAGTCAATCTAATCTCACCCATCTCATTTCATGAACCCTACTAGCCACCTTTGGCACTGTCGTGTAATTGACTATAATTAATTATGTGCCATCAAGTCAGTGTCAGAATAACAGATTAACAGAGCTGGAAGGGACCTTGGAGATCTTCTATTCTAACCCCCTGCTCAAGCAGGAGGCCCTATATCATTTTGGACAAATGGCTGTCCAGTCTCTTCTTGAAAACCTCCAATGATGGAGTTCCCACAACTTCTAGAGCAGGGGTCTTCAAACTTGGCCCTTTTATGACTTGTGGACTTCAACTCCCAGAATTCCTCAGCCAGGGAAGCCGGATGAGGAATTCTGGGAGTTGAAGTCCACAAGTCATAAAAGGGCCAAGTTTGAAGACCCCTGTTCTAGAGGCAAGGCATTCCACAGATTAATTGCTCTATTAGGAAATTTCTCCTTAATTCTGGGTTGCCTCTCTCCTTGATTAGTTTCCATCCATTGCAACATCCATCCACTGACAACTTTTATCTATGATAATCTGTCCGTATCCTGGCTTTTGTGTCTTCCAATATTGCTCCCATTGCCACTGTAGCTGAGTCCACCCACCTTGCTTCTGGTCATCTTTCTTTTTCATTCCTTCTGCCTTTCCAGGGTTCTGTATTTTTGTGGGAACCATATGACTTGCCCAAATAAAAACAGATGGGTAAGGAGATTGATTGTATACCATTAATTTGCTCTCAATCCCACCCTGTAGATCACTGTATCCCAACTTTGGGCACTTGAAGATGTGTGGACTTCAACTCCCAGAAGCTGGCTGGAGAATTCTGGGAGTTGAAGTCCACACATCTTCAAGTGCCCAAGGTTGGGAAACACTGCTGTAGATAGATTTTTTCCCCCAGAAGATAATGTCCTTCAGTTCCTCCAATGGTGCTTTCATCATCACTCTGACTGAATCCATCCCCCTTACTGCTGTTTGTCCTCTTCTCTTTCCTTATAAAATGCCATAAAACATATCAGTCAATAATGATGTCTGTTTCTATGAATAGACTGTGTCTAAAATATGTTAATGAGAGAATGACAGATGTGGAACAAAATTTAGCTGACAAGACAGAGCAAGCACTGAAAGGACATCTAACTCTAAGTTAGTGGTTCTTAACCTTTTTGAACGAATCGCCCCCTTGAGCCAATGAGGAAGTTGTCATCGCCCCCCCTCCCCCAACATAACCTCTCTGTCAACACTGCAAATATTGTATATTCTTGCTTTTGACAATATGCAGAATTGTCTGGTAAATATGGGGTTAATAAAGAGCAGAAGGGGCATTGGGGGTAAAGCCGGGGAAAGATAGAGGAAGAAAACATTTGACCTTCACACTAATTGGATAGTGTGAGATATGACGGGCTAATTTAGGGAGGGAACATGCTGATAATTTAACTGCTCAGAGGAAGAGAACTTAGATCCTAGCATCCCTCCCGTTGTGCCTGTGCTGACATTTTGTAACAATAAAAGACTTTTAGGAAAATAAATGCCTGGAAGTTCTTTGGAATGTTTCATTAGCCGGAACCACAACACTCTCAATCAGGAAGGCTTCATCGTTTCATTTGAAAATGTTTTCTCACAAAGAAGACAAAACCGAAGCTGTACATTGGAAGGAGATGGAATGAATCCCAATTTTAGGTATTCCGTCGAATATTGGTGACACTTCCTCTTCTCGGCCATGTTGAGAGGTCTTCGAAATGAAAGGCACTACCTGCAAATTAAATTTTCGACTGCACTGGAACACTAGAAAAAAAACACGTGGATGTTGATAAACCTAGTTTCAACAGTTACGTTGACATTACAGCAGACGTCACAGGGGACAGCCACTCAGCATGCGATGTTTCTAAAGAAGCGCTCCCCCCTCCATCACTGCCCATTCTGGCCAATGGCATGCCACAATTCAATCCACATTACATTCATGGCCTGGGCTCAGAGATTTTTATCTGAACCATTTTCTTGATAGCAGGTCTTCCTTCTTCTTCCGCCTGCAAAAGGCTAGATATAAATGTGCTAAATAAATAATAAATCCCTAAATATAAAAATGTTATGCAAACTTCTTTTAAATCTCAGCCTAAATATAGAATATGCACGGGATGAACCGTGCATACAAAATGGATGAATTCACCAGTACTCATGATTGGGTCATTGTTATAATGATTGGGGTTTTGACATACAATCCTGTTTATCTCTATTCAGAAGTGACTCCAGATGAGAATAAACAGGTTTCTCCCTGCTATATAATATTGCAGTCTACATTTTAAACTGGGAACTGCCTTGAGCAACTGAAATATAATGAACAGAAGTTTTTAAAATGATAAATAAACATAGAATGTTGAAAAAAAGCACTCTTTTAAAAGGGTGCTTGTTTAGACTATGTTTGAGAGACATACTATATACACACATATATACACTCCAGATACACACAACTGTTAAGATCTGACTTTTTCTTCAGGCATTTGGATCCAGTCAGTGGACTCCCCTTTTGGCTGTTGTCATTATCTGTTCAGTGTGTCATTTTATATACTGGGTTATTATTTGTCAATGTTTAGTTTTTACGTAAGCCACCCAAGCTTGCATCTTTTGGATTGGGCAGTCTTATAAAGGTGTGAAATAAAAAAAAGACTCAATCAATTGACCAATCAATCCATCCATCACTGGAATTCAGGCAACATATAAATTTAATTTTTATTATTATCTATTCACATCAGTATGGCATCACAATATGTGGATCCAAGTAGTGGGGCCTTTGGAAATTGACAAATTGAAATTTTGTTAACGCTCAAATTTTCTAATTGATGTCCAAGATTTTTTGGTATGGTAGTCAATGTTCCGATAACCATCGGGATCACCATAACTGGTTTATGCCATAATCTTTCAGCTTTGATTTTTCAGATCTTGATACTTCGTGACCTTTTCCAGTTCTTTGTCTTCTATTCGACTATCCCCTGGTATTATCACATCAGTTATCACGATTATTATGATGGTGATCTGCTGCATTGTCAATCAGATGTTTAGACTGGATTTGGCATTTTTGTCCACCCACTGAGTCCTTCCCAAAGACCTGAGATGTTGTAGTAAGCTGCTCTATGTAAAGCTGCCTTTTGCAATTGACTGATGATCAATTTGTCAATGCCCATGGTATTCAGGTGGTGCTCAAGATGTTTTGGATAACAATATTATTATTCCTCTGCTTTTCATCTCTGAGGACTCATTCAGTCCACATTTAGAATGAATACTTTATAAAATTGGAAGAATATCTCACCCTAACACTGCAAATGCAACTGTCACTTTAAGGGAGCAAGATTTGCATGGGAAATTGAATTTGAACAATTCTCTCTCTCTCTCTCTCTCTCCCTCTCTCTCTCCCTCCCTCTCCCTCCTGCAAACTTTGAACTACCAGGAAAGATTACAGATGAAAGCTCAGATGCATAAGTTGGTTTTGCAGCAGGTGCCAAAGAAACTCTAATAATGAAGACGACCTACTATGCAGGATTTAGGGATCCATTTATATTTTTACCTGAAATGATGTTTAAATTCTATTACTTTCTTCCACAACCATATCCTAGTTTAGTTCTTGCCCGGATCTTGGCCACCTATACCAAGAGCACTTTCATAGTGGTTTAGTAATAGTCCTATCTACTCCCAAGTTCCTTGCCTGCTCTAGGCTTCACACAAGGGTAATATTGCTCCATGGATGATGTTACTGATGTTGCCACTGCTTGGCTGAATTGTGACCGCTTAGTGAATCACACCCACTAACTGAGCTGGGGGGGGGGGTAGAACCTCTTACGGTGACTTTGGACATCAGTTAAAAGCAAAACAAAACAAAATGAGAAATGTTTGGAAAAGAGAATAAACGAGACCGCTGCAAACTCCTTGGAGAAAGAGTGGGATGCAGATCAAATACAATAAACAGAAAATAAATAAGAAGCACACAGGGGGAGGGGAGAGAAGGAGTTAAAAACTAAATAAGCATTCTGTTACTCTGTCTAAATCTGGATTTATAAAATACACTCTTTCCAAAATACTTACAAGCTGTTGCTGACAGGTGCTAGCTAAAAGATTTAATAAAGAAATGATTACTTCATGCAAGGTCCAAGACAGCCTTTTGCAAAATTCTACATGCCTTTCAGTTGAGATCAGGGGAATCTGCAGGTGCCAGCCTGTATGAGGACATCCATCCGGAGACAAATCCTCTTTCTGATGATGGGATGGGCGATGATGGGAAGGGCTCCGTGGTTGCTAAGACTGTGCAAGCATGTTTAACAGCTTATTTCCAAACAATGCTATTCTTTGTCACTTAGTTTTGCAAACTTTGGCTAGCATAGAAAAAGACACCTTTTTATACCTAGTTGATTATAGATATCCTGAATATTTGAGATAAAACCCCTCTTTTTTATTATTTATTTGTTGAATTTATATGACACCCATCTCGTTTGCTCTTTACAATCACAACAAGTTTCTGTCTCTATGTTTTGCATCCATTTCATGGGATATAGTCAAATGTTGGCCAACCGACCCCTTTCTTTTTAATTTTTGCACTCCAAAGCAAGACTGGGTGACTTGGAAACTGCACGCTGCTCCAGCCCTATTTTGCAGCCCCAAGAGACCCTCCTGCAGGTTGTGGAAGTAAAAAAAAAATGAATGTGTTTTATTAGTATTTGGCCATATTTATTCAGGTTTCATCATATTTGTTACATCCGGTAGTCCAAACAATTGATAAATTGATGGGTTGACTGACTGAAATTGCTCTCTTTCTTTATTGCATACCACTCTACTTTATTTTTGTGACTTGAGGCTATTCAAACAGTAAAATACAGCATCATAATACAGTGAAATGACAGATGTGACCCAAATCGACCATCTGCCTCAAAAGCCTGTTGGAACAAGATGGCGGGAATACAATTTGGTGGCAGATTGTTTTTTTGTTCAACCCCAGTATGGATTGTTTTTAAGAAATCCGTATTTGTTTCAATAACATCCCACATTATTTGGATTCCAGATTTATCCCCTGATAAATATCCCCTTGCCTGGTTGGTGTAAATGTTTCAGTTTCACGTTTCTCTACATTCAGATTTTTTTTTTAAAGTCTTGCAAAAATGGGGCAGTTGGCTACATACCAACACTGTATATACAGTATTAGAAAAAAATGTCTGCATTTGTGGCTGTATGGAGAGATGCTTTTAGCTGATATAGAAATGGGGGTGGGAACCAAATGACAAACTGAATAAAACTGAAATTGATGAATGGATGTAAAATGGAAAAAAAAGTCCTTTTAACCCTTGTGCATCTGTCTCACCATTCATCGTGTAACCAGCGAGAAGTATATTCACAGGCGTTTATTATATTTTGATCCAAGGCCAGCATAAGATAGCATATAAAACCCATAGGATTATCAATTCTTCCAAACATAACAATCTGTGGATACAGGCTATGAGAAAAAGGATTAAAAGATGAATGTAATAATACAGCACTCTAAAACCATTATAGGAATAAAATCTACAAACTACCAAATAAATCATGATAAATATGAAAACTACTACAACAATGTATTAAAATTAATGTGTACGACCATAGAACCACAGCTATATGTGCTAATAAAAATAATAATAATGTGTGATAAAATATCTCTGTGAAAAGAAAAATGAAAGCAGCAAAATATCATTAATAGGCTATAACAATTAGACTGGTAATCAAGACGATTAGAAAACTAAACCTAATAGACTGAAATATAACCAGGCAATTATGTGAGTGTTTTGTTGCATCTATTTAACTCTTATTCCAATGTCATTTTTCATTGCATAGTTTTGTTTACTGCATGGCAACTGCACACTTCTCAAGGATCTAAAATTCTCTTGTAAAAGGGTAGAACTACAAAGGAAAAAAAATGCTTCCTTTTTCACACCAAATAAAGGCATCCTAATCCTACAATTCCTATAAAGCTCCTAACATAACAGCCATTTTTCAAAAGTATGTACTTAATATTCCACCAAAAATTCATCCTGTCTCTGGGCCAAACCCAGTGTTATCTCTTTAACCTGTTATGATTCCTGGGAATGTGAGTTTTTTCTCATTCTGCTGTCAAAGCTATGTTGGCTTGAGTGATGTTATCTTCCTGGTGGGGAAGCCTAGATTTATTGTGATGCCTCTCTTTGTTGATGGCTATAAATATTTGAAAATCCAGTCTGATATAATGGTTAAGGCATCAGGAAACTTATGAGATGTAGAACTACCTTAAGTGCAAAGCCAGCTGGGTGACCTTAGGCCAGTCACTCTCTCTCCCCCCTAGAAAACAGGCAATGGCAAACCACTTTTGACAATCTTATCAAGAAAACTGCTGGGACTAGTGCAGGCAGTTTCCAAGAATCTTGAAAGCACACATATGTCATACTAGAAAATAAGCAAGCATTCTTGTTTCCCTTATTTTTCTTTTTTTCTAAGCAAACTGTCAGGACCAGCAACACAAGGACTTTCATTTTCTAATCACCCCCACAAATACCATTTATTACAGAAGCATAAACGATGGAGTCATAAATTATGGTTATATAACATTTTAAAGTCATGGTTTGCTGAACCATAGTTCACTGCATAAAGGACTATTAACTGGCGCACTGTGCTGTAAACCTCTTGGACCTCAGACATGTTTGTTTTTGATCCTTCAGCTGTGACAATCTTTGATGTTCAGTCTTCTAAATCTATTAAGCTTTTTCCAAGTGCATTTCAAACTTCAGTGTTATGAAATGCTTGACTTCAACAACTATATGGATCGCATTTCCGTTGGGTTAAAAGAAATATTTGTGTTCCCCACTTTGGAAAATCCAAAACTGAGAATGAATTAGCCATAGAATTAAGAAAGGGATGAATGGAATTATACTGCTTTGCATGCTCCAAACAAAAGGATTACTAATGTATAGGCTCCTCTGATGGGATTTAGAGACATAGCATGACTTATGGGCATGACAAATGACACCTTGATTTATGCCACAGTTCTATGAGGCAGTCCCCAAATAGACCCATGCTAAAATCAGGTCCACTTTTTAATATGACCAATTTTAAAATTCTGAATCTGGGATTTATGATTTTTTTCCCCTCTGTCCCTTAGGTGACATAAAAGCACCATATCCATTCCATTGAAATTACAATTTTAGTTTTCCTCAGAGTATTTATTAAGTACCTCACAAGTGGTAAGTTGGTACAGAAAACCAGTTTTAAATAAGAATGGTTTTGAGAGCTTAGTTATTGTAGATAATAGCATATCACCTAAATATGGATCAGAGCATTGGTAAGCTATATGGTTCTGTCTTCTGCTCCCAAACGGCCAATTAGCCTGGTGGTGCAGTGGTTAGAATGCAGTATTGCAGGCAAACTGTGCCCGCTGCCAGGAGTTCGATTCTGACCAGCTCAAGGTTGACTCAGCCTTCCAACCTTCCAAGGTCAATAAAATGAGGAACCAGATTTTTGGGGGCAACATGCTGAGTCTGTAAACAGCTTAGAGAGGGCTGGGAAGCAATATATAAGTCTAAGTGCTATTGCTATTAGGCATATTTTGCAAAGAGGTCCAGCCAAGACACATGTTACACACTCTCCTACTCTTAGACTTTGGCAACTAATATCAAGAGACAGATTGTGCTTCAGCAGGAAATTTGTAGTCACTATGATTAATGGCTTTGAGGTGCCTGATTCTCCACTAGTTTCCACAATCATCTGGCACCAATGTAACTACAATGACGTCCTGTGCATCATGACATCCTTGTGAAATTGTGTAATATATGTGTACACTGTCATCACTGCATGCTCCATGTCATTAGATTCTCATGCTTCCCTGATGAATCCCTGCTTTTTAAAAAAAAAATTAAAGGCACAACACTTTGTATATTCGCACAATGAATCACATAATCTTTATTTCAATCGGGCCCAAATCCTTTATTATTCAATTTAATTGGATTTGGATAACCTCAGAGTCCAAAGTTTGGGGAAAGAGGAGAAATCAACATTCTTGACAGCATGCTCATTTGGGGTGGCATATTCCACGTCTCGTTTATAGGTAAAAAGGTCTAAGATGCCCAGGAAGGCTGAGTTTTCCTGCTTATTTACGGAACGCCTCTGTCAATATATCGTAGAAAGTGTTTCTCTTAAAACATGCGAAGGGCGCATAGACATGCGTTCAGCCCAAATGTTGTAATCAATGTAAGCATCGGAAAGAGGCAAACATAACAATACAGCCAAACAATTATTGAATGTGTGTTCTGGCAGTGGAAGCCAACTACAACGGGAATTATTAGGATCCACCCGTATGTATGTATATAAAAAAACTCAACATCACGCAAAAGTCTTTTGCATGTTGTGAAAAAGGATCAGAGTAACAAATTTGTTCTCTCAATCACAGTCACATTTGAAGGCCCTTTCTCACTGCCCTCCACTAAAACCCATTAAAGTTACAACATCCCTACTGAAATGCAGCTGGCCATTTTCACTGGAGGATGTGAGAACGGTTACAAGCCCTTTGCGGATATTGGGATTGATGCTTTCCGAAATGCTAATTGCAGAATGTGGCAATAAAAATAAAAAGCCACGGCTTCCTTCATTATCATTACCATCATCTGCCCCTAATTTGAACCCGCTCATTAGCGCACACTTTCAGGGAGCCTATGGTGGCTTGCTCTTTCTTTATAGGCAGTCTAATAATGATGCCCATATTTCAATTTTATGCTTGTAAAAATTAGACGTGTCTTTTTTGAAATTAAAACCATAAAACTCTTTGGTTCCTAGAAAAACATTCTGGCATCTTTCATGAAAAAAAAAATAATAATAATCCGTACGCCATTTTTTTTTCTTTCTAAAAAAATCAACAGAGTAAATCAACGTTCTTCCCATAAATAGTATATTTATAGATATTTAGTAATGACCCATATATAAATTAGTTAGATTTATCTTTTATGGAGAGGAATCCAACTGATGGGGGAAAACAGTGGTGCAACTATTTATGCCCTGCCAAGCAAAATTTGTTTTCTTTAAAACTGTGCTGAACTCTATTTCCTAGTTTCCAGAAAGTTCTCTTTCCCAGCAAAAGAGGCATCTGGTGTTCTACCTCCTTTCTGAGGAAATTTAGGATTTCTCCAACATTTCTTTCAGTTTGAGGTTTCTACCCTGGTACCTTGTCTTGGGTTTGAATGACAGCTTGAAAAGGCAAGGGGAGGGGCCAGCAGAGTGTAGAAAGGAAACAAGGGTAAAGCAAGTGCAAGAATCCTGTATCTCATCTATGAGACAAAGTCATGGTTTTTCCCAGGAATAATGCAGTTAAGACTCTGGGCTTGTCTGGAAAGCCAACAGCCCAGGTTTGAGAACTGAGCTCCACACGACGGGATGAGCTCCTGTCCTCACCCCAGCTCCTGCCAACCTAGCAATTCACACATATACAAATGCAAATAGATAATTAGGTACCACTTTGGTGGGAAGGTAACAGTGCTCTGTGATGCCATGCTGGTCATCTGGCCGTAGAAATGTCTTCAGACAGAGCTGGCTCTATGGCCTTGAAATAGAGATGAGCACCTTCCCTTACAGTCAGCAACGACTGGTGGAGTAAAATCCGCAGAGGCTCCTTTACCTTTATGTGTGGCTATGAGTATTGGACCATACGGAAGACCGAGGCTGAAGAATTGATACTTTCAAATTGTGGTGATGGAGAAGACACTTGAACGTCTCTTGGATTGCAAGGAGATCAGATCGGTCAATCGTAAATGCTGGCTTATCTACATGTCCTTGGTTTTTGTTTTATTATGTTGGATGGTGAAACCCATACAACTTATTGTGGAAATAAAGCTGTATAAAGCAAGGGTCCCCAACCCCCGATCTGTGGACAGGTACCAGGCTGCGGCATGCCAGCAACCAGTCTGCACAAACAAGCAAAGCCCCATCTGTGGGATGCAGGCAGCACACAAACCCATGCACCCTCCAGTCCGTGGAAAAACCTCTTTCCACAGAATTGGTTCTTGGTGCCCAAAAGGTTGGAGACCTCTGGCATAAAGGATGATGTGCTTACTTTGCATTTGCTGGTTAATCCATGCATTTAGATGTTGCAACTGCTGAGCAGTAAATGTTCCCTCTTTTACTTGTGCGTTTTGTTTATGCTTTCCTGTACAGTGTTGGATTTATTGGTGTTATTCCCAGCTGCCTTTGGGCACCATTTTGTGGCAATTTAAGTAATAAAGGATAAATAATAAATAGGGGTATGACAGCCTAGGAAAGGAGGAACCTTTGTCTTACACAATTGGGAAGATGCGTGGAAATGTTAGCGCTCCCATCAAAATGACGGAGAGACGTCTCACTGAAAGCAACTACAAGCTGCTGCAGGCCTTCCATCATCTCTAGCAAGAAAGGAAGGTCAAAAAACATCCCTAGAAAACTTTCTCAGCATCCGTGAGAATCAGGTACCTAAAAATATAGAATGCTCAAATCCAACAACGGATTGTTAGCCCTATATAGTGATGGATACAACACAGCTATTTTCCTCCTGGTGTTAAATAAATTCCACATCCTTTTAATTTTTTTAAGGAATATCAGTATTCAATATATTTAGCGATTTGGTCAGGACAAGAACTTACAATCTTGATGTTGTTGTTTTTTTGCTGCAGTACAATAAAACTTTATAAAAAAAATAATAAGCCTCTTCTTCTTTTAAATTGGTACGGTTTTCCTCTGATGGCATGTTCCGTTTCTCGCTTTTGGACACACCAAGGTGAGTGGCGTATGCGTGCCCATAGCAACCACAACCATGCACAACTTGTCTCAGCTGTGCACATGCTAGCCTCTCATTAACTGAATTTTGTGTTGCATTAAACATGATGTACAATTTGCACTAAACCAAAGATTGCATTGTTTGAACTCACACTAATCTTGAGTTACCTGCATTATTTCATCAACTGGGGCCTCATACTTCACCTCTCCTTGAATTGCAGTGTCCTCTAGAAAAACCTATCTCAAAGTGTTATTGCAAAAATAGGAAAGGAGAGAAGGGAGATAACAGGGCCGTAAATTACTGTCTTGATAGTATTGAATATGTTACTTTTCTGTGAGCAGTGCTTTCGATGCAATGATAGCATTATCCTCCAGGGTGGCAATACTCCTGAAGTGATTTTGCAAGAATCAAATCCTTCTTGGTCTAAAGTTACAGCTCCCACCCCCAAAAGGAATGGTGGGGCCTAATATTTCCAGGAGTTGGATTACCGGTCTGACTAGTTTTCATTTTTCCATTTAAAAAAAAATACTCAAGCTGCTAGAACAGAAAATTTCTCCTGCAAAGTTGGCAGTTAAAATAAGAGTTCCACCCAGTAGAAAGTTTGAAGTTCATTCTTTTCCTTCCCTGGATCGAAAGGGATATGGACTCCAAAGAAGATCTTGCTGAGATTTCAGGAAAGTCTTTGCATGTCAAAACTCCAATGATAGATCAAAAGTCTTATTCCCTTTAGGTGCATTCCATGGGGCTGGGAATAAACTCTCTACTTTGCAGGAAACCTCATTTAAAGCAAGGCTGAGTGCAATCCGTTTGGTCCATAGCAGTGCCAGACTACAGGATGATCTCCTCTAGCACACAGTAGCTTTGTCAAAGCTGGCAGTACAGATGAAAATCCAAATTAAAGACAGATGCTCCCATCTTCTTTCTAATCTTGGGCAGTGCAAGAATCCAGGACCCCAAAACTTTGCTTTGTTTAGACTGTGTCACTTCCTTGGACCTCTATCTTTTCCTTCTTTCCCCATCTTCTTCCCCTCTCTTCATTTTTTGCTTGTCACTTCCATCCCTTTTTTTTGTTCCTACAAAAGGATAAATGTCGAATCTCCTTAGAGAGATTGGAGGATTCTTTTGGAAAAATAAAATAATATCAGATTCTTCACAGTGTGTTCTTACAAACTGTACTCCAAAAGTGAATAAACTGTACCTCATCACTCAAAAAGACTCATCTAGGTTGGTTTGTTTTTTTATTTCCAAGGCAGGATATCTGCCTCGAAGGAAAAAAAAATAAAGAAAAATGCTTAAATTCCCAGAGCATACAATGACTATTTTACCATTCCTCCGTTTCTATTGGCATTTAATAGACTTATGTAGGAGTCACGCTGTTGGAGAATCAGAATGGAGAGTCAAAAATTATTCCCAATCCATTGGGAATCATCGAAAATTCCACCAGTAGATCTAAAACTGCCTTTTGCCCACCCCAATCTAGTTGATAAACTGTTCATGCAGGCAGGAGAGAAAATTGATTCTTCCTTGACAGGTTTTTATGGACCATTATACACTTCATTAGCACATCCAGAAGGAAATGTACTTGATATTGCACTGTTGTTTGGCTATTTCTGCTGCTGCAGTCTGAGCTGCGGTAAAAGCTTAAATTGACCAGTCTTGAACAATAAGATCAGACAAACTTTTCCAAATGCAGGCATCGTTGTGTATCGAAGTATATCTACCTTGAATATATTGTTGTTGTTAATTGCGAAGTTGTGTCCCCATGGACAATGTTCCTCCAGGTCTTCCTGTCCTCTACCATCTTCTGGAGTCCATTTAAGTTCACGCCTCCTGCTTCAGTGACTCCATCCAGCCATCTCATTCTCCATCGTCCCCTTCTTCTCTTGCCCTCAATCTTTCCCAGCATCAGGCTCTTCTCCAGTGAGTCCTTCCTTCTCATTAGGTGGCCAAAGTACTTGAGTTTCAATTTCAGAATCTGGCCTTCTAAAGAGCAGTCTGGGTTGATCTCTTCTAGGACTGACCGGTTTGAACGCCTTGCAGTCCAAGGGACTCGCAGGAGTCTTCTCCAGCACCATAGTTCAAAGGCCTCAATTGAATATATTATCAATTGAATATATTATCCCCATATTATCTTCTGAGGTTGCTCTAATGTTGGGCTTACTTTTCAAATTGCAATACTTGGGCTTTCTATTTTTTTTATAAAAAAATTTATTATTTTTTTTTTCATCAACATATGTTAATTTTTCCAATCAACAAGTTGTCTGGAGTTTGCTATGCTAATACATGTTCAATTCCTAATCCTTCATTCTCTTCTCTAACCAAGAATAAAATAAATTCCAAATTTGATAGTAGTCTGTATCTTCTTTATCTTTCAACCTCATAATTAATCTCTCCATCTCTGCACATTCCAATATTTTCCTGATTATTTCATCCTTTGATGGCAGTCCTTCATTCTTCCAGTATTGTGCAAAAATTATTCTTGCTGCTGTAGTGATGTGTAAGATTAAGTATAGTTTCTGCTTATTAGTCTTTTCAGGCATAATGCCTAGTAAAAAAAATTCAGGTTTAAAATCCACTTGTTCGCCCAATATTTTTTCTAACCACATATGTATATTTTTGCAATAGGCTTTTGCCTTACCACATGTCCACCAAATGTGGTAATATGTGCCTATGTTATGTTTATATTTCCAACATCTATCTGACATATTTTTAAACATTTTTGCTAATCTTGCTGGTGGAAGGTGAATACTTGGGCTTTCTAATTAGATAGGTAAAGGTAAAGGAGTCCCTATTTCATTAGTCATTGTCAACTATGGGGGGGGGGGTGCTCATCTCCATTTCAAGGCTATTGAGCCAGCACTGTCTCAAGACATTTTTGCGGTCATTTGGCCAGTATGATATCATGGACTTCTGCAACCTTCCCACCGATGTGATACCTATTTATTTACTTGCATTTGCATACTTTCAAACTGTTAGTTTGGCAGGAGCTTGGGCAAGGATACGAGCTCACACCGTCGCCTGGAGCTCGGGTCTCAAACCTGGGATTCCTGTTTTCCAACAAGCCCAGTGTCTTAACCACTGAGTCATTGCACTTCCCTTTCTAATTAGATGTATAACTTTAATTTGGAAAGGACCTTGTGTAACCTTTTGAGTGGTCTCAATACGTATATTGATAAGTATCATTTACCGGGGTGCATGGTGGAAGCAGATTGATTATGACTGATTACGTGCGATCAACTTGATATAGGCTCTTGATGACCAAGAGATTTTCTCCAGGATGACCTTTCCCTACCCTGGTCCTTCAAATCTTCCAATGGTGCACAAATCACTGCAATTGGGCCTATCAGTGGAAGCAGAAATGCTCTATCTTTTTTTAAAAAAAAATATTTGATTTTTTGTAGCAGGAATACTTTATTCAATGAACCAGTGCTTATTATAGGTATTACCTAATGTCTGGAGCATTTTAAGTGAATAAACCTGCTGTTGCTCATTGCTCAAGCTTGTGTGTGTGTGTGTGTGTGTGTGTGTGTGTGTGTGTGTGTGTTTCTTCCAATGTTTTTTTTATTAGCACCACTGCCAAATTTGTCAAGCTGTTAGCGAATGCATTTATTTGTGTAATAAGATGGTTGGAATCTTTCTCATGTTCTATTTTGGGCTTTTTAAAAAAATGAAGAGAGAGGGGGAAAAAATCTTGTGTCCAAGTTCATACCAGATGAGTTGTCCACATGCATGTGTGTAAAGTAAACGAATATTCTGTTTAGAACTTTAGAGAAGAAAAAAATATGATGTCCTGTGCCCCAATTCTGAAATCAGACAATAAATTATACCCAGGAAATCAACCCCTCAAAACTGCAGAAATAAGTTTGGAGCTGCATATAACTCATGATACAGTTTTTCGAAGATTAACTCTGAAGAGTGAACTTCATCTGATTCCTCTTTCATCAAACAGACCAACAGGAAGCCTCATTTCATTCCTAAATGTCACTTTACACACTTTAACCCAAGAGTACAATGGTTCAGTTCTACAGCTGTGTGGAAACTGCCTTGGAAGCCATCAATGCACGGAAAGAGAAAAAGGTGGTTTATTATGGGAGGTCAAATAGGAAAGCCACGCATCTAAGCATGTATTTGTCCCAATAAACTAGACATATTGGAAACAATGTGAGTTTGCAGGAGACCGATGCTTGAATGAAAAATAGAGCTTCTCTGTGCTGTCTGAAAGGCCCTGCCAATGTAATCATTTTGACACTTTCACACTGAAAACAACCCCCAAAGCAACTGTCATTTACAGTACGGGAGGCAGAGTAGCTAATGACAACAAATGGAAGCAGAGCCTTCCTCCTGGGATTTCTGACTTTGAAACAACCCTGCTTTTACAACTAATAGAAACAAAATAACGCTGGAAAGAGTGGCTGGATAATGAATCCTTTTCATGTAGTGCTCCTGTGTTCGTAATACTGTATGTATTCTTTGTTATTATTCCTATTTCGCTAGAAAGCTAAGAATAATAGTTCCCCAGGAGAAAGGCAGTATGTCAAAGCAATATGTGCGGCCTCTCTTTCCCTATTGTTTTTAGAAAAAGCATAATTTTCTTTCTTTCACACAAAATAGTAAAATGGTAACCTCATCAACAAAGGCTTGAGTATTGCTGAATATGAAAATGTGTTGGGAAATGCAACATACAAAATGAGAAAGGAAGTGAATATTTATTTCAGGCAAACTTCTCTATAGAGTTTGGATCACCGAGAATGGTTCACTGGGTTCACCCATTGTGGTAAGATAGGATCTGTTTAATCAACTACTGTTTGCTGGATTGACACTTCACAGTAAGCCATAAGCTACGGATGGCAAAGAGTATAACTTATTGGCTTGATTCGTGCCACACATTAAGTCATAACCAAGCAAAACACTTCAGAACTTAGCACAACATATGAACCAATCAATTAATGGTGTCTCTTTCTAAATTTTTAAAGAAAAGACTGGATAGCCATTTATCCAGAATGGTATGAGGATACCTGCATTAGATAGGGGGTAGACTAGAAGCTCTCCAAAGTCCCTGGACCATTTTTGATCTCTTATGGATCCACAGATTGTGAAACTGAAATCTGTCTTTAACTCAGGCACAGTTCATTATTGGACCAACTTTTGAAATGAGTGAGCGAAATCTTGTTCCAATACCAGAGACTATGTGTAACTCAGGGTTGAAGTGTGGGGTGACCTTGATCTTCTGACTTGTCCTTTGAGCTCTTGAGCTTTGCAGGTCAGGGTTTTCTGGAGATCAAGATGATAAATCCACCTTCCTTTCCTGGCCACCCTCCACATGCGTAGACATCAACTTGCAGAATGCACGAGCCAATTCTGAACATTGAAATTCATAGTCCCAGGTAGTGCTCAAGTGGGAAAGAATTCATTAAATCTTGGTATGTGTCTTAACAGGATTTGCGACTGCCACCAGCTTGTTCACACATTTGTAGCCTAATTTGTTGCATTCATGGGAAGGCTTGCATTCAGCTAAGCAAGCTGGGGTTTTTTGCTAGCGGCTTCCTTCTTCCTCTCACCAATCTTTCTGTAGCAATCAACCTGCATGTAGATTAAAATTCTCTTTCTCTTCTCCTTCACTTTTCATCCAACGCTCCCATCGATAAGAAAGCAATACTACTGCATGTAGTTCATTTTCAAATAGAATTACTTCAATAATGCACTCCACTGTGACTCTTATCTCCCTCTTTCAAAAGAGAAAGAAACACCTACTTTACCAATATTGTGGGCATTAGGGGAGAAAAGGCATAAGCTGGACAACAAATGGATTTTAAAGTTGCTTAATGGTGTTAGAACAGTATAATAGCAGTCCAAGTAATTTCTCATAATAGGGCTTCTCCTGTTTATTTGGATGTGGTTACAGGTCTCAGTGTGAGAGTCAATCATATGTTAATTCTTTGTTGTTGAACCATTATTGGATTGTCACATATCTTCGGATCTATGCTGATGCACTGTTTTGATTTTCCCAGTTGAGATTTAAGGTTTGTTTTACTTGGCTCATTGCAACTGTGAGAAAATCAATAATAGCGTATTTCCATTAAGTGGCAAGCAGCTTTTATAGTATTCCAGAAGTTTAAAAACAGCCAAGCAGAATAGAGTTTCCTGCACATTTCTGCCCTAACAGAAAAACTCTGCAAAATAATCCGTCTGTGGATTCTTAGCTCTTGAAGATCCTGTTTTTATAGAGGATGCACAATGGTCTTTAAGCCACCACTGAAAGAGTGTAGTGGGGTGCTGATGTAAAGCAACAGGTAATAGGCATTTATTTCCATGGAGGAGACAGAAAAGCCACACTTATTTGGCATGTTTCTTGATGAAGAAAGCCAAATTTTTATAAATAGACTTTTTTTTAAAGTGCTGAGTTGAGCTACATAGTCTACTACAAAATTTGTTGATGAGCACTAATCTAGGGAGGGTTGAGTTTGTGGAGGACCGTCTTGGATGTCATCTTCTCAAGTTCTCAACTTGGTGACATTTTTTGGGCACTGTTCATGCCCCAATGAATAAAATCAGTCAATGAACAGATGTTCTATTAGGCTTAAGTTTAGAGAATGTTGAGCTAGTGTGTGTGTGTGGGGATAGGGACTATTCACGGTGTTGATAGTTGGATCCTATTTCTAGTATTTAGAAGCTGTTTGGCTCTTAATGATTAATGTGGGGACATGAACAAGGGGGCATTTATATTCACTCAATTTTCCGACCCCAAAAGGATGGTGATTTTTTGTGTTGTCTGAATCCTGCAGTCCAGCAGCGATGCCCTTGCATAGACTAAATTTACAAAATAATCAGTAATCCAAGGCAAAGTTTGGCTCCCTGCAATAATCATCATCATCATCATCATCATCATCAAGTTGGAAGGGACCTTGGAGGTCATCAAATCCAACCCCCTGCTCAGGCAGGTAACCCTATACCATTTCGGACAAATGGCTGTCCAGTCTCTTCTTAAAAACTTCCAGTGTTGGAGCATTCACCGCTTCTGGAGGCAGGTTGTTCCACTGGTTAATTGTTCTAACTGTCAGGAAGTTTCTCCTTAGTTCCAGGTTGCTTTTCCTTAGTTTCCATCCGCTGCTTCTTGTCCTGCCTTCCAGGGGCTTTGGAGAATAGCTTGACTCCCTCTTCTTTGGGGCAGCCCCTCAAATATTGGAAGACTGCTATCCTGTCACCCCTTTATCTTTCTCTTCATTAAACTACACATACCCAATTCCAGCAACCGTTCCTCATATGTTTTAGCCTCCAGTCCCCTAATCATCTTTGTTGCTCTTCTCTGTGCTCTTTCTAGAGTCTCAGCATCTTTTTTACATCATATGTGCTTGAGATTTCATTGCCAGGTGGGGTACATATGTAAGTAGAATATAGAATAAAATAGTTCATAGGGTTGGAAAAAGGCCTTGGAGATCTTCTAGTCCAACCCCCTACACAAGACAAGAGACTTTATACCATCCCAGACAAATGGATGTCCAGTCTTTTCTAAAACAACTCTTCCATTAGTTAATTGTTCTCACTGTCAGGAAATTTCTTGGTTGCCTCTCTCTTTAATGAGTTTCTTGTCCTGCCCTCAGGTGCTTTGGAGAATAAGTCAATCCTATTTTCTCTGTGATAGCTCTCAAGTACTGGAAGACAGCTATCATGTCACCCCTAGTCCTTGTCTTTGTTAAGCTCGACATAACTTGTTCTCTTAACTGTTATATTATATGCTTTAGCCTCCAGGACTCTAATCATCTTTGCTGCTCTTCTCTGCACTCTTCCTAGAGTCTCAGCCTCTTTTTGTGTGTATTTGTCACTGAGAACTGATAAATAAACAAACAAACAAACACATGCTTTGTTTGCCTGAAGAAATAGTGCCCAGGGCTAAACAAACCGATATGATTGTGAAACTCCAGTTGGTAATGTTCACAGAGCAGTCAAGCATTTGTTTCCTCCATAGTTTACATGGCAGGCAAACCGTGAGCCATCGTGACTCATGTAAAATCATATTGTATAATATTAGCTTCGCTTTCTGTCCAAACTGAGAGATTAATACAGCCACACATCACTGAACAATAATGATCCATAACATTTTTATGCCTGGAAAAGTACTTCTCCCCCCACACTGTAATAGTATACTGGCTATCTTTACCAGAAATGTTTCTACTCTCTAATAACCCAATAATTTAGATCTGAATTCCAGGAAAACTGAGATGCAAATATTCTGGAAAGCATTCTGTTGCACGATCTTTGGGCAAACAAAGGCTTGGAAATTTGACAACAATCTAGAGAAAATCAGAATCTGAAAACCAGAATGCCAGCTAGGAACAAGGCGTAAGGAAAAAAAAAAGTCATGTTAAAGATCTTATTACTCAAGTTAATTTTCATATCTTCTAAGGCAGTGGTTCTCAACCTTTCTAATGCCGCGACCCCATAATACAGTTCCCCATGTTGTGGTGACCCCCAACCACTTATACATCACTGGGTGCCAGAGGCATGGCCAAAGAAAAGGGGAAAAAAATGGCGGACAGCCTTGTTTGGCGACCCCCATGAAATGGTCGTTCGACCCCAAATGGGGTCCCAACCCACAGGTTGAGAACCACTGCCCTAAGTGGAATTTTCCTCCAATAGGGTTTTCCCATGTATTTTACCAGGAAACATAGATAGGTCAGCCTAGAAAAGTCAGTGCCCTCCTAACCATATCCAAGCACTCCCAATTTGTTGGCGAGGTCCATTTTGCTCTATGTGTTCATGGTGACCTAACCCTAACCCTAAGTGGAATTTTCCTCCAATGGGGTTTTCCCATGTATTTTACCAGGAAACATAGATAGGGCAGCCTAGAAAGATCAATGCCCTCCTAACCATATCCAAGCACTCCCAATTTGTTGGCAAGGTCCATTTTCCTCTCTGAGTTCATGGTGACCTAACCCTAACCCTAAGTGGAATTTTCCTCCAATGGGATTTTCCCATGTATTTTACCAGGAAACATACATAGGGCAGCCTAGATAAGTCAGTGCCCTCCTAACCATACCCAAGCACTCGGAGTTCGTTGGCGGAGGTCCATTTTTGCTCTATGTGTCAGGTGACCTAACCTAACCCCTAAGTGGAATTTACTCCAATGGGATTTTACCATGTATTTACCAGGAAACATAGTAGGGCAGCCTAGAAAGGGTTCAGGCCCTCATAACCATACCCAAGCACTCCCAGTTGTTGGCAATGTCCATTTCCTCTCTGAGGTTCATGGTGACCTAACCTAACCCAAGTGGAATTTTCCTCCAATGGGATTTTTCCACATGTTATTTACAGGAAAACTAGATCGGGTCAGCCTAGAAACGGTCAGTGCCCTAATAACCATATCCAAGCATCCCAATTTTTGGCGAGGTCCCATTTTGCTCTATGTGTTCATGGGACCTAACCCCTAACCCTAAGTGGAATTTTCCTCCAATGGGGTTTTCCCATGTATTTTACCAGGAAACATAGATAGGTCAGCCTAGAAAAGTCAGTGCCCTCCTAACCCTATCCAAGCACTCCCAATTTGTTGGCGAGGTCCATTTTGCTCTATGTGTTCATGGTGACCTAACCCTAACCCTAAGTGGAATTTTCCTCCAATGGGGTTTTCCCATGTATTTTACCAGGAAACATAGATAGGTCAGCCTAGAAAAGTCAGTGCCATCCTAACCATATCCAAGCACTCCCAATTTGTTGGCGAGGTCCATTTTGCTCTGTGTTCATGGGGACCTAACCCTAACCCTAAGTGGAATTTTCCTCCAATGGGTTTTCCCATGTATCTACCAGGAAAAACAAGATTAGGGCAGCCTAGAAAGGTTCAAGTGCCCTCCTAACCATACCAAGCACTCCCAAAATTTTTTTTGGGGTTTGGCAAATGTCCATCTCCTCTCTGAGTCATGGTGACCTAACCTAACCCTAAGTGGATTTCTCCAATAGGGATTTTCCCTGTATTTTACAGGAAACATAGATAGGGCAGCCTAGAAAAGTCAGTGCCCTTCCTAACCATATCCAAGCACTCCCAATTTGTTGGCGAGGTCCATTTTCCTCTCTGAGTTCATGGTGACCTAACCCTAACCCTAAGTGGAATTTTCCTCCAATGGGATTTTCCCATGTATTTTACAAGGAAACATAGATACGTCAGCCTAGAAAAGTCAGTGCCCTCCTAACCATATCCAAGCACTCCCAATTTGTTGGCGAGGTCCATTTTGCTCTATGTGTTCATGGTGACCTAACCCTAACCCTAAGTGGAATTTTCCTCCAATGGGGTTTTCCCATGTATTTTACCAGGAAACATAGATAGGTCAGCCTAGAAAAGTCAGTGCCTTCCTAACCATATCCAAGCACTCCCAATTTGTTGGCGAGGTCCATTTTGCTCTATGTGTTCATGGTGACCTAACCCTAACCCTAATCTAAGGCTTGCTGGAGAAAATTTATAGTCTCCAGAGAATGTACAAAATATATATTGAGATTTTGCATTTCTTATAATTGGGAGCTATGTGTAAACTGCAATGAAATTACATACATCTTTCAAAGCCTGCAGTATGGGATGATGGATAATTGTGTCCATATTTCCAAAAAGTATGATGGAAAATCCCAGTAGAAGTTGCTGTGGCCATTAAGAATTCAATTCATAGCTCCCCTAATAAAGACATCCTTTGATGGCACTCTCTGGTCTAAAATAGGGTTAAAAAGAAAGAATTCTTAGACTGGGAAGGAGAATGTCTTTGAAGATGGCCAACACTTTGGGGCATTTGGGCAGCCAATTGAGCAGGTGCCCAAATCACTTGCTCACCATTTTCCAGTCTAAAATAAGATGTCTTTCTAAACTTTGTCACTAAATAAGTGCAACAAATGCAATAAGAATTGCCCTTCACCTCTTGAAACAAATTTCAAAGGCAAGTTCTCCTTCATTGGTCTGAATAGAACTGGCAGGAAAAAAAAGCAAAATGATTTTTAATTTATGGCAATAATCCTTTGGGGGCTGTAGTCTACAGATGTCAAAAGGATCTGGTAGATCTCCCACACCAGACTCACTCTGGGAACAGGGGTTATAATATCTTCAAACACTTTGGACAGAAAATCTACAACTGTGCTTCTGTATGGCTGGAGCTATGGCACCAGCAGTTAATCAATCTTGCTGGTTTATTATACACTGAAGAGCTGTAATATTCCATAAAACCTTTACCTTGCTTTGCCTCTGTGATTTACTGTGAAGCATTGCAAGATGTATAGATGACCAGCTGGAGGGAGGAGAATTATCAACTTTAAAAGGAGGCAACCTGAATTTAAAAAGTGGTGATCTCTGCATGTTTACTCAGCAGATAATTCACTTTGAATTGATGACTGATTTTGTTTCATCAGGTCAGCATCAATCTGTCATTCTTTGGAGCTGGGTCCTTCAGGTTTCTGAAGATTGGTATCAAGGTTATAGAAGGGATGGGCAAAAAGGCAAAAAACTTGATCACTATCTTGGTATTGATTTCGTGAAGCTCAGAAGTATATACAGTAAACGTGGGCTACATCTGTTCCAAGAAACTAATCTGTCAGTAAAGAAAGAATGTTTATGTCAAAATATTTATGGAGATTCTCAATCATCCAGGTCATGGTTGTCCCAAAGATGTTTTTCAAAAGGCAACTGGACTTTCTTGTTTTTTCCCCATGAAAAACATTTCACTTCTCATCCAAGAAGCTTTTTCAGTTCTTCAGAAGTATACTTTGATTCCAACAATGGATGAATGGCTGCAAAAGTTGATGGAGTAAGCAAAGGTGGCTAAACTGACTGCTTTGATTAAATAAAAGAATAGTATTAATTTTGTTTCTACTTGGAAACCGTTTTTGGACTTTGTGCTGGAGGTGGAAAAAAATGAAACTTTGATTTTGGGTCTTGCTAATAGGTTTGTTGTTATAGAAACGGCTGGTATATTATTATTATTATTAGTATTATTACTATTACTATTATTATATAAAAGTAAAAAGTTGAGGTTTGATGTTATTACCTTATTCTACTGCTCCAAAAGGAGTAAAAGTCAATGGTTTTCTGTTTCTTTTTGCCTTCCAACTACAATTTTTTCTTTCACCCTTTCCTCCCCTATTTTCCCATTAGCTTCATTCTTCTTTGTATTTCTGCATTTTATATTTTGATAAACTAACAAATATATTTAATACAGTTCTGAAGAAGCTTCTGGGGCGAGAAGTGAAACGTTTTCAAGGGAAAAAAAAACTCAAGAAAGTCCACTTGCCTTTTGAAAAGCAGCTTTGGGACAATGTTTGCGTTGGTTTTTATGATTTCATTGCCCAATGTTCTTGTGTTGATGCTCCTCAGTTAACCCTGTGCTAATACAGTTGCTTGTCACCAAGGAGTGACCTAAATCATCATGCAGTCATTTAATTATCTTCATGTCCTGCTTTCCCTTCAAAATGGAGTGGATTATTATATATTGACATGACGGACCATATAAGGTTTCTGCATGGCAGATGAAAGTGCCCTTGGCAACAACATTCCTTTGGATTTTAAGGGTGCAAACACAACAGAATAAGGAATATTTTAATAAGATACTCTCTTTGACTGAATTAATGGAGTTTATTTTTAGGAAGTCTTTCTAACTCACCTGGGACATTTAATTGGCACAGCGTCCCTTCCCAGCATATCTTTCCCAGATTCAGAGGTTGGGCTGGAGGCTATTAAATTGTCATGGCTGGCAGACCAGATGCATGAAATAGAAAAGGCTTTTCAGATTGTAAACTGTTTTCTTCCAGCTTGAATATTTCTTGCCTTGGAAATGTGAGGCACGTAATAATGAGTCATATTGCTGGTAGAGGATGAGGATGAGAAAAAGAAGTTTGTTTAAAGGCATTAATGAGAAAAACAAGATTGGATCCAGTACTTCGAGGATGCCAAACAGATGACTCTGCTGGATGAAGGTTTGCAATAGTCATTTAGCTACTATCTGTCTGGGACACGACACATCCTCTTCACGAACTGTTTTCCTTGTTCCCTTCTGGGAGGAGGGGGCTCCGTGATATCCGAAGCAGAACACCCAGATTCAGTCATAGTTTTGTTCCATACAGTATTAACCTTGTGAACGCTAAAACTTCCTCCTTCCATTATATATTCAATATGGACAGTGAATAATATATATGCTGCTCAGAAAATAAAGGGAACACATCCTATAAGAAATCCTATAGAATGTGTTCCCTTTATTTTTTTTTTGAGCAGTATATATCTTACTTATATATAAGGGTGTAGGTCTATACCAGGGGTAGGCAACCTCGGCTCTTTTTTATGACTCGTGGACCAATTTAAAAAGTGGTAGTATATTTTTGGAACTATGGAGGAAGAGTCATTTAGATGGGCAGCTATCTAAATTGATTGATTGAATGAATGAATGAATGAATGAATGAATGAATGAATGAATGAATGAATGAATGGTTTAGACCAGTGGTTCTCAACCGTTTTAATGCCACGACCCCCAACCGGTCGTAAGTCGAGGACTACTCAACTGGTGCAGCACCATTTGCAGAATGGGACTTTTGGCGGGCTCAGCAGGGCAGAGACAGCCTGGACAATTCCTATTGGCTTTTGAAAGCCAATAGAATTAGACTCTATTCAAGAGAGTCTATTCTATTGGCTTTCAAAAGCCAATAGAATAAAAGGGAGTAGCACAGCTAAGGAAAAGGGGAAAAAAATGGCGGACTGCATTGTTTGGCGACCCCTGTGAAATGGTTGTTCGACCCCAAATGGGGTCCCGACCCACAGGTTGAGAACCACTGGTTTAGACTGCAATTGCTGAGATACAGAGAAACATGTACAGACATTTCGTTGTCCTACTTTAGCATCTCAGGGCTGTGAGATTTCTCACCCAGGATCAGGCCACGAAGAGGTCACGCGGCGCCTTTGTGCCATCTTGGTTTGCTGCTGCTGCCATCGTGAGGCTCAACTGTTACATGGCATTTCTGAAAGGCAGACCTTGCCCTGGGCTTTTGGAAGAGGCAATAAGAACAGACAGGGATCTCATTGCAGTGGCAAGGTTAAGAAAAGCTGAATGATGGAGGTTAATCAACATTCTGCAAGAGACAACGGAGGGCTCTGGAACAAAAGCAACCTCTAAAAGATTGGATTAAATGAATCCAAGATGCCAGTGACACACAGCAGAAAGGCAGTTCTGATAGAAGCTAATGAAGCAGCATGTAACTTTAATTTGGGGAAGAAAACACATGCTGCTGTGAGCATGATTTAATAGCAACGTGGAATGCATCCTGAGTCAGTTTCATATTATAATTGCAAGCTGTCCTGAAGGCTTCAGTTAATAAAGGCTTCTGCTAAACAGATAAAAATTTGATTGAGTAGGAAAATCAACCCTAAACATTTCACATTGTATCTGATTATTGTTGATGAACATTCTTCTCTTCCTTTAGGCACCAAATCATTGAGCAATTCTTGGGACCCAAGAACTTTTTAAAGGATTGGCTTGAACTATTACAGCTATATAGTCCCCTGGCTGAGGAGCTAATAACTATTTGAATTTTCCCAAAATGCCCTAAAATACCTAATGGAGAATGTCTATAAGCAGCTGAAAACAGAAGCCCTTTTTCGAGGCGGCTTGCAAAAAGGCTCCCTCCCTCTTCCCAGAATAAATCTGGGGGTGGGGGGGCAATCTAAAAAAAATATGTTGACATTTCAAGGGATATAGATCTTGGGAAAAGCAGAAAGCTTATTTTTTTTATTAAACCAATTTATGTAGCCACCCAACTCGCACATGGGTGATTCCTGGCGTCACCTTACAAAATTAAAAAAAAAAAAGTCCACCATGTCATAAAACTGATTAAAAATCCCCTCCCCGCCCCAAAATAGGCTTTTTGGCATTTCTTTTAAGGAGATAAAAGAAAAAAAATAAGAAGTTTCCAAGAGGGCTACTGATTTTGAGGAAAGGATGAAATGGCATGTGTATTGAGGGGAAAATACAGACTATGGTATTAATTACGATGGAGGTGGTACCTCTGCCTTGGTCTGCATTCCTCCTGTAACTAATTGCAGAAGTCTCAGTGGATAATACAATCTGTCGTGTGTTGCTGTGGTTATCAAGGTATGAAGTTTTTTTTTAAAAAAGAAAAAACTATCCCAAGTATTAATTTGTGCAGGATAAACTTATTTATTTATTTATAAAATTTATAGGCTGCCCACTTACCTAAAGTTAACTTGAGGGAGAAAGTAGAGAGTACAATCAACTGATCCACCCCATCCTAAAGCAGCAATAAAGAGTGTAATAAGTTTATATAAAGAGAACTTAATGAACATAATTAACCTTAAGAACATAAGAACCCTACATGTCAAGTATTGGTCAACTAGATGCATTTGATCTCGGGGTCCCATCTAGTAACTGTGCGTGCGTGCATGTAGATATATCTCTCTCCATAAATGAGTATATATGCTGCATATGCAATTCACATCGCATTCCAGAGAAGGGGCGCCGAGCCGAGGTGGTGCAGCAGTTAGAGTGCAGTACTACAGGCCACTTTAGCTGACTGTGTTCAGCAGGTCAGTGGTTCAAATCTCACCGGCTTAAGGTTGACTCAGCCTTCCATCCTTCCGGGGTAGGTAAAATGAGGACCCAGATTGTTGGGGGCAATGTAAATATATATATATATATATACATTGCTAACTGGTGTACACTGCTTAGAGAGTGCTTGCACTTAAAGCGGTATATAAGTCTCATAAATAAAATAAAAATAAAATAAATAAAATAAGGGTAACAGAGAAGTGACATGCAGGAGTGGTAGTTCAGAATCCAGTCAGTAGGATCTCAAACCTATTGCACTTTCCTGCAGTACGAGTTTCTCTGCACTTCTTTGAACCTCTTGGATATCCTGTAGCCCATCTGTAGATGGCAGACACTTGTTTACATTCTCTGCATTGTTCTTCTCCTGTACAGAAGAATCCTCCAAATTAGGCCGGCGACTTTGAATCACTAAATGATCCCAGAGAATTGGAAAAGCTCCAAGTCCAATTGTTAGTCCCTTTCCATTGTCAGTTCTCAGCTACAATATATGCAGCAGAGATGGTCATGCTTCTTCCCCCTGCTCTGTTAGGAATCATAAAAGTAATCTGGAAATTAACGCTGTACTCCTTGAATCTAAGGATATGTTTCTTTAGCAGGAAAGAGAAACATATTTTTAGAAGAAGAAGAATATATAACATAATCATCTGTAATCATGTCTTTGGCCAGCCTGCCAACCTCTAACTTTTAAAAATATATTTTTAGCAGTGCTTAAAAATAAAACCCAAGAAAGAATGTAGTACTGATTAGCTTGAATCTTACTGGTGTATCCGTGCTTATAGCATGCTTTCAGTTGAACTAATGTACTGTTGCCCTCACATATTGCTTATTGAAGGGTGTGACAATGTCCTAGCAAATAATGCGCTCAAATTGACCATTTTCCCCATGGCTAAGAGCTCTGGAATTTGATCCTGAAGGCCAAACTTGAGCAGCAGCAAATTTCATTGCGTCATAGTTGTCCAGTATCCAACCTTTCTGCTACTTTTCTTTCCTATATTCACCCTCCTCTTTCTTCTCCTTCTGAAGCCAAAGTGGTGGTCAAATCATTTAATTAGGCGCTTATAAAACTAGAATAGACTTTCACAAACCCACCCATCCTCCAGATGCATAGTCTTCAACTCCTGGAATTTGTAAAGTGGTCATACTGATTGGGGAACTCTGGATAGAGTACGCAATAGGGAAACCTGAACTGGATTTAATTTTATTATTTTACTCATATCCTGCCTTTCTTATTTTTATAACTTAAGGCAGTGAACATACCCAATCCTTCTCCTATTTTCCCTATGGTAACAATCCTAGGAGGTCAGTTGGGCTGAGAGAGAGAGAGAGAGAGAGAGAGAGTGATCAGCTCAAAGTAGTTTTTCTGTCTTTCAACCATAAGGTGAGACTAGAACTCACGGTCTCCTGGTAATTGGCCAAAGGTCACCCAGCTGGTGTTCATGCCTAAAGTGGGACTAGAATTCATAGTCTCCTGGTTTTTAGCCTGGTGCTAAACCAGTCAGCACGGCTGGTTCAGGAATTCTGGGTGTTGGTCCACAAGTCATAAAAGAGCCAAGGTTGCCTACCCCTGCCCTAGACCAAACTGGCTGGATGAAGGAAGGGCCAAGTAAGGGTGCAAAAGTAATTCAGTGCTATCACACAAAATAGCAGGCAGAAACATTTTCTCCTTTCTTCTGGGCTGTGGGAGAAACATGGGAGACCCATGTGCTATGGATGAGCACCCCTCTTCTAGAAAATTCATCCAGAAACCCCCCCCCCACACACACACAACATTCTGTGTTTAAGTATTCTCTTATGGTTGTAACAAGTTTTCAAAAGAAATCCTTAACTCGTTTTTTTGTTAGTCGTAAAAGAAAAAGAAAAGAAAAGAATGGAGAACGATGAAGGCAAAAATGCTGGAAAACGTTTTGGGCGCAAGGCTATCAAACTGAATCCCAGGCTCTTAGGTTTGATTGCAAGTGTGGTTTTCTCTGCGTGTCGATCACATTGCTTGAGTTTCTGGAAATAGTGAATGCATCCTGTATGACTAGCAGAGCCCCCCCCCCCCAAGGCAGAGTTATGAGCACCAAGACACTGGTTTAATCAATAGAACAACCCTCTTCTTCATCCTTAGCTTAGCACAGAATTATCTGAGTAAATAAATGCAGCACAGAAAGATCTTCAACAATGTCTGACGGAGAAGCAACTGTCATTTATGAGACAGTAAATGAGACTGTCCCCATTTAATCTATGACATGTTTCTTGTACGGAGACAGCTTCATCCCAGGATTCAGCAGTAATAAAGATTAACTCTCTGAAAAGCCTATATATGGGCTTGAGCAGCAATTGCTGCTCAAAGCACGAAGCTGAAAGCACCAGCCTGAAGATGACGAATGGGACTTCGTCGAAACGTCGGCAAGACACTTCGCGGGTATTTGTATGTAGGTCTTTGGTTGTTCGGGTTTTCTCCCACGTAAAATTGGAAGTGTCTTGGCGACGTTTCGACGAAGTCCCATTCGTCATCTTCAGGCTGGGTTTTTCAATTTTACGTGGGAGAAAAACCCGAACAACCAAAGACCTACATATATATATATATATATATATATATATATATATATATATATTGTTCTAGTTGCTTTAAGTTGTTTTAGTTGTGTGTATATATGTGTGTGTGTATATATATATATATATATATATATATATATATATATATATATATATCCCCGTGGGGTGAGTGTGAGGTGAGTGTGAGAAGTTTTAAAATACTTGGGAATATATTTAACAAAGATTAACCCAAAAAAAAACCCTGCCAAGTGGCTGGGACTTTCCACCAAATGGTTGAAGGTGTTGCATGAATATTCTGCACCTGTTGATAAATTTGTCTGTTTTATGAACATGCTTAATTTCCCCCCACCCCTTAAATCCACGAAGACTTGTTCTCTGTTATCTTAGAGCACAGGAGCTAGAATAAAAGTCTTAAGAAAACCAGGTTCCAGTGACTTCCTAAAGGTTAGATTAATTTGATAATGAAAGTAGTTCTTCAGATGGGTTGTGAGTTCTCTTTATAGGGTATGTCCAGGCAGAGGCTGGCAAGCGCCTGTTGGTGATGCTTGAAGCTTATAGCATCTCCTAGCTACATCCAATTACAGTAGTGCCCAGTAGTGCTGAAGACAGATTTTTAATATCACTTCAGCGGCCGAATGATGCAATGAAGATGCCATAAATCCACAGTAGGGAAATGATCTAGATTCCTTCCCATTTGCAGACGCTATGGAAACTAGATACTGCTGCCACCAATCATAGCAATGATTTCCAATATAAACAGAGTAGCTAGAATTTGGGCACAGAGGAGAGTATTTGGAGGTGACAGAATCAACAGCTCACATTACACAGGGGAAAGCATCAGATTGAAACAGATTGATCAGCACAGTACAGATCAACTTACAACCGTCATTTAGGGAGGGTTCAAAGTTACAGTGGCACCCAAAAAAGTGACTTGGGACTGTTTTCACACTTACTGTGAAACTGTTGCAGCATCCTGTAGGTGGATAAAGGTGCTAAATAAAAATGTCGCAACAGATCGGATCCTGCCCCAGAGATAGGCAGCTTTTAATATCCTGGAATGAACCTAGTCAGCTGTGTGTTGTGTAAGGGTTGCCATTGACGCGCTCTGTGTTAATTTAATAGAAGTCCCATGCAAATTCTTTCTCTTCCCCCCCCCCGCCTCCTCCCCGCTGGAGTTGGCGATCTGAATGCTAAATCCAGTTTGCCAAGCGCACACAGGTTCCTTTGTCCGATGGGTCCATCTGCACCGACGGCTCTCGCGAGCAACGTGCTCGAGCATGGCTTGCCACCAAAGCACATTGCAGAGCACATAAGCTCTTTATTCCTTATGACCCCATGGAATGGTGGCTGGTAAAAGTAGCTTTTTGGGAAATGTGGCGATTCGCCTTTATTAGATTGCCCCGTTGGTTCGTTCATGGAATGCCCCAAAGCAGCAGGCAATAAAAATAAATAAAGTAGACGGTGCATGAAGAATGGGGAGAAGAAAGGACGGGAAATAATAGCAGAAAAAATGATTTCAGTAGCAAATGGGAAAGGAAGCCAATGGTCTTTCTGGAGTTCAAATAAAGATCCCAACTTGTGTCTGCCTTCCCAAGGCCGGGTGTGTCCATTTTCACAGCCAGAAGGGCTGCAACTGAAAATTCTGAATTGCTTTCCGTGTATCTGGAGATCTCCCAAGACTGGAGAGGCTGCTCTGAAGAACAGTCATGAGATGATGGCTAAAACTGAGTAAGCCTAGCTTTATCAAGGCCTGGGTTGAAAGCATTTAGATTTAGACCTTTTCTGCCATGTCTGAGATGGAAATTGTTTTGGTGATCCAGTAAACTTCATTAACCAATTGTAAAACAGGCCAAAACTGTCTTTTTCTGTTACTATTAAATTAACTCATGCTAATTGTCAGACCCATCTTCCAATGAGGCAGTCTCTACTGCCATCTTGTGAGCAATGCATATAGAAGAGAAGAATGAACTTATAACAACTTAACGTGTTGGGATTTGTTAATCACCAAAATAAAAACACACATAAATCTTCCTTCCACCTGTCTGTGCCCTGCTTTAAATGGTGGAAATGCTTATTTTTATCTAGACCATGACTGAGATAATATTGACCTGGCTTGTAAAACACTAAAATGTGAGAACCAGCGAGAAAGGGGAATTAATATTTCCATATTCTAATCAAAGAATGTGGTTAGAATATAGCAGATTAGTAGGTATTTATCCTAAAAGTTGGTAGACCAACAACAGACTTTACTGAGATATATTATGGGGAAAACTAAAATAAAAATATTATGTCAGGCATCTGAAGCTGTTGGATGCTTCACTTCACTTCCACATCACTGTCAAGCTCATATTGTGTCATTCTAGAAGATAACCATGATTCTTGAGGGCGTTTCTTCACTGGATCCTCCGAGAAATGTTAGCCAGAACATCTCTGTGCTGCCTAATTAATCATGATTGTTGGTGGATTAGGATTACAGTCTAATATTTATAGATGTCACCAGGCTGGCGGTTTCTTTAAGTATGCCTAGCTCTTTTAGAAACACAGTTTGAAACCAAAGTCAGTGTTATTTTTATAATGTGGCTGCTGCATCCACATTTATAATTTCACACCTTAGTAACAATATTCAAAACCAGTGGAGAGTACATAAGACAGCGAGACATGGCTGTTTCCCAGCTCTCCTGGGTAGCAAAGATAATTGTAAATTAAAGAGCCATGTGGCGCAGTGGTTAGAATGCAGTATTGCAGGTTAATTCTGCCCACAGCCAGAAGTTTGATCCTGACCAGCTCAAGGTCGACTCAGCCTTCCATCCTTCCGAGGTTGGTAAAATGAGGACCCAGATTGTTGGGGGCAAGATGCTGACTCTGTAAACCGCTTAGAGAAGGCTGTAAAGCACTACGAAGCAATATATAAGTGCTATTGCTATCATAAATTATGCTGCTGTGGTGAAGTAATCTCAGTTTCAGCCTGTTTGGAACACTTACATCATATTCTTGAGATTGATTTGATACGTACTGTCATGTCTGCTGTGTTAGATCTGCTCTCTTACCTGCGGGACGAATGCTGTTAATCTAATTGATACAGAGGTTTCACACGAGATCATGCTCCAGACTGCAAAACAGAAAAAAAAAAAAAATCAGAGTTGCATCAGAGTCATTGTTTTCTCTCTTGATTCTGCCTTTCAAAGCTGTTCTCTACCTCTGTTGCTAAACTTGTCCCTTTCTGTTTTAGCAGCGGGTTGACAGCTGCTGTGGCTGTTCAGCTCCTGAGTTCCCATGCCTGGCTAATTATCTAATTTAGAGCTGCTTGAAAATAGCAGTGGGGGTTTTGACACTGACACCTATGGTGCCAAGTGGAGTGACACTGATTAAAAACCTGGCTCTCTTTGCATTCTTGGGGCTTATGCTGCTTCTCGTTGGTGTCAATGTGTTCAGCTCTATGAATATATCTCTGTTCCATTTCCTGTACAATAGATTGGAGGCAGGATGTGGGGGTATGGAGTTGTTTCCATAGTGGAGAAGTAGAAAGTATATACAAATACTGAGAAAATAATTTAGGATTGGCATTAGAAATGGAAGGCAACAAATGCCCATGACTCCAGTGCCAAGATCACCCACTGGGTAAAATGACTGCTGTGCAGAGGTTTTGATTTTCAACTGCCATTAATATTTCACTGGCTGGCAAAACCCCGTTGATTATCTGTCATTCTTATTCAGGTTGTTTTTTATTTTAGAAGGAGAATGGATAATAATTATTCTATTATTCCTTTGGAAGTATTTATTACCACGAGCTTCCTCCCTGCTAAAGGTTTTATACTGGAGTAGTCCTCTGTCATTACTATTTTATGGAGAGGAATGGATTAGGGAGTCTCTGTGGGATGGTGGAAAGAGTGACATTACTACAGTCTGGGCTGTAGTGATTTATCCCCCCACCCCTTCAAGTGCAGATTTCTAACTCTTCACCAGTACAAAAATCTGGATCGGTCTTCCCACACCTGGGTACCCTCAAACATTGTGGACTTCAAAATAATTCAGAATTCTCATCAAAGAAATTGTAGGAGTTGGTCTACATATCTGGAGAGGTTTGATTGGAGAAGGCAAGTCTATGTGCTGTAGACTGCCAAAGCAGACATGAAGAAAGTTGTTTTCTCATTGTGGACCAAATGATGTCGGTTAAAATTTTAGGATGACTTCCTTTCTTCCATATTGAGTTTGCCAGAACAGAATGTGATCTGAATAAGATCTCTTTGTGTGTGTGTGTGTGTGTTTATTCATCTGTCTATCCATATCTATCTATCTATCTATCTATCTATCTATCTATCTATCTATCTATCTATCTATCTATCCATCTATCCATCTATCCATCTATCCATCGACCTATCTATCTCAATTCATCCACCTCCGTTCCTCCCTCCCTCCCTCTCACCTATCTTAGCCACCACCCATCTCATTAAGTAATTCTGGATGGTTTACAGATAAACCAGGTTACATGTTGGGTGGGTAAAGTTACAGCATAGGCTACAGTGGAAAGGCAGCTTTCACTGTTAAGAAAAGAATCAACTATATTTATCATCTAAGTTTTCATTTTCCATGCAGGAGATGTGGCTTATAAACATGTTCTGCTTCTGCTTTCACTTTTTTTTAGCATCATGGACGTCAATCAACACGGTGCTTCATCGTGAAATATCTTCTGCATATATTTGTTGCTAAGCCCCATAACATTCTCCTTCCTGATTAAATATTGTAAAGCAGAGCTAATCTTCTTGGCTGAATTAACCTGGATCATCATTAACATCATCACTCTTAGATTTAGCAGACTTTTTTTTTCTTTTTTTGCTGAACTGATTTGGTGACTGAAACAGATGGCTTATGTTTAAGTGGGAGCATTTCACTGCTGTAAGACATTGGTAATATACTTTGCTTTTCTCCTGTTTATGATGGGGTGGCTTATGGAGTTGCAGAATATACACAGAGGCTACAGTGGGATGAGCAAGAACATATTAAACTATCTTGTACTAAGTTCATTGGCCTACCAATTCAACTCTGCCATCCAGTCCAGCATCGCCTTTCTAATCTGTTTCCAATAAAAAGTATCAGAAATTACATATGCATCAGGGTTGAGCCATAGGTAACAGGGACAGAAAGACTGGGACACATCACAACCAGTGGGTAAATTAGGGTGGGTAAACAGAACTGAGGGAACTGGTTTGTTTGGTCCAGGGGTCTTCAAACTTGGCCCTTTTATGACTTGTGGACTTCAACTCCCAGAATTCCTCAGACAGCCTGGTTGAGGAATTCTGGGAGTTGAAGTCCACAAGTCATAAAAGGGCCAAGTTTGAAGACCCCTGGTCTAGTCTAATGAAGAGAAGGCCTAGGGGTGATATGATAGCAGTGTTCCAGTACTTGAGGGACTTTCACAGAGAAGAGGGGATCAACCTATTCTCCAAAGCACCTGAAGGAGGAAGAAGCAATGAGTGGAAGATCATTAGAGAGAGAGAGAGCCAACCTAGCATTAAGGAGAAATTAACTGACAGTGAGAATAATTAATCAGTGGAGCAGCTTACCTTTGGAAGTTGTGGGTGCTCCATCACTGGAGGTTGGTCTACAAGACCTACAATTTCTCTTTCAACTCTCTTAGTCTATATTCTATAACTAGCTATGGATAGTAGAGCATACACTAGTGCTCAGGAAATTCCTGTGACTCAAAACATGGCTCAGTTGGAACAGAACATCTTTATACTGCAATTTGTTCAGGAAGAGTGAATGGCCAGCCTGGAAATACTTTACCGAAAAGCTGTCAGTTTCCATTTAGTGACTTGCCATATAGGCACGAGTAGATAGATCAGCATCTTGTGATTTTCAGCATGCGAGCCTGTGTTGTGTGCTTGATAGCTTGCATGAGGATAGTGATAGAATCCCAAAGAGTGATGAAATTGGCAAGACTCACAAGACTGGCAAATATCTATTATGGCCATAACACACCCAACTTCCTTTTTCCAAAGTCTCCCATATGGGATATAAGCAAATTGTTATCTTTTATAATTGATAATCTGTGCCCGTTTTGCCAGATGGCACTTAAAATCCCAGCACTGCTAAGAGCTTCTTCGTGTACATATGATAACATTTCTCCACATTTAATGGATGGAAACTCAGTGTGTGCAAATAGTGTCCATTGAGAGGCATTGCACTTGAGCTTTTAAGAAAGTTGTGATCGTCATCTCTATCAATAATGCAACGAGTGGTAAGCAAAGAGTTTATCTGAATTCTTTCTCTTCCCCCGTCCCCAATACTCAATTCTCATTCAGTCTGATGAAAGCATCCTGTATCTGGTTGGTAGCAATTCAGGATAGCTCTAAAATAATTGAGCAACAGACCTTCAAATTTAAAAGAGAGCAAACCACTAAAACGTGAAATGAAATTGATGTTTCAAACATAGCTGCCCTGTCCTCCCCTAATAATCAAGAGGAATTATGTAAAAGAAGATCAAATGCTGCTACAATCTCTTAAGTTTGTGTTTCGTTTTCTTATTTTCTACCTTGACTCCTGGCTCTTTTTTTTCACAACATATGGACATACGGGAAAAGTGAGAAAGTGCTTTTCGAAGCATGCCTATGTGATACAAATCTATTCGCAATGTCTGTTTTGCTCTCTGAGTTCATGGGGACCTAACCCTAACTAAGTGGATTTGCACCCCAATAGGATCTTTCCATGTATTTTGCAAGGAAAGGTGGATAAGACAGAGCCCTCCTAAGCATACCCACATGCTATCATTCTATTGGGGATGTCTTTTTCTCTCCAAATTCATGGGGACTTAACCCTAACCCTAAGATAATTCAGGAAAATCTTTGCTTAGCACTCATTGATAGAGATAACGATCACAACTTTCTTAAAAGCAATGCATCTCAATGGACACTATTTGCACACTGAGTCTGCATCCATTCAATGTGGATTTGCACCCCAATGGGATTTTCCCATGTATTTTAGCAGCAAAGGTGGATAAGGCAGTCTTGAAATGTCAGAGCCCTCCTAAGCATACCCACGTGCTATGAATCTATTAGCACTGAAGTTGGTCATGAAAAACAAGCAGTACTTTTTCAGTGACGTTGTAACTTCAAAGGGTTACTAAATGAACTGTTGTATGTTGAGATCCATCTGTATTTGCTGTATTTTCTCTCCTTGGTTACTTAGCTTAACAACTGATATGGAAAGGGCCATGTCTGTCCAGTTGCCTTTTGAAAAAAAAAAAAACCACTTTTTGAACAACCCTTATTTTTAAGGATATTGTGTGAACCTGCTTTGCGGTTGTTTATTGCAGAATGATGTAAAATGAGTTAACTGGGTAAAGTCATGGATATATTAACTATTTAGGAACCACTTAATATACAATCCCTGAAAATTTGGAGGTGGTACATTCCTGACCCAGAGTCTCCCAGAGTCTCCAGCTCTACCCCCACCAAAAGAAAAAGCAATGAAATATACTGTTTTGGTAGTAGGGTTACCAAATCTGACCTTCTAGCTCTACTTTTGGTTTAGTTGGTGGCACACTCCCTACATTCATATACACACTTTCAATCTTTGTGCAAATTGAACAAACTGATTGATACTGAAGTGTGTAAACTGACTGCTGAAATTTCAAGTTTGCAGTGTCTGTTGTCTCCATAGAATGAAGAGCCTCATTGTTTGCAGGATCTTCTATATAGGCCAGTGATGGCGAACCTATGGCACGTGGGCCAGAGGCGGCACTCAGAGCCCTCTGTGGGCACACCTGCAGCCACCGCCGCCAGCTTGCACAGGTCTATTAGGCCACTGCTGGTGCCTGGAGTGGCAGTCCCACTCAACACAAAGGAGGTGAAGCAGCTGGCTAGCAAGCTTAGGTAGAGGTGGTTAAGCGCACCCCCCATGCACTCGCTGGCCTGTGTGCGGGGCTGATGGTGTCAGACAGCAGCCACCCCTGCCTCGCCTTGCCTTGCAGCACTGGCACCCCCGCCCTACCCCCTCCCACACCCCACAGGATGAGCCTCCTGCCCACAGCCCCACCCACCAGAGACCCCCCTGGATCTCCCCCATTCCTGCCCAGCCCCCACAGGTGTTCCCCTGAGCAACATCAAGGTGGCCATGCCCACCCTGGCCATGCCCACTCAGTCTGCCGTGTCCACACCCATCCCCGAGGGCACCACAATGCAGTCCTGACACTTTGCGATAAATAAGTAGGTTTTGGGTTGCAGTGTGTGCACTCGGTCTCTAAAAGGTTTGCCATCACTGATATAGGCAATAGTAAATTGTGTGGGAGTTGTAAGAGGAGATAATGGCACTGAGCGATTGGCTGTAGATGATCCCTACATTCCAAACCATTTCTTGAATTGTTGGCAGGTCCACGAATGCCTAGAAAAGCTACTTGTCAATGGAAGACAGGTATGTTGCATTCTCTGGACACCTGGTATTTTGATTTGCTGCTGAGAACAAAGCATACATACAGCCGTGCACATGTGCAAGTTTGTGAATGTTGCTCATGCATAAGTCAAAAACTTAGGCAAAAAAGAGCCCAAGTAATATTGGGCATGGGGACAGTGGTGAGAACTATTGTGCTTCTTCCCAGCTGTATAAATGCATATTCCTTCAGTGCCTGAGTTACCAGAAATGTCTATCAATCTAATTTGCACCACCCCAAACCGTATTCTGCATCAGCAAGGAGATTAGTTATTGTGGTGTCCTCCATATTTTAATGTAGGACAACTTAAAGGCAACACTTTGTGAATTCTTTGGCTGGATTTCCCTCCCACCTAGGATTACCTACCAACAAGAAATAAGCCAAGTATTTTTAATGGTTGGATGGTGGGTGCTTGGGAAGAAAGCTGAAGCAACCTTTAAAACTGCTCTCAAGTGACAAGATTATTGGTGTGGATTTGCTTCATGCTGATCAATTGTCCTTCAGGCTATTTCTGGACACAGGTCCAGTAGTCTTCTGGAAACCTATTTTCATCTTTAAAGATAATTTGGCTGACACACTGGTAGAGCAGCGGACAGTGTGAGGTAAATAACACAGAGAGCTCACTTTGGTTCCACCTGTGCCATTTATGTTCCTCAATGGCCTATTATCAGCTGGCATATTTCCGAACACAGGAAAAGCCAAAATCACTGGAAGGCAGGTATTCACAATAGCCAATGGCAACAGGACAGATCCAAGCTCTTTGCTATATCTTCACTATCATCGTCAAGGAGACATAGCAGTTTATTTCTAATAGCAAGACTTTATTTCACATATTTTTTATATTTCACGCTTCTAACATAACCCTCCTTCAGTGATTTACAACACAAAACCCAATCAACAATATTACAAAAACTGTAAAACAAAGAAACAATAATTACATAGTTACAAAACAGTAAAACACAACAGCACTAAAACAATTGAATTAAATGATGAAGGACGAAGATGTAACACGTCGCTATTCTTAAATGATGTCACCGCAGGCAGAATGGACAATCAGCTGAAGAACTTTTGTTGTCTATCGGACTTTCCACTGGAACACTTCTGTTGGGAGAAGAGAAAATATAGGTTTAAAATTAAAACCAATGAATAGGAGTTTCCATCGATGATGTGCTGTGGAGAAGATGATGACATCTCCCACAATCCCTACGCAAGTTTTTTTTTAATTCTACAAATACAGCAAGCTCCAGAAACTAGTTGTTAAAAAATGACAGCCACAGTAAAAATTATTTAAATTCTGAGCATTATATTCTACTTTTACAAGATGGAGAATAATAAGGGTTACAAAATCCTCCAAAACCAGTTAAAATATAAGAGTAAGCGCTGTTAGTTAGAATTTGATGGGGGCCTAAAGATTAGTATAAAATTTAGAAGAAAATTGCCTTTAAGAAGCCAAACACTTGAGAATATTTGTGTTTATTTCTTAATTGTGTTTATTTCCTACAAACCATGGCCATGGTTCATTTATGGAAGGTTTCAAATTTCTTCCCCTATTTCAGCTTAAATGAAACATTGTTATTTACCTTGATAGTTCCTGTTCATCTGGCACCAGTTTCAGCTTTTTTGGACATTGTTAATAGGTGTGTTATGAGGAAGAAAATGACAAAGTGCAGAAATCCACAATTTTAAAAGAAGTTATCTATATCTCAAGTCCCCTGGACTGCAAGGCAATCAAACCGATCAGTCGTAAAAGAGATCAACCCTGAGTGCTCTTTAGAAGGCCAGATCCTGAAGTGGAAACTCAAGTACTTTAGCCACCAGATGAGAAGGAAGGACTCATTGGAGAAGAGCCTGATGCTGAGAAAGATCGAGCGCAAGAGAAGAAGGGGACGACAGAGAATGAGGTGGCTGGATGGAGTCACTGAAGCAGTAGTGGACTCAAGATGGTAAACGAAGGAAGACCTGATGGAACGCATAGCCATAACTTAGAACACCCTATCAGAAAAAAGCAAACCATGCAGCAAATATATCTACCAAGAATCAGAACCAAACCATCCTAAAAAAGCAAAACAAATACCACAAAAACAAACCAGGAGATATTAACACCAGACAAGATTATACTTATACCACAAACAATGCACAAATAAATCAAAAAAGCATCAACAGTCATTTTTTTCCTTAAAACACACCTATTCAACAGCCAACACCTGTAAAAGAAAAGAACAATCAGTATTAAGCTAAAAATATTTTTTTTCAACATTTTGGAACAGGGCTGTGGCACCTTAAGGCCAAGCCCCAGGAACCAGTTGGGCTCTTGGTGAAATTAGAAGCTGTGGCAATAAATTCGTGAGGCCATGAAGGCTTCCCAATCTGGTACCAAGTACTGGCCAAGAACATTACAATTGGTGTGCTGATTCTTCTAAAGAGCCAAGCCAATCAAACTGGTTCGTGCAATAAGAGATTGGAAGCCACAGCTAAAGAAATTAAAGTGCACACCAATATATTTCTATATATTTAAAGAGGGGCTGTGGCACCCTAAGGCCAAGCCCCAGGAACCAGTTTGGCTCTTGGTGAAATTGAGAAGCTGTGGCAATAATTGGCAAGGCCATGAAGGCTTCCCAATCTGGTACCAATACTGGCCAAACATTTACATTGGTGTGCTGATTCGTCTAAAGAGCCGGCCAATCAAACTGGTTTTCGAATAAGAGGTTGGAAGCCGACAGCTAAGAAATTAAAGCGCACACCAATATATGTCTATATATTTAAGAGGGGCTGTGCCCCTAAGGCCAGCCCCAGGAAGCCAGTTTGGCTCTTGGTGAAATTATGAGCTGTGCAATAATGGCGAGGCCATGAAGGCTTCCCAATCTGGTACCAGGTACTGGCTAAGAACATTTACAATTGGTGTGCTGATTCTTCTAAAGAGCCAGGCCAATCAAACTGGTTCGTGCAATAAGAGATTGGAAGCCACAGCTAAAGAAATTAAAGCGCACACCAATATATTTCTATATATTTAAAGAGGGGCTGTGGCACCCTAAGGCCAAGCCCCAGGAACCAGTTTTGCTCTTGGTGAAATTAGAAGCTGTGGCAATAAATTGGCGAGACCATGAAGGCTTCCCAATCTGGTACCAAATACTGGCCAAGAACATTACAATTGGTGTGCTGATTCTTCTAAAGAGCCAGGCCAATCAAACTGGTTCGTGGAATAAAAGATTGGAAGCCACAGCTAAAGAAATTAAAGCGCACACCAATATATTTCTATATATTTAAAGAGGGGCTGTGGCACCCTAAGGCCAAGCCCCAGGAACCAGTTTGGCTCTTCGTGAAATTAGAAGCTGTGGCAATAAATTGGCGAGGCCATGAAGGCTTCCCAATCTGGTACCAAGTACTGGCCAAGAACATTACAATTGGTGTGCTGATTCTTCTAAAGAGCCAAGCCAATCAAACTGGTTCGTGCAATAAGAGATTGGAAGCCACAGCTAAAGAAATTAAAGTGCACACCAATATATTTCTATATATTTAAAGAGGGGCTGTGGCACCCTAAGGCCAAGCCCCAGGAACCAGTTTTGCTCTTGGTGAAATTAGAAGCTGTGGCAATAAATTGGCGAGGCCATGAAGGCTTCCCAATCTGGTACCAAATACTGGCCAAGAACATTACAATTGGTGTGCTGATTCTTCTAAAGAGCCAGGCCAATCAAACTGGTTCGCGGGCGAGGCCATGAAGGCTTCCCAATCTGGTACCAAGTACTGGCCAAGAACATTACAATTGGTGTGCTGATTCTTCTAAAGAGCCAGGCCAATCAAACTGGTTCGCGAATAAGAGGTTGGAAGCCACAGCTAAAGAAATTAAAGCGCACAACAATATATTTCTATATATTTAAAGAGGGGCTGTGGCACCCTAAGGCCAAGCCCCAAGAACCAGTTTGGCTCTTGGTGAAATTAGAAGCTGTGGCAATAAATTGGTGAGGCCATGAAGGCTTCCCAATCTGGTACCAAGTACTGGCCAAGAACATTACAATTGGTGTGCTGATTCTTCTAAAGAGCCAGGCCAATCAAACTGGTTCACGAATGAGAGGTTGGAAGCCACAGCTAAAGAAATTAAAGCGCACACCAATATATTTCTATATATTTAAAGAGGGACTGTGGCACCCTAAGGCCAAGCCCCAGGAACCAGTTTGGCTCTTCGTGAAATTAGAAGCTGTGGCAATAAATTGGCGAGGCCATGAAGGCTTCCCAATCTGGTACCAAGTACTGGCCAAGAACATTACAATTGGTGTGCTGATTCTTCTAAAGAGCCAGGCCAATCAAACTGGTTCGCGAATAAGAGGTTGGAAGCCACAGCTAAAGAAATTAAAGTGCACACCAATATATTTCTATATATTTAAAGAGGGGCTGTGGCACCCTAAGGCCAAGCCCCAGGAACCAGTTTGGCTCTTCGTGAAATTAGAAGCTGTGGCAATAAATTGGCGAGGCCATGAAGGCTTCCCAATCTGGTACCAAGTACTGGCCAAGAACATTACAATTGGTGTGCTGATTCTTCTAAAGAGCCAAGCCAATCAAACTGGTTCGTGCACTAAGAGGTTGGAAGCCACAGCTAAAGAAATTAAAGCGCACACCAATATATTTCTATATATTTAAAGAGGGGCTGTGGCACCCTAAGGCCAAGCCCCAGGAACCAGTTTGGCTCTTGGTGAAATTATTAGCTGTGGCAATAAATTGGCGAGGCCATGAAGGCTTCCCAATCTGGTACCAAGTACTGGCCAAGAACATTACAATTGGTGTGCTGATTTTTTTTTTCCCCCCTTCAAAGAGCCAGCCATCAAACTGGTTCGTGCAATAAGAGTTGGAAGCCAAGCTAAAGAAATTAATAAAGCGCACACCATATATTGCATATATTTAAAGAGGGGCTGTGGCACCCTAAGGGCCAAGCCCCAGGAACCAGTTTTGGCTTTCGTGAAATTAGAAGCTGTGGCATAAATTGGCGATGCCATGGAAGCCTTCCCATCTGGGTACCAAGTACTGGCACAAGGAACATACATTGGTGTGCTGTATTCTTCTAAAGAGCCAACCATCAAACTGGTTCGTGCAATAAGAGGTTGGAAGCCACAGCTAAAGAAATTAAAGCGCACACCAATATATTTCTATATATTTAAAGAGGGGCTGTGGCACCCTAAGGCCAAGCCCCAAGAACCAGTTTGGCTCTTTGTGAAATTAGAAGCTGTGGCAATAAATTGGCGAGGCCATGAAGGCTTCCCAATCTGGTACCAAGTACTGGCCAAGAACATTACAATTGGTGTGCTGATTCTTCTAAAGAGCCAAGCCAATCAAACTGGTTCGTGCAATAAGAGATTGGAAGCCACAGCTAAAGAAATTAAAGTGCACACCAATATATTTCTATATATTTAAAGAGGGGCTGTGGCACCCTAAGGCCAAGCCCCAGGAACCAGTTTTGCTCTTGGTGAAATTAGAAGCTGTGGCAATAAATTGGCGAGGCCATGAAGGCTTCCCAATCTGGTACCAAATACTGGCCAAGAACATTACAATTGGTGTGCTGATTCTTCTAAAGAGCCAGGCCAATCAAACTGGTTCGCGAAAGAGGTTGGAAGCCACAGCTAAAGAAATTAAAGCGCACACCAATATATTTCTATATATTTAAAGAGGGGCTGTGGCACCCTAAGGCCAAGCCCCAAGAACCAGTTTGGCTCTTGGTGAAATTAGAAGCTGTGGCAATAAATTGGTGAGGCCATGAAGGCTTCCCAATCTGGTACCAAGTACTGGCCAAGAACATTACAATTGGTGTGCTGATTCTTCTAAAGAGCCAGGCCAATCAAACTGGTTCACGAATGAGAGGTTGGAAGCCACAGCTAAAGAAATTAAAGCGCACACCAATATATTTCTATATATTTAAAGAGGGACTGTGGCACCCTAAGGCCAAGCCCCAGGAACCAGTTTGGCTCTTGGTGAAATTATGAGCTGTGGCAATAAATTGGCGAGGCCTTGAAGGCTTCCCAATCTGGTACCAAGTACTGGCCAAGAACATTACAATTGGTGTGCTGATTCTTCTAAAGAGCCAGGCCAATCAAACTGGTTCGCGAATAAGAGGTTGGAAGCCACAGCTAAAGAAATTAAAGCGCACACCAATATATTTCTATATATTTAAAGAGGGACTGTGGCACCCTAAGGCCAAGCCCCAGGAACCAGTTTGGCTCTTCGTGAAATTAGAAGCTGTGGCAATAAATTGGCGAGGCCATGAAGGCTTCCCAATCTGGTACCAAGTACTGGCCAAGAACATTACAATTGGTGTGCTGATTCTTCTAAAGAGCCAAGCCAATCAAACTGGTTCGTGCAATAAGAGGTTGGAAGCCACAGCTAAAGAAATTAAAGTGCACACCAATATATTTCTATATATTTAAAGAGGGGCTGTGGCACCCTAAGGCCAAGCCCCAGGAACCAGGTTGGCTCTTCGTGAAATTAGAAGCTGTGGCCTAATTGGTGATTGACCATGAAGGCTTCCCAATCTGGTACCAAGTACTGGCAAAGAACATTACAATTGGTGTGCTGATTCTTCTAAAGAGCCAGGCCAATCAAACTGGTTCACGAATGAGAGGTTGGAAGCCACAGCTAAAGAAATTAAAGCGCACACCAATATATTTCTATATATTTAAAGAGGGACTGTGGCACCCTAAGGCCAAGCCCCAGGAACCAGTTTGGCTCTTGGTGAAATTATGAGCTGTGGCAATAAATTGGCGAGGCCATGAAGGCTTCCCAATCTGGCCAAGAACATTACAATTGGTGTGCTGATTCTTCTAAAGAGCCAGGCCAATCAAACTGGTTCGCGAATAAGAGGTTGGAAGCCACAGCTAAAGAAATTAAAGCACACACCAATATATTTCTATATATTTAAAGAGGGACTGTGGCACCCTAAGGCCAAGCCCCAGGAACCAGTTTGGCTCTTGGTGAAATTAGAAGCTGTGGCAATAAATTGGCGAGGCCATGAAGGCTTCCCAATCTGGTACCAAGTACTGGCCAAGAACATTACAATTGGTGTGCTGATTCTTCTAAAGAGCCAGGCCAATCAAACTGGTTCGCGAATAAGAGGTTGGAAGCCACAGCTAAAGAAATTAAAGCGCACACCAATATATTTCTATATATTTAAAGAGGGGCTGTGGCACCCTAAGGCCAAGCCCCAAGAACCAGTTTGGCTCTTGGTGAAATTAGAAGCTGTGGCAATAAATTGGTGAGGCCATGAAGGCTTCCCAATCTGGTACCAAGTACTGGCCAAGAACATTACAATTGGTGTGCTGATTCTTCTAAAGAGCCAGGCCAATCAAACTGGTTCGTGGAATAAAAGATTGGAAGCCACAGCTAAAGAAATTAAAGCACACACCAATATATTTCTATATATTTAAAGAGGGACTGTGGCACCTTAAGGCCAAGCCCCAGGAACCAGTTTGGCTCTTGGTGAAATTAGAAGCTGTGGCAATAAATTGGCGAGGCCATGAAGGCTTCCCAATCTGGTACCAAGTACTGGCCAAGAACATTACAATTGGTGTGCTGATTCTTCTAAAGAGCCAGGCCAATCAAACTGGTTCGTGGAATAAAAGATTGGAAGCCACAGCTAAAGAAATTAAAGCGCCCACTGGAATGTTTTTTTCTGTTATGAATCCCAGTGGTGGAAGCTCAGGGACTGAATGGGGCACCTATATGAAATACCTGTCTCCCCCAGTCCATGATTTCTGATGGACTGGAAGCAAGAACCAGCTCAGCCTATGCAGTCTGCTTTTAAAGCGCTGCTGAACATCCTAACCAAACCAAAAGATCCAGAAACCCCAGACAGAAAAAACTGGGGTCATCTACAACAACTATTATGTAGGACAAACTGGTAGAAGACTGCCAGAATGCATCCATGAACACCAACTAACAATCTGAAGACACAATGAAAACATTTTAATTTTTACAATATATGGAGACATTTAATCATAGTTTCAATTGGGAAAACATGACCATCCTAGACCTAGTCAAGTCCTAAAACACAATGTAATTTCTAGAAGCCTGGCACTCTGACAAATTAGCCATCAATAGAAAAAACATCAATATCTATTGCAATGATGGCAAACGTTTTAGACACCAAATGCCCCCAAAACATCCCACACCCCGCCCCAGCTCTGCCTACCCAGAGGTCAATCTACTGCCTCCACAGCCCATCACAGCAGTTCACCTAGGTGGCCCTGCAGTGCCATGGCAACCATGCTCTCTGCCCGTCCCCCCCAGCATCAACTGCGAGTGACGGGGTGCAAGGGCGGACTCTTGTCCCTGTTGCCCGGCTGCCATGCCTGGCTGTGCTGCTCTGTGTGGGCCAAGCCCGGGGACAACTTACCTTTTGGAGGGCTCTTGGTGAGGGGGCTGTGGTGGGAGGCAGGGCTGGGGCGATGGCATGCATGCCCACAGAGAAGACTCTGCATGCTGCTTCTGGCATGCATGCCATAGGTTTGCCACCACTGACCTATAGACTAATCCAATCAACTAGTCCAAAAGGGCACCAAAAGACTTAAACATCTCTCTGCCTGCAATCAGCACCCAGATGATCATAGATTAACTTCAATATTATAACATCAACAATCCAGTAAGTAATGCCCCAGTCAAGAAATTGCCAAAGAAGCCAACAGTAAACAGCCCAACCAAAAAATGTCTATGATCACTCCCACCAACACTGACAGGGGCAAGAAACTAGAATATAAACTGACAATAAACCCCACTGGTCACTAGTGTTGATGTTATCTAGTCTGGGTAATAAAAATCTGCACAAAAACCACCAAGCTCAGAGAATACCAAGGACCTCTAATTTTAACCCTGCTTATAAATATTCTTTATTAATACTAAAGGGTCAGGAAGGAGAAACACCTCATGTGCCCCGTTCAGTCCCATTCAGTGATTTCTCAGGGACTGGAAGAGAGACCCAGTTCAGTCATGGAATCTCCTTCCCAGTATGAGTCTCACATACAAAGCTATACAGCTTGTATGAACAGGTATTGTACTACAGCAACAGACAGGTGGCAGCAACGACGGGTTCGCATGCGCAACATGAGCAAATGAAACTTTACACATTAAGCCACCACCTGCTGTACTGAGTTTAACCTGTTTGCAACCCTGTATTCAGGGTTGAAACATTTTATCAACAAATGAAACATTACATTTGGCCAAGGAAATATAGTAATAAAACCATCTGACTTACTATTGATGAACTGTTGACTGATGTGTGGTCAGCAGAATCCGTGGCATTTGATTCCTGTGAAATTAAAAGATAAAAATGTTAGGAAAAACGTTCTGTAGCAATATTACTATGAACTTTCTACAACTTATTATAGCTAAAAAAAATGTCATTGGGATATTTAAAACATCTTTAAGAAAATGTAATTAACAGACACTTATCAAAATTTGCCCAGTTTTTTTTTTTTTTTTTTACTCAGAAGGACATGGGACATATAAAGAACTAGACTGCACTGCAAAAATTTATTCTCTGGAAATAAATGATCATAAACGTCCCAAAATCTCTATAGCAAATGGCTTGGTTAACCATAGACCAAACTACACAAATTTGCCTCATTTTTGTGCTTTTTCTCATTAATTGCACCTTAGCTAAATTTACCTTAGCTCCAAATGCCCAAAATTTCTATAGCAAATGGCTTGGTTAACCATAGAACAAACTACACAAATTTGCCTCCATTTTGTCCCTTTTCTCATTAAATGCACCTGGGCCGAATGCCCAAAAATCTCTATAGCAAACGGCTTGGTTAACCATAAACCAAACTACACAAATTTGCCTCATTTTTGTGCTTCTTCTCATTAATTGCACCTTAGCTAAATTTACCTTAGTTCTAAATGCCCCCAAATCTCTATAGCAAATGGCTTGGTTAACCATAGACCAAACTACACAAATTTGCCTCATTTTTGTGCTTTTTCTCATTAATTGCACCTGGGCTAAATTTACCACAGCTCCAAATGCCCAAAAATCTCTATAGCAAATGGCTTGGTTAACCATAAACCAAACTACACAAATTTGCCTCATTTTTGTGCTTTTTCTCATTAAATGCACCTTAGCTAAATTTACCACAGCTCCAAATGCCCCCAAATCTCTATAGCAAATGGCTTGGTTAACCATAGACCAAACTACACAAATTTGCACCCTTTTTGTCCCTTTTCTCATTAAATGCACCTGGGCTAAATTTACCTCAGCTCTAAATGCTCAAAATCTGTATTGCAAGTGGTTTGGTTAACCATAGACCAAACTACACAAATTTGCCTCATTTTTGTGCTTTTTCTCATTAATTGCACCTTAGCTAAATTTACCACAGCTCCAAATGCCCCCAAATCTCCATAGCAAATGGCTTGGTTAACCATAGACCAAACTACACAAATTTTCCTCCATTTTGTCCCTTTTCTCATTAAACGCACCTGGGCTAAATTTACCTTAGTTCCAAATGCCCAAACTCTCTATTGTAAGTGACTTGGTTAACCATAGACCAAACTACACAAATTTGTCTCATTTTTGTCCCTTTTCCCATTAAATGCACCTGGGCTAAATTTACCTTAGCTCCAAATGCCCAAAATCTCTATAGCAAATGGCTTGGTTAACCATAGACCAAACTACACAAATTTGCCTCATTTTTGTGCTTTTTCTCATTAATTGCACCTTAGCTAAATTTACCTTAGTCCCAAATGCCCAAAATCTCTATAGCAAATGGCTTGGTTAACCATAGACCAAACTACACAAATTTGCCTCATTTTTGTGCTTTTTCTCATTAATTGCACCTTAGCTAAATTTACCTTAGTCCCAAATGCCCAAAATCTCTATAGCAAATGGCTTGGTTAACCATAGACCAAACTACACAAATTTGCCCCCTTTTTATTCCCTTTCTCATTAAACGCACCTGGGCTAAATTTACCTTAGTTCCAAATGCCCAAACTCTCTATTGTAAGTGACTTGGTTAACCATAGACCAAACTACACAAATTTGCCTCATTTTTGTGCTTTTTCTCATTAATTGCACCTTAGCTAAATTTACCTTAGTTCTAAATGCCCCCAAATCTCTATAGCAAATGGCTTGGTTAACCATAGACCAAACTACACAAATTTGCCTCATTTTTGTGCCTTTTTCCCATTAATGCACCTTAGCTAAATTTACCACAGCTCCAAATGCCCAAAAATCTCTATAGCAAATGGCTTGGTTAACCATAAACCAAACTACACAAATTTGCCTCATTTTTGTGCTTTTTCTCATTAATTGCACCTTAGCTAAATTTACCTTAGCTCCAAATGCCCAAAATCTCTATAGCAAATGGCTTGGTTAACCATTGACCAAACTATACAAATTTGCCTCATTTTTGTGCTTTTTCTCATTAATTGCACCTTAGCTAAATTTACCACAGCTTCAAATGCCCAAAAATCTCTATAGCAAATGGCTTGGTTAACCATAAACCAAACTACACAAATTTGCCTCATTTTTGTGCTTTTTCTCATTAAATGCACCTTAGCTAAATTTACCTTAGCTCCAAATGCCCAAAAATCTCTATAGCAAATGGCTTGGTTAACCATAGACCAGACTACACAAATTTTCCTCTATTTTGTCCCTTTTCTCATTAAATGCACCTGGGTTAAATTTACCTTAGTTCCAAATGCCCAAACTCTCTATTGTAAGTGACTTGGTTAACCATAGACCAAACTACACAAATTTGCCCCCTTTTTGTCCCTTTTCCCATTAAATGCACCTGGGCTAAATTTACCACAGCTCCAAATGCCCAAAAATCTCTATAGCAAATGGCTTGGTTAACCATAGAACAAACTACACAAATTTGCCTCCATTTTGTCCCTTTTCTCATTAAATGCACCTGGGCCAAATGCCCAAAAATCTCTATAGCAAACGGCTTGGTTAACCATAAACCAAACTACACAAATTTGCCTCATTTTTGTGCTTCTTCTCATTAATTGCACCTTAGCTAAATTTACCTTAGTTCTAAATGCCCCCAAATCTCTATAGCAAATGGCTTGGTTAACCATAGACCAAACTACACAAATTTGCCTCATTTTTGTGCTTTTTCTCATTAATTGCACCTGGGCTAAATTTACCACAGCTCCAAATGCCCAAAAATCTCTATAGCAAATGGCTTGGTTAACCATAAACCAAACTACACAAATTTGCCTCATTTTTGTGCTTTTTCTCATTAAATGCACCTTAGCTAAATTTACCACAGCTCCAAATGCCCCCAAATCTCTATAGCAAATGGCTTGGTTAACCATAGACCAAACTACACAAATTTGCACCCTTTTTGTCCCTTTTCTCATTAAATGCACCTGGGCTAAATTTACCTCAGCTCTAAATGCTCAAAATCTGTATTGCAAGTGGTTTGGTTAACCATAGACCAAACTACACAAATTTGCCTCATTTTTGTGCTTTTTCTCATTAATTGCACCTTAGCTAAATTTACCACAGCTCCAAATGCCCCCAAATCTCCATAGCAAATGGCTTGGTTAACCATAGACCAAACTACACAAATTTTCCTCCATTTTGTCCCTTTTCTCATTAAACGCACCTGGGCTAAATTTACCTTAGTTCCAAATGCCCAAACTCTCTATTGTAAGTGACTTGGTTAACCATAGACCAAACTACACAAATTTGTCTCATTTTTGTCCCTTTTCCCATTAAATGCACCTGGGCTAAATTTACCTTAGCTCCAAATGCCCAAAATCTCTATAGCAAATGGCTTGGTTAACCATAGACCAAACTACACAAATTTGTCTCATTTTTGTGCTTTTTCTCATTAATTGCACCTTAGCTAAATTTACCTTAGTTCCAAATGCCCAAAATCTCTATAGGAAATGGCTTGGTTAACCATTGACCAAACTACACAAATTTGCCTCATTTTTGTGCTTTTTCTCATTAATTGCACCTTAGCTAAATTTACCTTAGTCCCAAATGCCCAAAATCTCTATAGCAAATGGCTTGGTTAACCATAGACCAAACTACACAAATTTGCCTCATTTTTGTGCTTTTTCTCATTAATTGCACCTTAGCTAAATTTACCTTAGTCCCAAATGCCCAAAATCTCTATAGCAAATGGCTTGGTTAACCATAGACCAAACTACACAAATTTGCCCCCTTTTTATTCCCTTTCTCATTAAACGCACCTGGGCTAAATTTACCTTAGTTCCAAATGCCCAAACTCTCTATTGTAAGTGACTTGGTTAACCATAGACCAAACTACACAAATTTGCCTCATTTTTGTGCTTTTTCTCATTAATTGCACCTTAGCTAAATTTACCTTAGTTCTAAATGCCCCCAAATCTCTATAGCAAATGGCTTGGTTAACCATAGACCAAACTACACAAATTTGCCTCATTTTTGTGCTTTTTCTCATTAATTGCACCTTAGCTAAATTTACCACAGCTCCAAATGCCCAAAAATCTCTATAGCAAATGGCTTGGTTAACCATAAACCAAACTACACAAATTTGCCTCATTTTTGTGCTTTTTCTCATTAAATGCACCTTAGCTAAATTTACCTTAGCTCCAAATGCCCAAAAATCTCTATAGCAAATGGCTTGGTTAACCATAGACCAGACTACACAAATTTTCCTCCATTTTGTCCCTTTTCTCATTAAATGCACCTGGGTTAAATTTACCTTAGTTCCAAATGCCCAAACTCTCTATTGTAAGTGACTTGGTTAACCATAGACCAAACTACACAAATTTGCCCCCTTTTTGTCCCTTTTCCCATTAAATGCACCTGGGCTAAATTTACCACAGCTCCAACTGCCCAAAAATCTCTATAGCAAATGGCTTGGTTAACCATTGACCAAACTATACAAATTTGCCTCATTTTTGTGCTTTTTCTCATTAATTGCACCTGGGCTAAATTTACCTTAGTTCCAAATGCCCAAAATCTCTATAGCAAATGGCTTGGTTAACCACTGACCAAACTATACAAATTTGCCTCATTTTTGTGCTTTTTCTCATTAATTGCACCTTAGCTAAATTTACCTTAGTCCCAAATGCCCAAAATCTCTATAGCAAATGGCTTGGTTAACCATAGACCAAACTACACAAATTTTCCTCCATTTTTGTGCTTTTTCTCATTAATTGCACCTTAGCTAAATTTACCACAGCTCCAAATGCTCAAAAATCTCTATAGCAAATGGCTTGGTTAACCATTGACCAAACTACACAAATTTGCCCCCTTTTTATTCCCTTTCTCATTAAATGCACCTGGGCTAAATTTACCACAGCTCCAAATGCCCAAAAATCTCTATAGCAAATGGCTTGGTTAACCATAGACCAAACTGCACAAATTTGCCTCATTTTTGTCTCTTTTCTCATTAACTGCACCTTAGCTAAATTTACCTTAGTTCCAAATGCCCAAAATCTCTATTGCAAGTGGTTTGGTTAACCATAGACCAAACTACACAAATTTGCCTCATTTTTTGTGCTTTTTCTCATTAATTGCACCTTAGCTAAATTTACCACAACTCCAAATGCCCAAAAATCTCTATAGCAAATGGCTTGGTTAACCATAGACCAAACTACACAAATTTTCCTCCATTTTTGTCCCCTTTCTCATTAATTGCACCTGTGCTAAATTTACCTTAGTTCCAAATGCCCAAAATCTCTGTTGCAAGTGGTTTGGTTAACCATAGAACAAAATACACAAATTTGCCCCCCTTTTGTCCCTTTTCCCATTAAATGCACCTAGGCTAAACTTAACTCAGCTCCAAATGCCCCAAAATCTCTATAGCAAATGGCTAAACCTTAAACTACTCATTGTATTTATATACCTCCCTTCTCTCCAAGAGGCAACTCTAGCCAGCATCCAAACAGAAAACATTTCAAAGGTACAATATTAACAGTGAAATTAATAATGCTCGTGAGGGAGAGAGCCAGGTACACACCAGGTGGAGGCAGAATCTGCTTTAATCCGTTACCCACCTCCAGTATGACCCAGACCCCTCAGCTTTTTTTTTTTTTGGTACAAATATGAACCATGGCTAATTTTACTTTAACCTGCGGTTCAACTCTCTGGAAACAGGCACTAGCCAGCATTCAACCAAAGCCCCCCGCATTTGGCATTAAAAAAAACCCCTTATAAATATGAACTACGGCTAATTTTCGTTCAAAAACAGACGTCAACTTACTTTTTGGAACCAAACGCCCGCAATGCTCCTTCGTTGCTGGGTTGGGGCCAGGGCTTGCGCTCGCTGGCTGCCCAACAGAAGCACGCCCCCTCGGAGAAACGCGAGGAGGCATGCAACGCGAGCCGCTCTTGCGGCTCTTTAAACTTCAGCTGGAAAAGAGGTGCTGTTCTTATATTTCGCGCCAGGCGGGCCCACCAATCAGAGAGCGCCTTCATCTTTAGCCGTAGCCAATGAGAGCCCTCTCCACAATTGCTGCCCTTTTTTTTTTTGTTCTCGGCAGCTGAGGCGCAGTGGGCGGAGCTTCGAATGAGCGCGCGCTCCCTCCCTCCCTCCCTGAATGGAAGGGACCTTGTAGGTCATCTAGTCCAACCCCAGCCAAGCAAGAGACCATACATCATTTCTGACAGGTGGCAGTCCAGACTCTTTTTGAAAGCTTCCAGTGATGAAGCTCCCACAAGTTCTGAAAGACAATCTGGTTGATTGTCCTCACTGTCAGAAAATTTCTCCTTATTTCTAGGTTGAATCTCTCCTTGATCAGTTTCTATCCGTTATCCCTTGTGTTGCCTTCAGGTGCTTTGGAAAATAATTTGACCGTCTAATAATAATTATAATAATAATAAAGTTGGAAGGGACCTTGGAGGTCATCTAGTCCAACCCCCTGCTCAGGCAGGAAACCCTAATACCAGCACCCACCTCTCTTTCTTTTTTTCTTTTTTTTGGGGGTGGGGTGGGGAGGGCTATCCAAAAACAAAAGAGGATGGAAGTTGAAGAACAGGCGAAAACAGCAAACGAATACTTCCAAAACTATAATTATCTCAGCAATTGCTGGCTGTGGAATTCTGGGAGTTGAAGTCCACATGCCTTAAAATTGTCAAGGTTGAGAAACACTGTAAATGCAAGAGCACAAGATTGCAGGTGTGCACAGGGCTTCAATTCATTTTGTTGAAGGAGAGTGTGCTTTGCTTGTTTATATCTTTAAGGAAAGAGTCACAGATCTGTACCTCTGTGGATTTCAGTCCTGGAGGTTTAAGATACGGGTCTTCTGTGGAAGTCAAAGAAGTCTTGTCAGATTTAAAATACTAGCTGTTATTATCTAAATAACAGCTTTACATTTAAATTTATTATTTAAATGATTTGTAAAGCCACTCATCTCAACAAGTCACTCAAGAAGTGCCAGCAATAAACAATAAAGCAAACAAATACAAATAATAATTATTTCATATATTTATATAAAAATGACAGGAGTTGTCAACTGCCATTTTGAGAGATTTTCCCCATTCAATCCATGGTAAAACTTTGAGTGGATTTACCCAACAATCTAAACTATGATATGATTTACATGTTTGTGGTTTAGCATGTTTATATTCTATGCTCTATGAGTCTATGGCTTAGTTTATGTTGTGCAAAGCCAGTCAACTGATTGATTCCTCAAGCTATGGCTCATTACGTGTGAAACAAACTCTGTAAATTTAAGCATTTTTAAAAGCATTGATGCTACTGTACTTAATCGGTGTTCTCTAAAAGTCTGAATTTGGCTGTAAAAAGAATAACAGAGCAGGCTGAGGATTATAAAGAAGGTGAGGAAACAAACCTGCTCAATACTTTCCATTTGAGTTGATTAAATCATATAGAATTAACTGGCCATTGGAAGGGAAAGATTTCTCAGTTCATAATAATATGGTAGATAAGCTGGGAGTGTGAATGGAAACAACCAGCACTTGGCAGCAAATCTAGTGGTGAGTACTTAATGTTCTGCCTTCAAGAGGAGGAAATAAAACACCACAAAGGGCATGAACCCTTGATTTATGTGGCTGAAATCTCACAGCCAGTAGTGCATAGAGTAACTGAAATGCTGGCTCAGAGGTGGGGGGGAGATATATATGAGATCCTTCTTTTCTTCTGCTCACCTACAATTCTATACTGTATGCTTTTTTTTAAAAAAAAAAGTATCTATTTCAGCAACTCACCTACCTGAACAGCAAATAAACTCAACATTATAAAAATAAACATCAGGTTGAGGAAACCAACATTGTGCATTACTATGTTTTCCAAGACAGTTGAACATCTGCATAGAGTTTGCTTGTAGCTCACCAGCTTTATTGGAGGGTCTTCCATTATGTGCTTATTTATTATCCTTCCTCTAGATTTTTAACAACTTTTTCTATGTGCATTAAAGAATCCTTGCAGGTTACAAAGAAATCAAATCCAGTTGGTTATTTTGATCCATTTCCATAATGAGCTGTCCAGTTTACAAAATCCTGATGTAATCCAGTAAAGCTATACTGGTGTAATCTTTCTGTTCCGAAACATTAATCATGATCAGAATTGATAGTTTCATGCACTAGGACTATCTCCATTATTTGATTAGAGTTAAATGCATATCATAAAGTAGGCTATGATCAGCTGATTTCTGCTACAATAATTTAGGATTGCAGCTAACTATACCAAAACAGATTCTATTCCCCCCCCCCCCTTGGATATGTGGGAGAGGCATGCTACAATGCTACAGCTTTTGATGTGCTGTGCCTTTAAGACTATGTACGTATTCTGAGCTTTCTGATATTTCTCAGATCTTGGAGTGTCTGATGCAGACTGGGATGGAAACAGACTCCACTTCAACATCTATCAGTTTATAACTCTCTTTATATCTGGTTTCTAATCATCTTTCCCCAGCTTCCTGCAACTTGACTACTCTTTTAAAAAAAAATCAGAAAGTTCTAAGATGTCATTTGGAGGTAGCAGTTCAGCTGCGAAAAACACAAGAACCTGCAAGAGATCGAAAACTGTGAAGCGACATGCCAGCATCTACACCTATCCAGAACCACCCCACAGGTGAGGAATTGATTTTCTGTTCTATTCAATCAAACCGCTGAAACATGGAATTCTTCGGGTGCTGTTTTTCTATTGCCTTGGCAAGGCAAATACCACCTGTCAGAATTCCCACTTCAGCACAACTATTGATGGACAGCTCTCAATAGCCAAAATCTGATAATGCCGTTCAGATGGGTAGGAAGAAAGCATACATACATACAGCAAGTCCGTGCTGATACTGGACTTTAGCCGTATGAAATTTCTCAGCTTTGAAATTCAAAGCAGAGTTAAACCAAGTATTTGGGTTTGTTTAATGGAGCAATGTCACCCACGTTCATGATTTGCTTGGCATAGATTCACACATAGGTAAGAGAAGGAAAACCAGACTTTTTTTTTGGGGGGGGGTGCAAATAATAACTATGTAAGCCTTCCTCCTAAGCCAGTGGCAGTTTGGACTAAAATACATGGACTAGCTTTGGCACTGAAATGGTAAGCTAGGCAATAAGCAAATCTGTGTTTTTGTGACCGTTTCTGAGAGAAGCATTGATCATGGTTTCCCTTATGTGTGTTTCTTGTGGGGTCGGGCTATTTTTAGCAACTCAGATGAAGATAATGGGGATGAGAAGGTCGACAGCAATGATCCGGAACAGATCTTCCAGAACATACAATTTCAGAAAGAAATTATGGCCAACATTTGTTGCCGGCCATGGCCCATGAGGCAAAAACTCCGAGCATTGAGGTAACGGGGTGACTTGTGGAGAATGACTGGTGTGAAACAATTGTTTTAAGATTGCAAAGCCAATGCAATCATGTTCAGTGATTGCATCTCCTTGGAGAAAAAGGCATCTGAGCCGCAGGCTACGTATCTCTCGGATTTATAGCCAACCCTTTCTCCAAAAATGAAAGGTAGCCTATATTGTACTCTTTTTTGTCTATTCTTTCCTTCACCAACAATGAAGATGAAATAAAGTGGTTGGCCTTAAGTCCTCCAGGCAGTTCTATGGCTGAAGGGGGATTAGAACTTGGGTCCCCTTCTCCAATAGCTTCACCCTTGTACCACCCTGGCTGTTGGGCTGACAGGAAGGTTTGGCCCATAGTCACCAAGGGACGTTCTTGGGCTGAGTGGGGACTTGAAGCTGCGTCCCTTATGTTCTAGTTCAATACCTGTGCTGTGTGGTGCAGTCTTCTTTTAATTTGCTTTCACGGTCACAGCAAGTTAGCCACTCTGCATCCATTGTGAACTGGGTGGTCCTATAAAAATGTAGATGAAATAAATGATCAGCTCACAGAGCTCAGCTCTGTCCTTGTGATTTTCCTGAAAGTCTGGAGACTGGGTGGTGGACCCCTGGCTCCTTAAATTTTATTTCCCCCCCCTTGCTCTCTTCTCTGGTCCACAGTTGTAAGGGTTGGTAGCTCCATAACAAACAATAAAGCATCTGTAACTGCTGATGGGTAACCTTCCCTTTCCCTCTGATTTTTCTAAAGGAAGGAACATTAAGAGTCTCCCATTTGTTATAAAAATAACAAGGGCAAAGTGCCTTTGGCTGCAGAAAGTCCCACTCCTTGGTGCCATTTGTTTAATGTTGTTTACGAAAAGGGAATGGCCGGAACCAGACCCTATAATGAGATTTGGGTCATCAAAAAACCCACCGCTTTCTTCCCTTGGCAGACAAGCTAAAGAGATTGTATTGAAGTACGAAGGTCGGCTGACTCGGACAAGAGGCTATCAAGCTGCTGGAGCAGAGGTTGGTCTGGTTTTCATTAAAAGCTCCAGAGCTCACTTTTCATGAAAATGAGCCTAGCAATTCTATTTACAAGAGAGAAATATTTCCAATGATATCATTGTCATCGCAGTGAAATTGAGAAATGCTGTTTACAGATCTCCTTTCCTGGCAAGGCTTTCTACCTTTAATGGTTCTATCAGAGAAAGATTCATTGGGGAAAGTTCATCTATTGTGAATATTATTTAGCAATTGAACACCAACTATCTATCATCCAAAGCCTTTGCAAGGCTGAGCTGTTTCATTTGGCTTGCTGAAGTGGTTGCGTTATTGGTTTTTAGTCAGAAGGCTTTCTGAAATTTGAGCCTTTGGACCATTTTTTCTTTAATTAAAATACTTCCAACAGCAGCTATACAGCTGGGCAAGCATTATAAAATTCATTAGCCTTGATTGCAGAATAGATTATTGATGTATTGAGTTGGTTTAGAACACATTCACCAACATTTGAATGCCAATGTGTTGATATTAATCAATGGAATTTGTGAACTACCTGGAAAAGTTGGAGAAACACACATTAAAAGGAAAAGTGATTTTTCTGCTTGTGTTTTGGTTCAGAAATACAATATTATATAGACTCAACTGAATGGCAAAGTTAATTATTGTAGCTACTATATATCTTGTTTTATATTTCAGTATTAAAATTCTGTGAAAATTACAGAATTAAAATATTACTGATATTACTGATATGCAAGATAAAAATATTTCAAGAACATAATTACTAAAGCAAATATATTAAGTAAAATGATGGTGAATTAGAGGAAGAAAATAACAGAAAATCAGCGAGGCAATGCATCATAGACTGTATGTGTGTTCTAAGTGAGTGTGGCTATTTTGCTTTTCCAGCTATGGAGAAAATTTATTAGGCTTGCATATAACTTCATGGTCATCTTTATTCCTTGGGAAATGAGAATCAAGAAAATTGAAAGTAAGTATACATGTCTTGGAAAAATTCAAAACATTGAATTAAAAAGAAAATGCTAGGAATTGGGAGGTTTTTGCTGGGCTAATTCAAATCCAGTTTCCATAACTTTGTCATATGTCAGATTTTAAGACAAATCTATTTCAGTGTTGGAGCTACGATCCTACGCATGCTTTATCAGAGTAAATTCCATCCAAATCAGTGAGACGTACATTCAATAAGCATGTAAAGGGCTGAGGTAGAAACCATTGATGATTGTCTATGTAGGATGAGATGAAATACTGATTGTTTACTAGTAAGCGTGGTCTCAACATCATGATTGTCTTTGGCTCTGAGTTACTTGCAGGACTGCATCTCCTCGCTAGAGTTGACATGACTACATCGGTCATGTCAGGAAAAGTAGCAGCTGGCTGTCCCCCATTTCTGGAGAACAGATGGACTGAAGCTTGGAAGGGTTGCTTTTCAGTGAGAGAAATGACATCCTGTTGAAAATTCCTTTGTCTCCAGCACTGTCTGCCTACTGGCAGAAGCTGAAAACATCTTTTCTTGACGACTTTGGGGGCCTGATAGGATGTGTTTCTTTGTGTTTAGGTCACTTTGGCTCAGGGGTTGCCTCTTACTTTATCTTTTTGCGATGGCTGTTTGGCATCAACATTGTTCTCACCATAATGACAGGAGCCTTTGTGGTTTTGCCAGAAGTAAGTGATTCTTTTAGATTTCCATATGGAAACCAACACTTGTTTTAGACCAAGAGCGGACCATTTGACCTTGACTGAAGACCCTGAAATGTCTCAAAAGTATCTTGAAGGGACTTGAGGACATCGTACAGGGTGTCATATGAGCTGGATACTTGAAATGGTCTGGAGACTAATTCAATAAACTGTTTTCTATATGACCTGGGTGGTGTAAAAGTACTGTAAAATCTACCTGTCCATCTCCCCACCTAATTTCCAGACTTGGTTTTTCTTACAGATCTTGGCTGGAGATGCTTTTGGAAGTACTCCCAACAAGCAGATCCCCAGTGATCAACTTCATTCTGCACAGGATCTGGATACCATCTGGTCTTTGGGGGCAAGCAGAAAATCTTCCCTAGTAGACACACACACACACACACACACACACACACACACACACACACACTTCTTAGATAGAAGTGCTACGGATAACTATGTTATTTCTATTTCTGTAGGGTTACCTTCAGTATTCCGTTTTGTTCTATGGATACTATGGACAGACAAGGAAAATTGGGAGTGCTGGTTACCGGCTGCCCCTTGCCTACTTCCTTGTCGGAATGGCGGTGTTTGCCTACAGTTTTATCATTCTGTTGAAAAAGTAAGGTGGCACTTTTCATGGCAACTACTTATTTTTTTTAAAAAATAAATAAATTATTCGACTTTATCCAGTTTGTTCACTAGGAACTGGAAGCAAACAAACTGAAAAACTAAGGAGCGTGCCTAAACCAAAATGTAATGCCTTTATGAACTCAGTCATTAAATGACCTACAGCAATTTTAAGTTCTTCAGTTCTCTTCGTTAGGCAAGATAGCAAACAAAACCGAATAGAAATGGGCTAAAAATAATGGAAGTGTGTACCGATGAGATTGCAGTTATGATATTAACTAGAATTAGTAGGTTGAGATACCTCAATCCAAGTCCTTCAAGCCAACACAGTGCTAGGCTGCATTAACAGATGGATAGACTCAAGATCACATGAAGTGTTAATACCACTTTACAATGCCTTGGTAAGGCCACACTTGGGATACTGCATCCAGTTTTGATCATCACGATGAAAAAAAAGATGTTGAGACTCTAGAAAGAGTACAGAGAAGAGTAACAAAGATGATTAGGGGACTGGAGGCTAAAGCATATAAGGAACGGCTGCTGGAATTGGGTATGTCTAGTTTAATGAAGAGAAGGATGAGGGGGGACATGATAGCTGCGTTAAAATATCTCAGGGGCTGCCACAAAGAAGAGGGAGTGAAGCTATTCCCCAAAGCAACTAAAGGCAGGACAAGAAGCAATGGATGGAAACTAACCAAAGAGAGAAGCAACCTAGAACTAAGGAAAAATTTCTTGACAGTGGAATTAATCAGTGGAACAATCTGCCTCCAGAAGCTGTGAATGCTCCAACACTGGAGGTTTTAAGAGAGACTGTACAGCCATTTGTCTGAAATAGTATAGCGTTTCCTGCCTGAGCAGGGAGTTGGACTAGATGACCTCCAAGGACCCTTCCAACGTTGTTGTTGTTTTATTATTATAATTATCATCATCATCATCATCATCAATCATCATCCCTAGTTTGAAGGATAATAATGTATGGGTCATTTGATTGTTATTTTCCAGAATGGCCAAAAATTCCAGAATGAGCCTTGCTAGTGCTTCTGATGAAAACTACACCTTTTGCTGGCGAGTGTTTTGTGCTTGGGACTATTTAATTGGCAACCCTGAGGCTGCAGAGAGCAAATCCGCTGCCATAGTGAACAGCATCAGGGTAAGCTAACCAACATTCAAGTGGAAAAGAACCGGTGCCTAGGATACAGTAGACAAACAAAAATACTATAAAGTTGTATTGTGTGGAGTCATTAGAAGGATATTGAACGTAAGTCACACAAAACCTTTGTTGGAGTGGACAACTTTAGGGCCTGTTTATTTATATTTATATTATTTATTTATAGGCTATTTTGTCTTTGTTTCTTTTAAGGAAGCTATATTGGAAGAGCAGGAAAAGAAAAAGAGCACAAATCTGTACGTATGCATATAATTTTTCCCTCTACTGATATACAGTATGACTGATCACGGACAGACAGAAGCCAGCTCTGTCTCTTAAGCTGTTATATAAACTACTGAAATGATCTGAGTCGCTTTTCTGCTTCCTGTGTGCTCTTCTCCATATTCAGAGCGGTGACAATAAGCTTAAGAATCATTGCAAATATCTTGGTCCTTCTCTCACTGGCTGGAAGTATTTACATCATTTATTTTGTCGTGGATCGATCCCAGAAGTTGGAAAGGATGAAGAAAGAGCTGACCTTGTGGGAAAAAAATGAAGTGAGAGCACATTTTCTTAGCTTCAGACTCCTTGTCCAAAATGAGATAATCTTGATCCTTTTCCTCTTTAAGTGAGCTACACATAATGGCTGTTTATGAGCCATTATAATGACGAGATGACGATATCATACTGGACACATACTCTATGTGCCTGTGTTTTCAGATGCTTATTCTCCAGCTTTTCTGGAAGGGCCATGGCAGAAACGTCATTCCATTTGCATTTTGATACCAACTTACTTTGTGTTAGACTTTCAAGCCAATGAATAAACCAAAACTTGGACTGTATGGTGTTCAGAATGTTTGCGCTCTCACTTTTAAGACATCATGTAAGAATACGTTAAGAAAATGCAAGTCCCCAAATGCATAACTGGCTGAAAATATTAACTACATGCATTCTATCGTGGAAAATCTCTTGATAAAATGACTTTCAAGAAAACGGGTGCGAGTAGAAATACCCATACAAAAAACAGATATCGCTCTCTCGAAATGCTTTTATGGCAAGTGTTTGTGCCTTGGTGCATTTTTGAGTTGTGTCACATAATCTGTCAAGGATGAAGTTCTAGTAAAGAGCTCTATTCGGATATACGTGATGGTTTAATAATTGCATAAAAATCAAGCGCTTTTTCCCCTTGAAAATCAGACATTCTTTTCTTTGTTTCCAGGTGAGCGTAGTTGTTTCCCTGATTACCATGCTTGCACCATCTGCCTTTGAACTGATAGCTGCCCTGGAGATGTATCATCCCAGAACTACTCTCCGCTTCCAGCTCGCCAGGTGTGCATCACATCCACTTAGCACAGGGGTCTTCAAACATGGCCCTTTTATGACTTGTGGACTTCAACTCCAAGAATTCCTCAGCCAGCGTGCCTGGCTGAGGAATTCTGGGAGTTGAAGTCCACAAGCAGAGGTCTTCAAACTTGGCCCTTTTATGACTTGTGGACTTCAACTCCCAGAATTCCTCAGCCAGCGTACCTGGCTGAGGAATTCTGGGAGTTGAAGTCCACAAGTCCTAAAAGTGGCAGGTTTGAAGACCCCTGACTTAGCAGAATAAAAATGGCCTCAATCATTTCCACCTGAAGTGACAGATGGAATGGGGTGGACTTGCAGTGAAGAAACATTTGCCATTTTTTGCTTCTTGGTTGTTTTTTTTTTCCAGAGTGTTGGTCTTATATTTGGGAAATCTCTACAGCTTGATCATTGCACTTCTGGATAAAGTGGATAGCATGAGCATTGTTGTAAGTTGCAAGTCTTTATCATTCTGGGTAGCAAGATGATCTTGGTGCTTTGCAGTAATCCCCTTGAGAACAGTAGGGATTTTGGTGAACTGAAAAACTTCAGCACACAGTTGAGGCAGAATTACACATCTGTACCTCTTCAGTATTTCGTTGTAAAAACGATAAAGTGTCAACGCTCTCATTTTTTTGCCTTCCCCTTTTACTTGTAATAGCTATAAAAATGTTACCTCAAAATATTATCTCATGTGGGTTGGAATATAACAGAAATTCAATCCACACAATTCATAAACTTGACATAAAAGCATAAGCTGCATTGCTGTAGGGAAAAAAGAAGAAGTAATATATAAGAATAATACAATCTTCGATTAATTGTCTCCATCCCCTAACCAGGGATGTTTGGGCTGTTGTGATTACATTCCAAAAAAGTGACATTGGAAAGACAAAGTTAAATTAAACCAAAGCAAGTTTAATTTAAATGTTTTAAATATTTTCGTTCCTCTTGACACACGGGCAATTATAATTAAGCAGCAATTGTGGAGCAGGAAGGAGACTCCAGGCTGTATTACAGGGGTGTCAAACTGCCGGCCCGCAGGCCAGATGCATCATGCCGAAACTGCGCCCACCCCATTGCCGGCAATGGAAAAAAAGTTGTGACACGGGTTTGACACCCCTGCTCTATTACCTAGTTTTTGGCAAAGTCCAAGTATTCTTGAGGCTGCCGACTGTGACTTAAAAGCTTTAAACAGGATTGGGGAAGTGGAAAGACCCACTCTCTGAGTTTCCATTTCCCTATATGATTGCAGGAGGCTGAGGTTCATAAAAATGGAAGCAACGCCGTGGGTACCACCACCTTCTTAGCAGCAAAAACCCTCCTAGAGCACAGCTTTTCAACCCCAATTCCAAATGTGCAAATGATTAAGAATGGCACTTTCTTTCTATCTGAGAATCACACCCAAAGCTACGCTCACCTGGTTGAACTCAACAGTACAGCACCTTACGACGCCAACAGCGAAAGTCACCAACACCAATGCTGGGAGACCTATGTTGGTCAAGTAGGTCTCATCCTTTCCCAAGCTATTTTCTTCTTCCACTTATGGCACCAAAACTGAAGAAATGTTTGGCAGGAAGATCAACGGAGACCTGTCTTCCCATCCTTACTATTATTGCCTCTGCTGTTTCTAAAGTAGCAAGCACGCTGCTTATTTTTTTTATAAATACTCCACTTACAAATATGTTATGCATTTCAGTGTTAAATGCCTAGGTAGTAATACACATTTTGGTGTGTGTGTGTGTGTGTGTATTTTTAAAGTGTTACTGTTGGTCATTGCATTATGTTTTGTTTCAGGAGATGTTGAAATTGTCCATTATCGATATGCTGTTCACTGTGGCTAGCATCCTCCTGATTGATTTTTTCCGTGGTCTTTTTGTCCGGTACTTAAGTGACTGCTGGTGCTGGGATCTGGAAAGCAATTTTGTGAGTATAGGTTCAAACAAATAATAAAAAAAGTATAAACTGGAGCATGTTCCATGGAGGTTGTTGTTGTTGTTAATTGCGAAGTCGTGTCCGACCCGTCGCGACTCCATGGACAACGTTCCTCCAGGTCTTCCTGTCCTCTACCATCTTCTGGAGTCCATTTAAATTCACACCTACTGCTTCAGTGACTCCATCCAGCCATCTCATTCTCTGTCCATGGAGGTAGGACTCTTTTTAAAATTTTCCTCCTCCATTGCTTTCGGTGAGTAGTGCAAGGATCGATCCATAATACTTTCAACCAAGAGAGGGCAGTGTGATCTGAACCAATGACTAGAGAGCAGATCTTTAATGCTTTAAAATTTAAATCAGTATTTCTTAAAAGTCTGGACAGAGGACCTCTGAAATCCCCCTGAGACCCTCTCAGGGGGCCTGCAAAAATAAAATTATTTGCCAGCCTATGTTGAAAAATAATAAAACATTTAAATCCCTTCAAACAATCATGAGAAGCGATAGTAGCGGCGAAGACATCAGAATTTGTAATACAGTAAATATTGATAAATATAACCCATGCACACAGAAGCTCTTTCGTCCTGCATAATTTTTAAAAGTGGCAAAGAGAGCAGAGAGGGAAAAAAATGTAAGAAACATTGCCCCCGATGTATCTTTTAAAAATATATATAATAATTTGCTACTAAATCTTTTTCATTGTTGTTGTGCGTTACTTTGCAGCCAGAATATGGGGAATTTAAAATAGCAGAAAATGTCCTGCATTTGGTCTACAATCAAGGGATGATCTGGTAACAAATTAACTTTGTTCTGTTTATCTTAGTGATAGCTAATTTTCGAGGAACTTACATCATATTGCCTTTGAACCGCAGACCAATAACTGCATTCCAAAAAAGAGTTGTACACTGTTAGCTTGTCTGCATTAGTAGTTCCTTCACCGGGGCAATACTTACTTGATGATTGGTCTAGTGTTCATCTTGCTGTTAATCTCTGCTCATATGGGTGATGGCCAAATTCATTTCTTCCTGTTGGCCAAACTCATAAATAACCAAACCCATTCCGAGTGAAGCAAGGAGAAGCTTGTTCATTAATAGTCTACTTCCCAAATTAAAAAACATTATTGATGAGTGGGCCCTGGTTGTTCCCATTCCTAGGATGGGAGCCTTCTTTTCTCCTTGCCTTCCTGCATTCAACGTCCTAAAGCTGATTGGGCTGATGTACCTCAGAAGCTGGGCAGTCTTGACCTGCAATGTCCCTCATCAGCAAGTCTTCCGAGCTTCAAGGTTGGTTACTTCACATGTATCCAGACAGAAACAGCAAAACACAAGCTCTGGTCATGGTTTTCACAATTGTTTGTGAACATAAAAACAAAACAGAAACATCTAAGGATCAAAAAAAATCGAATAGATTAGATATATGAGTTTGGTTTAATTTGACTTGGCTTTTTAAACCTAATAATTAAACTTACTGAGTGTACTGATAGAATGTAGAATCATAAGGCTAGAAGGAACCTCAGTGGTCTGCTAGTCCAACCCCCTGTTTGAGGCAGGAGACCTTATCTCATCCTGATCAAATAATTGTCCATTCTATTTTTCAAAACCTCCAGTGATAAGAGCACCCACAAACTCTGGGAAGCAAGCTGTCCCAATTAAATGTTCTCACTGTCAGAAAATTTCTCCTTATTTCTAAGCTGGATCTCTCCTTCACATGCTTCCACCCATTGCAGTCTTGTCCTGCCCTCTGGCGCTTTGGAGAATAAGTCAATCCTCTTTTTCTCTGTGACAGCTCCTCCACTCCTGGAAGACAGTTGTCATGTCCCCCAACCCTTCCCTTTGATAGGCTAAATATACCTAGCTCCTCTTGTTAATTTCTCTCCTCCAAATTACTGCAGAAAGCTTTGCCAGCATCTTAAAACAGTGACTGGAAGATAAAATATGGAACTTCACCACATTGCAGTGTTGAAGTTATTTCTCCACCTTTTGTTGTTGTTGTTGTTGTTGTTGTGGTTCTAGCAATTGAATGTTTGTGTGATGCTTTTAGAAAGCCAGGGCTAAAATGTGAACCCTTGCGTTCAAACAGGGTTAAGTAAATAGAAAATACATCTATATTTTATCTGTAATAACGTATCCTTATATCTATAAGTCAGTGTTTCCCAAACTTGACAATTTTAAGGTATGAGGACTTCAACGCTGGCTGTGGAATTCTGGGAGTTGAAGTCCTCATGCCTTAAAATTGTCAAGTTTGGGAAACACTGCATAAGTCTACTAAGGTATTACACACTATAAAAATGTTTGCTACTGATAATAATATTAATAATACTACCAACAAATGCTGGTACTTGGCCTTATAGTTGGGATTTGAACGGCCTTGGATTACTAGAGAAGCAGGGGTATGTAATGCTTTATGTAACAATGAGATCTTTCTTTTCAGATCTAACAACTTCTACTTAGCTATGCTGCTATTTATGCTCTTTCTGTGTATGCTCCCAACTATTTTTGCAATTGCTCGCTACAAGCCATCTCTAAACTGTGGCCCATTTAGGTAAGTGGATAGTGGCGTTGCTTCATTTAACATGCTAAGCAATATTCTGCTAACAGACCTACTTTGTGTTAATTTTAAAAAACAACAACAGGAAAACATCTACAAAATCAGAGCTCATTCCACAAATAATGCTATTGGAAGATAGATACTGTAGTCATGGCATCCTGATTTTTCATAATTAGATAGCTCCACGTGTCTTTTATGCATCATTGTCATAAAATGAGGAACATATGCCATAAAAATAAACAATATTGGAAAGTTTGAGTGCAGTAAAGAACTGGGTTGAATTGGGATAGGCTGCTGATCAATGTCTCTCCATTGACTTTATTGACATGGTCTTCTGAGAGTTGAGGTTCAGCAACAGGTGGAGGATCACAGGTCACCTTTCCTCAAAGTGGAGGTAGATAAGAAGCCTTGAGTTCCGCTTGAAAAGGTTTTAATCCCAAGTTGTTTAAGAGGAAACTATCCATGTATGGACTTTATCCCTCTACCTTGTTCAACTGGTAGTCATTTCCCCCCATTCTTCCTAACGTATCTAGTTCAGAGCTTGGCTGTGAACAGAAAATTATTCGGAAATGTTTTAAACGCTGCAGATTTTCTGAGACAACAACTGAATGTTTTCCATCTAGCGGGCAAGAAAAAATCTATGACATTGTGTCCGAAACTATTCGAAACGACTTTCCTCCTTGGTTTAACTCTGTGATGGCTTATATGAGTAGTCCCGTGGTGGTCCTTCCAGCTCTATTATTACTCTTGTAAGTCTAAACACTTTTGTTTGATTTGATGGTCAGTATTTCAAGCGGACTCCAAGCTCTGTGTCCAGGAGAACTTGGCCATGTCGTTATCCTGGGAGAACTTCCATTTTAGCCAGCAAATGGAAGAGGCTGAGAGATCTGCATTTAGATAGCTAATATGTTGGGTGTATGACTAGTGCCTTCTAAATATTAATCAGGTCTGCCCTGCCTTAGCTTCTAAATCCAAACAAGGTGGCCTTGTATTGCCAGTTGCTGAGAAGAAATCTCCTTATTATAGAAACAAATTATTGTAGTTATGTTTATTCAGTTCTTTTAATTTAATGCGATGTAAATCAAAGACATCCCTACTGATATTTTTTTCCTCCTCATATTTCTCTCCACCCCCCCCCCCAGCATGCTAATATATTACCTGCAGAGCATTGCGAGGTCATTAAAATTCACCAACAACCAACTAAGGATGCAGATCCAAACAGTAAGTGCTGACTAAATGTTCATACCATGTTTTTGGTAATTTAAAAAAATAAAATTAATTCTTACCAGAGAGAAGAATGAATCAACGAGTGGTTAGCAGTGCAGATAACTTTTATACCCACAAACTTTATCTGATGTTTGAGCGCAATGTTTTGTTTTGTTTTTCAACAGACGTATTATATAAGGCTGAAGTTTTAACCAGTTAATTTGATATCTGTTGTAGGAAAGAACTGAAGACAAGAAAAAAGTGGTCAAAATGGCAGCAGGTGAGCAAAAACTTCCTTAAGGTGCTTGGCATTATTGGACTGTATGTTCGGTCATCTTTTTCACAAAATGCAATAATAATTGAAAGCAAAAGCTGTCAAATGAAACATAGGGAGACTAGCCTAGCCATGTTTATCTGCTGCAGAAAGAACCAGAAGAAGATTGTGACAAATTTCAGACCGACGCATTAATTAGAGAATCAGCTTTTGAAACTCCCAAGATGGAGCTCCAATTAGAATTCAAGAATTTTGGGCAACCTGTTCTCACTGAGCTTTGAATTTAACAGTGCCCTAAACCATAGTTTGTTTTACTTTGGTTATAGCTTGTAATGCTGGGATGTCATGGTTTATGGTTTAGGATGATGTGTGAATCCAGCTTCTGATTCTTGTTTAACAAGCCAGGAATAAAGCATGTCACATTTTAACATGATGGGCAAATTCAACTGGAGGATGCTGGTTGAGTTACTAAGGTTGTGCTTTGGATCAAATATGTGCTACGCCATTGATCAGTTCCAGCTGATGACGGGAAGCAATGACTGATTTTTTTTCCTAAACTTTTATTTTTTAGCTAGAATCCAAAACGTAGAAGGAAATGGCAAGAGGCCTGAACAGGAGACTGACGTCATCAGTCAGGAGTCTTCAGCTCGCTCCTCAACCCCTAGGAAAAATGGCAGTGTAGTGAACTTTGAGTCTCCCAAACCCAGCCAAATACAGACAATATCTCAATCAGTTCCACCCCCTGAGATTCTGAAAGCAGTGGGCCCATCCCCAGCAAAAGATAATCCAGGTGTTCCAACACCTGTAGCACCGATACCTGTCACTCCAACACCTCCTATTCCAGAGATGGTGAAGCCTAGAACAGAACCTTCAATCAACAGGTAAGACCCTTCCCAGAAACTAGAGAAACCAGAGAGAGTGACTGGCGAAAGTTACCCAGTTGGCTTTCATGTGGAACTAGAACTCACCATCTCCTAGTGATTGGCCCATAGTCACCTAGCCAGCTTTCATGCCTAAGGTGGGACTAGAACTCACGGTCTCCTAGTGATTGGCCCATAGTCACCTAGCCGGCTTTCATGACTAAGGTGGAACTAGAACTCACTGTCTCCTAGTGATTGGCCCATAGTCTCCTAGCCGGCTTTCATGCCTAAGGTGGGACTAGAACTCACCATCTCCTAATGATTGGCCCATAGTCATCCAGCCAGCTTTCATGACTAAGGTGGAACTAGAACTCACTGTCTCCTAGTGATTGGCCCATAGTCATCCAGCTGGCTTTCATGACTAAGGTGGGACTAGAACCTGCGGCCTCTTGCTTTCTAGTCTGGTGTCTTAACCACTAGACCAAACCTCTTAGCCATCCCGACTCTCTCTTCTTTCTCAGATACCCCAACCCCATCCATGGGAGTGCTAGTGAACTCTGCAAAGCCAAAGTCTATACTCCTGTAAAGGTGAAGAAGCGCATGGAAGATGCTCATTCAGAACCCTTGTTCAGGAAATGCCCCCCACAAATGAAGCCGGAGTCTCATGGGGCCCCCGGGGGTCCCCCTTTTGTGGGCCGCAGAGCTCACACGGCCAAGTACTACATTGTCAACGAGCATCAGCCCCGCAAAAAAATCCTCCGTGCCACAACCCGGCTGCCAAGGAATGTCCGGATGGATGAGGCAGGGGACTTTGTGGAGTTGTATCCACGTCACATCCGAAGGTATGTGGTTCGAACACCCCGCAGGGCCTACTCCCCTCATTACACTGAGGAGGAAGAGGAAGAAGAAGGGTACAGAAGAGGCGTCACTAAGCAGACTCATCACCGCCCGCGGTCCCTGTCGGATCTCCGAGCCCTCCCCCGCCTCTACATTGGGGAGTGGACCGACAACCAGGTTCTGCCAAGCAGGTCCCTAGCAAAAATGCACTACAAGTCTTGGGAAGATGGTTTCGGTTTGACTTACGGTAGAGGCCCGCACCCCCACCGAAAGATACACTTGAAGAATATTGAATTTGAGCAGCAATATCCGGAACACCCTGGCAAAGCCAAGGCCAAGCCGTCTCCATCTCCCACGGAGTCTGATTCCATCTCTCCTGAATCGAGCAGTGATCAGCTCACCAGTGGCAACGATCAGTACATCCAAGTCCTCCCCAGCAAAGAGAAATATCTGAAATCAGGAGCGAAAGGAACTCCTCAAAAGACAAAGTCTGGTGTGGAGTTGAACCTGGCTGAAATGAATGACCTGATATGTTCCAATGTCTAAAATAATACTGAAGGAAAAGTCTTCATCAGGGTTCAATCAAAGCCGGGAATAAACAACATGGTGACTGCTTTAGAAAGAAGGTTGCAGTTTATTGAAGAGGAGAGCCAGACAGAAAGATGGCTCTGGAAGAAAAGAGAGAGAGCACATGTAGGGAGTGGGTTTTTAGACCCTCTTGGGCTTTTGTTTGGAGTTGTTTCCTGTTCCTGTTTGAGGCTTTGTATTTCCTGCATCATGTATTTTGACCTGAGTTTGTGTGTGCCCCTTTGGCATCTGTGGGTTAATCCTATTATGTCCTGTCCTAGAGTTTGGGTGGGGTATGTAGATTTTAGGTGTCTTTGTCTTCCTAAGCTTCTAGCTGGAGAGCTCCAACCTTCCTGAATGGATTATTACATCAGCATTTCTACAGAGCTGGTTTCTGTTTAGGGGAGGGAGACTTGGGGCTATTAAGAAAAACTGGGTATGCTTTTCTGCCTCTTTAACATTCTTTGAGGAAATATAACATTCTGCCCTTTTAATATTTCCTTCTGGGGGGGGCTGACTTCCCACAATAGGAAGAAAAAAATTGCAATATTTGGGAACTGTGAACTGAGGTACACTCAGAGCTCTGCCGGGTACCCCACAATCCTAAATGTTTTGACTTTGCTTAAGCGTTGTTACATTCCACTTGAGGATGAATGTTGAGTAGTTCCATTCCTGTGACATTTTCTCTACTTGCTTATTCTTGGCTAAAGTATCTTTACTCTAAAACTGGACTGTAGTAAGGGGCATTCAAAATCATTAGAAGACACTGATCCCACCCATTGAATCTCAGTGCATTTAAGTCAAGGGTCTTCAAACTTGGCCCTTTTATGACTTGTGGATTTCAACTCCCAGAATTCCTCAGCCAGGCACATGTTGAAGTCCACAAGTCATAAAAGGGCCAAGTTTGAAGACCCCTGATTTAAATAATGGATTCTGGCATTGGCAGGCCAGTTTCCCAGAACAGGGGCTGCTTTCTCTGTTGTTCAGCTACATTACTCTGCTCACTCCAGACATTAAATAAAATATTAACTAGCAACAGTTTGCATATGGTTAAATAAGCAACTGGAATTGATTGATTGATTAGGTTTTTATCTCACCTTTCTTATTTTACAAGTCACTCAAGGCAAGTGAACATGCCCAATACGCCTTCCCATTTTCTCCACAAGAACCCTGTGAGGTGGGCTGGGCTGAAAGAGAAAGGCTGGCCTAAAGTCACTCCAGCCAGCTTTCATGGCTAAGTCAGAACTAGCATTCCCTGTCTCCTGGTTTCTTGGCCAGCACCTTAACCATTAAGCAATTAATTTAACAATTGTATTAACAACAAAAAAAGATTTGAGTTTCCCCCAAATCTGATTGTCGCGAGGGTTTTTACCTTCTGCCCTATTCTCACAAGAGAAAAACGAATCACCTGTTAAAGGTGAAAAGATGGTTAAAGCCGCTTTTTGCCCTGAAGCACCTGTTTGCTTGGAAGGCATCTGCAGACAAAATCTGAGGAAAAGACACGTGTTTCCTCCTCCTCCTCCTCCATCCATCCATCCATCCATCCATCCATAGCCCCTACCGTCCACGGCACCAAGTCTACAGCGGGTGTAAAACAGCATCTGCTTCCCACCAGCGCAACTAATAGGCAGTGGTTCTCGTCTTTCGCCGTTCCCAACCCGAATCCTCCATTCTCACGATCCTTCGCGTGCACGCGGGTTGGGAGAAGCGAGAGGAGGAGGCGGCGCCGCGCTGATTCCTGCGGGCGAGGATGGCTGGGCTCCAAAGGGAGGCTGGCCCTTTTTCTGGGCCGGTCTTAGCAAGTTGCTCTCCCGTCTCTTCCTCCTCCTTCTCCTCCTCCACCGCCGTGCCAGCCATTCCCACGCCAGCCGGGAGCGCATCGCCGTCTCTCGCCATGGAGTACCAGCAGGCTGCTGAATGGGCAGCGCAGCACTTGGAGAGCTACCGGAAAGACCCCAGCGGCTGGAGCGGCTTCAAGCGAGCGGTAAGCGGGGGAGGGGAGGAGGGGAGGGGGGACCCTCGACCACCGATTTTCCCCTTGAGGGGCCGAGGCAAGGCGCCCCTTTCTCCTTAAGAGGAAGGGGGACACCCGGAGCTGGCCACATCGCTCTGGACCGCAAGCAGGACACAACGCGGCGGAGGGCGCTCCAACCTCATAAGATCATAACTTGTGCATCGATTATTAAATACTATTGCTTTTACACGCTTGTCAAAGCAGTTTTGCCAGCCGCACTGGAAGCTGGAAAAGTAGCTGCCGCTCTTCCCCTGCTGGTTTTGCTAGATTTTTTTTCTTCTTTTCTTTAATTGGCAGGGGAAAACCTGTTTTCACTCCCCTGGGATCTAAAGCGATTCCGCGGTTCCCCACTTGCTTCCGCCTATATCTCCTTTCAAATCCTCGCCGGATTTGAAAAGGTGAAATCTGGACAGCTGGAGTGCCATTCGCTTTTTAGAGAATCTAGACTGCTGTTTAATAGCTGTCCCGTTTTGGGAGTCTGGGGGAGGGTTTGCCGGACAGAAAAGAAAGACACTAGGATCTTTTTACTGCTAAGGATTCCCGTGATGATCTGGAGGGGGAGGGGGCAGACACGCAGGTATTCGATAAAAAGATTTATTTTTCCATCATCTCTCAATACAGCAACTGTCAGTATACTAAGCTGGATGAACCAACAGCCTGAATTTGATCAGCCTTTGCTAGATTGCAGAACTGAATCTCTAGACCAGGGGTCCCCAACCCTTCCCCCTGTCCTTGGACTACTACCAGGCCACAGCATGCCAGCAACCGGTCCACACAAACAAGCAAAGCCCCGTCCATGGGATGCAGGCAGCACACAAAACCATGCACTTCTTTCCATGGTACCGGTCCCTGGTGCCCAAAAGGTTGCGGACCTCTGCTCTAGGCAGAAGATAGATGCATACTTTATTTTACACAATGCATATAGATGCTTCTTTCTTTTTTTCTCTAGCACTTGGTGCAAAAATTAAAAGCTGGGGATTTATTTTATTTTATTTTATTTGCCCTGGAAGCCAGAGGGATATGTTCAGGAAGTTAGCAAGAGTCAAGCAAGTCTCAAAACAACAACAACAACAACAACAACAACAACAACAACTTGTCTATATGCAAATGGATATTTTGTAAAAACAAAGGGAAGATTCAGGGGTTATGTTAGGGAAAAAAAACACAGACTGTTTCCAGAAAGAGACTGCCACAGCATTGCTCCATCCAATATGTGACATCTAGAGAAGGGGTTTTAAGCAGAATTTGGGACATAGGAATGGTGAGGAGGAAAGCCCCTCAAGGAGCTGTCTTTATTTTCCATCTGTAAGGCTTTGGAAAAGGACCCATTTCCTTCCAGCCTTCCTTTTTGCCAAGTTGTTTCTTCCCATCCCAGTAGCTTGGAAGAGAAGAAGAGATGATGAAAGTTACCCCCAGGCTGTTATGGATGCATGTGAGGACTTATCAAAACACAGTACTGATTGTTGGGGGGGAGGGAGGGAGAGAGAGAGAGAGAGAGAGAGAGAGAGAGAGAGAGAGAGAGACTTTCCAAAGGAAAAAAAATATAATGTTATTTCTGATAAGATCACTCCCCAAAAGCACCATTTCAATGCTAGGATTTTCTAGGGATAGTCAGAATTGGACTATAACGTGGAGCTCTTTTCTTGCTTTTTATGTCTACGATAAGCATCCCAATGCCATTAAAATTTGTAAGTTATTGTTTATTTTTTTTTTTAATTTCCTTTGTGCCTGGAAACTGCCTGGACTAGTCCTTGCAGGTTTTTTTGGCAAGGTTTCCCCCCCCCCACCACCACCACCGAGGTAGCTTGCCGTTACTTCCTTTCTAGAGCTGATAGAGCAGTGGTTCTCAACCTTTTTAATGCCGCGACCCCAACCGGTCGTAAGTCGAGGACTAAACCAGTCGTAAGTCGAGGACTACCCAACCGGTCATAAGTCGAGGACTTTCCCTGCCCGGGAGCGCCACGCATGCGTGATGCCGCCCCCTGCACCGGCCGAGGCGTAGCTGGCAAGCAGCAGAGACGGAGCAGGCCGACCACCGGCTGGGCCACCAGCTGGCCCAGCCCAGGGGAGGTAAGGCACCCGCCGGAAAAGGGGAAAAAATGGCGGACAGCCTTGCTTGGCGACCCCCGTGAAATGGTCGATCGACCCCAAATGGGGTCGCGACCCATAGGTTGAGAACCACTGTGATAGAGGGACTGGCCCAAAGTCACCCAGCTGGTTTTGTGCCTAAGGCCGAACTAGAATTTGAGGTCTCCTAGTTATTATTAGATTTTTATCCCATCTTTTGAAGTAATTGAATCTGGCAAACACACCTAAAACTCCTTCCTCCTCCTCCTATTTCCCACACAACAATAATCCTCCGAGTTGTCTTGGGCTGAGAATGCAGACTGGCCCACACTGTGTCATTATTTGGGATTAATGTCCACAAATATTGCAAAAGGATACGAGTAGTCCAAGACTTAACACACCTTCAGTGGCCGCTTGAAGTTTACAACGGCGCTGAAAAAACTAACTTCTGACCGTTTTTCACACTTATGACTATCACAGCATCCCCGCCGTTCACGTGATCAAAACTCGGATTTATGACGGTCGCAGTGACTTGGGGTCATGTGATCAACTTTGGCGACCTTCTGACCAGGTCAATAGGAAGCTGGATTCTCTTCAGAACCGGCTTACTAAATAACTTTCAGTTTCAACAGAAACAGTTGAACTAATTCCAGAATTACTCATGTTTAAAGAAGGTCCATTGAAAGCAATGGGGAAAGTTAGTTATTATGGCTAATGAAAAATCTACTTGCTTTAGGCAAATTTATTTTTTTTAGTTGACATGAGACAGCCTTATGGGTATTTGTTGTTGTTAGTCTCTTACTTCCCTAAAATGTATTCTGAACATATTAAAAAAATAAACATTAAGGTTGAATAAAACCTCATTCCATTTCAGTGTGCAGAAATAATGCAGCTGATTGTATCTGATTATTGTTTTTTAAATGTCTTTCTAGAATAATGTTACAATATCTTGGAGACCTTCAACTGTATTTTCTGGAAACCTGTAAGTAAAATTGCAGAAGCAAAAACAACATTTGGGTAAAGTTCTAGGGGCATAAATTGATCTCTGAGATGCCACTTCTGTCTTGTTTATTGCTAATTTAAGTTCTATGTTTAAAATGTAAACAACATAGTCAACAGCTGGTAGATGAAGCACAAAAAGGTAAAAGTTCCAGTAATGGAAGAGAAGAAAAGAGACTTCTAACCAAGTAAATGTCCAACATACCGATCATAGGTTTTGTTGTTTAATTTTTTTCTTTGGAGAAGAAAGTTCCCAACCATCATAAAGAAGAATATTATGTAATGTAAGGTATGATGCAAACTGCTTGGCTGCATCATACAGTTATAAATAGCTGATCTTAGAAAACATGACTTGTCCCAAAGATATAGAAATGCACCAGTCCCAAGAAAGCTTAAATATGATGAAATACAGAAGTATAGGGTGTATTTATTTAAGTAACTGAGCATTTTGCTTCGGTGTGGTGCTACTTTCCTCCGTGTTCTGTATAAAACAAACACATTTTCTTGCAATTTAAAAAGCAGGCAAATTGTTGGAATGCTGGTGTATTACATGCAGAGGTACATTCTGTTTGATTTTTATCGCACCTTTATTACTTCGTATGTAATTCTAGGCCAGGGATGGCGAACCTCTTAGAGACCGACTGCCCCAAACCCGCCCTGCCTGCCCACAGGGCCACCCACCACCTCCATGGCCCGTTGCAGCAGCGCCGTGGCAGCCACGCCCTCCGCCCGCATCCCTGAGCATGATGGGGCACGAGGGCAGAGACCTATCCCTGTTGCCCGGCTGCCATGTCCTTGGCTGTGCTGCTCCACGCGGGCTGTGCCTGGGCTGGGGCAATGGCCCACGTGCCCACAGAGAGGGCTCAGAATGCTCCTTCTGGCACACTTGCCATAGGTTCACCACCACTATTCTAGGCAGTGAACATAGCTACTCTTCCTTCGTCCTCCTGTTTTCCCCACATTAACCACTCTGTGAAGTAAGTTGGGCTGAGAGAAAATGCATGGCCCAAATCAGCCAGTAGCTTTCTTGCCCATGGTGGCACTAGAATTCCCAGTCTCCTGGTTTCTAAGCCAACACCTTAACTGGCTCCATTTATTAAGAACACTCAAAATGCAATTTGATTGGAATAGTACCCTTCTACTTCGTTCACTAAGAATTTCTCCCATTCTTCCTCCCTCTCTCAAAAGATACAGAGCGGAAGGAGTTTTAGCGGCAAAGCCAGAGGACGTGTTTAAATGTATCAAGCCAGAGACTGATGGACTTAGAGAAAAATGGGATGACAACGTGAACAAAATACTAGTTGTTGAATCCATAAACGATGCAAGTATAACACATCTTTATTTATAGCCAGAGACAGCTAGGAAAGTAAGGTACTCTTGGGAGCCAGCCCTGGTTATTGTAGGGTAACTGGAAAGAAAAGGAATTCCCATTATGTTTTGGGATGTAGGGAATGGTGGAAGCATTGATGTCTCTTTGTATGGTGCTAAAACTGTGGTGGCTGACTGGCTATCTACAGACATTGAGACTGCAAACACACTGGTTGGGTATGCTTAATTACTGAAGAAAGAAAGGAAAGGAAAGGAAAGGAAAGGAAGGAAAGAAAGAAAGAAAGAAAGAAAGAAAGAAAGAAAGAAAGAAAGAAAGAAAGAAAGAAAGAAAGAAAGAAAGAAAGAAAGAGGAGAGTGGAGAAAGGTGAAGGATGTGGTCTTGTGTGCAATTTCAGAATATTTGTGTCCTGAGAACAACCACGCATTCGGCTTTTATGAATTTGATCTCCCCAAGAGAGTTCTTAGATGTGGTCCTGATCCAACAGAACGAGGACGGTTCAAAAATGACTGCTGGTAAGCTGGTTCAAACTTTGGGGGCACTGGTTTTCTTTCAGCGAGTTCCCTGAAGTCAATTCATAGTGAGATGGGCAGCATATAAACTGAATAAATAAAATAAGAAGGGCAATCCTTAGCAGGTGCCCTAAGACACCCTTCCACACACTCACACATTGCTGTAATGTTGTGAGTGCCCAATACTTATAAATGCCTCCCCTGCTACTAGGGAAACCCCAGTTGATAAGAATCTCAATTTTTATTTTTAATGTTCCTCCCTCATAGCAACCAATGTGGAGCATCGCCTTAGTCCTCCTCAGCCCAATTACGTCAGAGGCCTGAATTTTCCCTGCGGCTGTTTTGTCAATCCTGTTCCAGGGTAAGATGTGTGGAAATATTTGATGGCCACACCCTGTTAGGCCAAGAATGCTTTAAGGTTTAACACACCTTTTGCTGTTGCTGCTGCCAAATTACAGTTTAAGCAACATCCTACAGTTTGAGGGAGCTGTTTTTTTCTACAGGAAGTGGCCAGCTTTATGTAAATTTAATAGTTATTTAAGATGGGTGTTGTTTGTTTTGTCGTGTGCCATCAAGAGTCACAATCTGATCTAGATAAATTTGGCAAATAAATAAGAAAGGAAGGTGTAGGCTTTGTTCTTAGCATTAAAAGCCAATTGGACAACTGGTTCATACGTGAGTTAATTAGAAACTCACGTTGCTGAGATTGATGTAGTTTGGAAATGAATTATGGATGCCTCTTCCTCAAAGATACAGCTTCTGTTTCCTTCTAATAGTGCAGAAGCATGCCAGCTAATAGATGAAAACAAAAGAAATATATTGAGGAGGAAAAGGAACCATGCATAACATTTCTTGATGATGCCTCCCATCTGCATATGAGATAATACCATCATGCATGCAATCCCACAATTACAATTACAAAATAGTAAGCACATCTGATGCAATATCTCAACTCGTGCCATTGGTATGAGGACAGCATGAGGCATATCTCATTATCATGTCAATTATGGAATAAAATAACTTAGGCTAATAGGCGTGGTCCTTGGCATGTGGAAGTTGTAGAAATAGATAAAATATGAAAAGGAGGCATTGGGAAAAGAAATATGGCCTGCTTAAGCATTTAACTGTTTCCTTAAGATCAGGAGAGGACATTTTCAGAATTTGGGGAGTACATTGGGGTGCTGTCATGATGAGGAAGGCTGTTCATTCATAAAACAGCTGTCATGGTGATGATTGCCCATTTGTAATAGGGCAGTAATGGAAAAACTGCGCCGAGGTGGCGCAGCAGTTAGAGTGCAGTCCTGCAGGCCACTTTAGCTGACTGTGTTCAGCAGGTCAGCGGTTCAAATCTCACCGGCTCAAGGTTGACTCAGCCTTCCATCCTTCCGGGGTAGGTAAAATGAGGACCCAGATTGTTGGGGGCAATGTAAATATATATATACATTGCTTACTGGTGTACACCGCTTAGAGAGTGCTTGCACTTAAAGCGGTATATAAGCCTCATAAATAAAAAATAAATAAGATGCAACTTGGTCAACTTACATCACTGTTTCACTTACATCTTACCGTTTCCTTTCAAAGTAAACTAAAATCAGTGCTGAAAAGGGCAAAGAATCAGACGAAAGGAAAATAAAGACAAACAGCAGAGAGGCAGACTGCCACAATTTGTGGAACGATCCATTGCTAGCTGTTTTTCATCTAAAAAAAAAAAAACCTGCACTGTGTGAAAACAGCAAAGTGTCCTTTATGTAGAGATGTTTCGTCCATCTCCTTCTTTACGGTGGAAGCTTTGTAAAAGCATCCAGTTTGGGCCATAAAGATTTGCAAGATGATTCCATTCCAATAAGATTTTGGTTTTCGCTGCCTGTTGGCTGAGATATATTGCTGTTATGGTCTTCCCAGTCACCCCTGATTCCTGGAGACTACTTGGGCAGTTGATGCTGGTTTTCTAGGCAACATTTTTGGAAGTGGTTTCACAAGACCTTCTTCCTGGGATTCATGCCTAAAGGAGGATTAACAATTAGGTTTTCCACACGCTTTCTTCTGCACCTGTATCAAACTGGTTCTCATTGGAGATATATGCCATTTTTACCCAATTGCTTTCTCTTCTTTTTTGTTGTTGTTGTTCTTGTTTTCTCTGCAGGGATCCAAACAAGACCCGCCTCCTCAGTTTCTTTCAGACTGATCTGAGTGGGAACCTCCCACAGAAAATCGTTGAAGCTTTCTTTCCAAGGAGCATAACAGCGTTTTATGGGAATTTGGCTAATGCAGCTGTCACATTAGTGGCTTAGGTTTGTCCCCTGTTCCCCCCCCACCTACCCTTTCACAAATGGAAAACATAGCTGGGCTGTATATTAATAATACTGAGGCTGCACTTTGCAAAGGCACGTGTAGTTCCCGGGGCTGAACTGTGATCTGTTCAAAAGGATGCACATGAATTTCTCCTTCATTTAGATGGAGAGCTTGTGAGCCCAGGTCTAGAATTAAATAGCATTTTATTCACACTGCTCTGGTCTGACCTTGCTAAGGACTCTGAAAAGAAATGAATCTCTCCAGGTTTTGGTTTGCAAGAAAGGCTTTCAAAGATAGTGACACCTCAACAGGAAACAGTTGGACAGTAATTCACTGTAAATCAGAAAAGCAAGTAAGAAGATCTGATGCTGTGTCTTTGCCAAATTCCATGCCTTGCTTTATCTTTCACAATGATGACAGCATCACTCAGAGCTCCTGAGTTTAAATCTCCACCCAGGTGCCTTTCAAGAGTTCCTTTCATGTGGTCTAGCTGCTTTGAGCCAATGAGGCTTTTCCTGCTAAAGTGAAAAAAAGACTCTGAAGAAACCACATTTGTTTTTCATATGTTCTCCTCCCATACCATAGAAATAACAAATATCTGCCTGCATTTTAGCCTGCATAGCAGGGGGAAAAAATCCTGACTTATAAGCCTTCTGTAGGAAGAGAGATGTTTATGCACAGAAACATTCAAGCGTATGAAACTCTTAAACATGAGGGGAAAATGTGGTTATGGTAAATTTTGGTTGATTATAGAACAGCAGGTTGTCAGAGACGATGATTTAACAAGAAACTAAGATAAACATCAGCCAGTTTTGCGCTGTAGATCCTGTTTAGAGAGAAAGACCTCTGAAGCATGTCTGTTCCATATTTCTGCCTTCACAAACTCTCCATACCTGCTCCAGATGACCACTGATCTTAGGCAATAATATTTTCTAAACCATAATGGGTTGTTCTCATGTGCTTTTATACATTAGAGATTAAAAAAAAAAGGTGCTATAATGTCATTGTTGTTCTTGTCTCTGCTTGGAGCGAAGCTTGCAGCAGCTATTTCTGAACCAAGTTCTTAGCTGGGGGAGAGAGATAATTGTAAGTAAATGTAACATGATTAAAAGAACAATACTTTATTAGAGGAACAGGTAAAAATGTAGCTAAATCAGGCTTTCCTGATCCAGCAATGGACAATCTACAGCCAGTCCAAAGTGAGAGAGAGGTGCTTTCCCAGGGATGGAAATGTACACACACACACTTTTACACACTGTATTCCAGGAATGGTCAAGATACACCCTCCATGTTGCATCAAAGGAAGCTGCAGGTCCTGCAGTGGATCTCCACGGGCTGAGCTCCTGCATCCGCTTTAATGCTTGTTAGGCAATCAAGGCCCAGTTAATTAAACTCGCTATCTCCTTTGCCATCAAATCTTCTTTCAGGGTTCTGCCCTTTTGCTTTGGGAAAATCCTTGATTAATTCGGGCACAGCTCACCACGGGAACTTTTAATAACACTGCAAACACAAACAAGCGAGCTGTTTACGTTGGCCTCTTTGTCTCTGCCTTTCCTGGCATTCCCTTGGCAAGCAAAGAACACAGGCAGTTGAATCAGCTGCAGAGTAAGTGATACAGGCAAGGCATGAGTCTCTAGTTTGGGTCACAGCAGTTCCAGATCTCTTTGAGCACTGTGACCGTCACTGTGATGGTCACTATTCCTCTCCATGGAGAGAGGAAGCTGTTCCAGCCACTGAATTCTTCCTCCGGATGGTGGCAGTAATAAATCCATCTGGCAAGGTCCGGATGATATTCCAAGCTTCAAAGCGAGTGAGTCCTTGCATCAGATGGGTGTGCACCTGCAGCAACTCATCTCCAGGCTGAATAGGGGGGTTGTGTTGGGGTGTCACGCCTGGAAGATGCAAAGTGTGGTGTTAGCGAGGTATGGGAGGGTAGGGGCGTGAGAGAAAGATCAAAATACACATTTGTCATTCGTGGATATCCAGAGAAGGAAAGTACCGCATATGCCGGCGTATAAGGCGACTTCCGCAAGCACTAAAATCAGCGCCAAAGACGGGGGTCATCTTATACGCCAGAAATACTGGTAATTTCCGGCGTATAAGACGACGTTCTAGGAATGCAGCCCGGCGACAAAGACGGGGGTCGTCTTATACGCCCGGTCGCCTTCTACGCCGGCATATACGGTAGTACAGCAGTACAGTTCGACTGGAGCAACACAAAAATAATAAACCATGCTGCCACCTGCCACACTCGCAAGTTTATCACAGCCTGGCACTCCACAAGCAATTCCATCAACACATTGACCCACAACCAGCCTACGAACCCCTCAGAATTCAAATCAACCACACAGCCAACCAGCGACAGCACCGACTCTCAACTCACGCAAAAGCTTCACCGCCCCCAATCCACCATACCTTTAAAAAGCCGACTGATGGTGATTGGTTTATCTCCATGAATGGAGCCTTTTCCTCCTTCCAGACTGAAACCTAAACTTGCAGATGTCTTCTCCAGGGTAACTGTGAAGATCAAATCTTCTGGTGCTGGGTCAAAGCAGAACGTCATCAGAGAGGGATGAGTCTTGTTAGTAAAAAATCTATAACATGGCATGGTGCTATGGAAAACCATCAGTTTAGTACAGGTAGTTCTATGCTGGGCCACTAATAGGATCTCAGAAAGTTAGTTTAGAGCAGGGGTCCACAAGTCATAAAAGGGCCAAGTTTGAAGACCCCTGCCCTAAACTACCTTTCTGAGATCCTGTTAGTGGCCCAGCCTAGAACTAAATTGCTGAAATCTAGGGAGCAAAATTTCAGGTCATTTAGAGATGGGAAACTTGAAAAGTTTAAGGGAAGTCCACAAACGGGCATAACTCAGTTCTGAAAGGGAGAACATTTTGAAGTTTCTCTCCTAAAATCTTGGGGTCTTCCTCCCTTCTCAAATCCTAACCCTTCTCAATCATTGCGCTGTTCACTGGAAACTTTAACCGTCCAAAAGGTCTTAGAGACTATTTGCCCACTGTGCCCTGGAAGAATCATGCAAAATGTATAGAATTACCTGAACCCTCCTAGCCAATGTCCAGTGGAAAGACTTACTTACGATTCTTGTTTTTTCTGAAAAATATTTTCTCTGTATCACTGTTCTCTCTCTCTTTCTCTCTCTCTCTCTCAAATGCCCAGTCTGTTCCCACTCCCCCCCTCGCCTAAGTCTACACAAATATTTCTTCCTCCACCACCTTCTTTCCCTAGATTATTCTGAAATATTTTCTACTGAAGACCACCAAAATATTATTCTGAAATATTTTCTACTGAAGACCACAAAACTGAATCAAGGTACCTTCTGTGCATAGATTTCATCATGAATGCCCTTCTACACCCCCAATGCTTATGGCTTTCCCACCGTCAATACTCGGACTCACTGGAATCCATGGACATTTCGCGTCCTGTCGATGCTGAGGACTGAAGGGGCCCACTGGTGCTCCATTGTCTCTCTTTGGGTTTTCGGGTGACAATCACTGCCAGCCCGAGGTGCCGTGCTTTTCGCAAGATCTCCAGGGCTTCGGTGTGAGTGGCACCCTTAAGAGATTTCCCGTTGATCGACAAGACTTCATCCCCTTTTTGGATGGTTCCTTCCTGAGTTGCTAGACCACTGGGAAAGACTTTGTGAACCTGTTACAAATTTCCGAAAGACGGAAAGACACATCGTAAGGAAGTTTCCTTATCCGTCTTTCGTTTGCATCTTGAGAAGTATAAGGTGGATGAGATTTTTTTTTTTTTAATTGCACTACAGAGTTTGAGAAGTGGAGAAATTCACCCAAGAAATTAAGCTTTAGTTCCATTTAAAAAGAGGATTAATTTATAATGTTCTTGTCAGCGCTAATAAAATAATATTGTGGGAATTTCTTTCCTTTTAAAAGACAGACAGGATCCTAGAAACAGAAAAGTTTTTGAATTTGTCTACGTGGTGGCAAATAAGCGGGAAAATTGTTCTACTGTAAAGGAGAATGTAAACAGGAAGAAAGGAAGAAAAAAGAAGGGAGGCAGACTAATATGATAATACAGAATGTGAATTTACTTTCTCTGGTTTAAATTTCATTATGTGCAACAAGATGAAGACCTAGTGTAGTATAGTAGTGGGAGTGCTGAACTAGGAATGGAGAGACTGGGCTTCCAGCCTTCTTTTGATTATGAAAGAATCCATATGAGATGGGAACTGAAGCTATTCTCACAAAGGGTTTTTGATCTATCAAGAAGCACCTCCATAAAATAACCCACCTAGCAGATTACTTACGACAACAGTTTTGTTTTCAAGGTCTATTCCACCAGCCAAGCTAAACCCAAGGCCAATCCCTTCTTCTTTATGGAGAATCGTCACATGAATGTCACTGAGTTGCTGTGTAAAGCAAAATAATAATAATAATAATAATAATAATAATAATAATAATAATAATAATAATAGTAATATAGACTGTGGCAAAAGCAAGCAAGGGTAGTACCAATAGTCATAGGCTCCTTGGGTGCAATCCCAAAACAACTGCAGCACCACTTGAACACAATTGGCATTGACAAATTCGCTATTAGTCAGTTGCAAAAGGCGGCCTTATTAGGAACTGCTTCCATCCTGCGACGATATCTGTAATACCATCAAAAATCCACATCTGCCTATCCCAGGTCCTGGATAAGGACTCGATAGGTAGACAAAATGCCAAATCCAGTCTGAACATCTGGCTGACTGTGCAACGATCAATAATAGTAGTAGTAGTAGTAGTAGTAGTAGTAGGCGCCTTGGGTGCAATCCCAAAACAACTGGAGTACCACTTGAACACCCTTGGCATTGACAAATTTGCCATTAGTCAATTGCAAAAGGCGGCCTTACTAGGAACTGCTTCCATCCTGCGACGAGATCTATATTACCATCAAGCATCCACATCTGCCTATCCCAGGTCCTTGGTAAGGACTCGATAGGTAGACAAAAATGCCAAATCCAGTCTGAACATCTGGCTGACTGTGTGATAATCAATAATAATAATAATAATAATAATAATAATAATAATAATAATACATCAAGAAACTGCAGCTTCCTGCAATAGCTCCAGCAACGTTACAAAAAACTGCACTACTCGGAACATCTTCTATTTTAAGGAGGTATCTGGTTGATACCTAGGATGCTGGTAGCAACCCGTGTCAACCATCAGCGCCAGCCAATTTGAATGTTCAGTTGACTGAGGTTCTTGTTTAATGAATAAAAGATAATAATAATAATAATAATAATAATGATGATGATGATGATGATGAGGGTGGGGTGAGAAAAAGAAGATTCTGAATACTGCAAGTATTAAAGCATTCCTGAAATATTCATTTTCAGCTTCTGCTTGGAAAGTGAAAATGGAGCCCCTCCCTGGATAAATGAATCAGTGCTGGGGAATGGATAGATGGATGGACAGAGTATTCCATCATGCTGATACTATTGGCTCAGCTGGTTGAGAGTGATAAAGATTGTTGTATGAAACACTCACAGATTTCTGGTTAGGAGAAGCTATTGGAAAAGTTGAAGATATCAGGGACTTGCCTTTAGCGTTGCTTCATCCAAAGCTTTCACCTCCTCCAGAAGCTTCTCCAGTTCTTCAGGAGTAAGGAGAGAGATGACAGCTTGCCCGGAGGTGCCCAGGGTTGGAGATGGACAGGATTTCTTCTTATCTTCTCTCTTCTCTCTGTCCGGCTGATTTGCTCTATAGTCTCTCAACTCAGAAAGACTAGACAGTTTGGGAAGAGGAAATAAGAAATGCTGAATAAGAAGCAGTTGGCTTCAATTTTGAAACTTCTTCTTTTTAATTTGTCTATTCCTTCTCCTCATCATGGTCAAGCCACTTTCTAGGCTCCTATGACCACCACCAATTCACCTGTGTTTTTCAGAGATTCCCTTTTTGTTTTGTTTAATTCACTTTTTAGTGCAAATGGAAATGTCAGAAAAATCTGACAAGAATAGAGAATGGATCTTCGTGATCAAAATCTGGATTCTATAGGTTCTTCTTACGGTGTTACCGTCTTCTTACCTGCCCGTAGCAAAGTATTTGAATTCAGAAATTGGGACCTTTTCAGCAAGCCAGCAATGGCTTAACAGGGCACGCCAGCGTCACTTTCAATTCCTCCAAAGAGTTTCAAAATCATTTATGATTGTCTTCCAATATGCCAATGTCAGGATGTTTGGAGGGCAAAAATTATAGTCCTTCTTTTAGCTGCTGCCCCTTATTTTCACTCTCTTCAAAAGGGAATTGCAAATTGGAACACAGACTACCCACAAACATCCCAAAGCTGCTGCAGTTTAAAGAATCATTTATTGTGGTTTCAAATATCCCACAACTGAGTCAGAAATAAATCATCTCAGCTCTCAAATACAGCCAACCTGGTGATATTTCACAGTTGTTTTCAGGGAGACTCAGAATTTGCAAAGTAGAAGAGCTCATAAAGACTGAAGCCAGCCATTCTATATTTCAGGAAATACTGAATATCCTCTGAAACTCAGCCTCTTGCATCCACTGGGGGTCTATATTCATCACACTTAGATTCCTGAAAGGCACATGTTCTCCCATTTGCAGGAAAGCTTTTTCTCAGAAACTGCTTCAGAAATAAAGGGAGACTCAGCATGTTGAGATTTAAAAGCAGAAGAAATGAAAGTATAGGCCCGGGGGTCAAGGGGAGAAGAATATGCTGTAATTTCCTCAAATAAGCACGTGTGATGGAAGAGCAGAGGGCCTGAATTGCAACACAGAAGTTGGTGTCAAAAGAAAAAGTTTTCCAAGCAATTACTATATCTGAACATTCAAACCCAGATTAGGAAAAATCCCTATTTCAAGTTGTGGGTTTTTATGACCACATTTTTCTACAGAAACCTATTTTGAGAAAACTTGGAAGTTTCACATGTCTCTTTCATTGGATTGCTGTTGAATAATTCATTCAGAGGAAATCAAAAAGCAATGTCCTAAATAATAATAGCGAAACTGTTCTTTGAGACCTCGTGTCTCATGGCAAATGGACCGAAGTTTGTTAATCTGAGATGTTTTGTTACTCATCCAAGCAACTTCATCAGTCAAAATAAAATTAAAAAAATTAGTTAGGTTGAGAATGACCCAACTCTTGCTATACCAACTGCAGGGGTTTCTCCCCAAAATGTATTGAAATATGTCAATGAAAAAAAACAACAACCTGGATTATCTTTCAAACTGCCACCATTCCTGAGCAGAAACGGTCCTCTTCAGAATTCCCACGGACAACCCACAGCTACTCTTCTAGGGACAAGGCCCATTCCGACTGATTAAGAGAGACCCTGCTTCATAAATGTATTTTACAAACCAAGAGAATTCCAGAGGTGGTGTTTCTACACTAGTTGTCAGGGATCAGAATCTGAGAAGGGTGCTTAAAAATGCAGTTGCTCCTTTTTTTTTTTTTGACCAGTTCTCCAATCCACCTGGCTTTCTTAAAAACAACACCTGCCACTTCCAACAATAAATAAATAAGCACAACAGATTTTAATACTGCATTCATTATTACAAGAATGGGGATCTGAAGACAAAAGAAACAGCCTTATCTAAAACTGCTGTGGGGACTGCGCTAGTAGAGTTGAATGAAGAGAAGAAGGATAATCTTCAATTTCAGGCAGAATCAGAAGAATATGCAAGATCCGGGGCCTTTTTTTATTCCTGAGATGTTTACAAAATGCTCCCTTCGTAGCTCTATCAACATTGGAGACATCAGTAAGGCAAATGCCATTGGTGGAGAGCACTTAAAAGCCTTCTTCCAATGTTAACATCTCTCCAATTATTCTTTGTTTTCAGGGAAGATCTTAGATCTCCCATTGCCTGTTAAGATGCTTGGCCTGAACAATACTTTTGTCCTTCGTTTCTGAAGGAAAGTGTGGATAAAAATTCAAAAGGTGCACCATGCTAAACCAGTGTTTTTTAAACCATGATTTGTTGATCATAGCTACAGAGTGTCCCAAAGGTGTTTTTTCAAGAGGCAATCCCAGAATTCCTCAGCCAGCATGGCTCAGCTTGGAAACCTCTCCCTTTCCCCTCAGCATGGCTGGCTCAGGAATTCTGGGAGTTGAAGTCCACAAGTCATAAAAGAGCCAAGGTTGCCTACCCCTGGTCTAGTTTATCAATAAGACTAAGCCAACATGCGTAAGCGGGAGCATAACTCTAAGCTAGAGCCAAAATCACATGATAGCTTAGTATTATATGTGCATTTGTATAAAAGCAGACTTAAACTGCCAAGCAAATACTAAACCCAAGGGATTTTTTGTTTGTTTGTTTAAATAGAAAGAAACACACCTTCAAAGTTACAAACAGAAAGACCTTACTTAAGAGAATAGCCAGTGTCCAGAGACTGAACTTCTCTTCCTTGAGGGGAAGCAATCTTGTCTTCTTCCGCGCAAGATTCGGAAACCCCTCCGTTGGCGGCTCCAGGGCTCTTCCTACTACAGCGAGGAGACTGAGAAGGAAAGCCGTCTAACGATTTCATCAAAGCTGACGAGAAGTGGTTGCTAATGGAATAGATTTTGCTGCATTTTTCCCCCTCGGCGCTGGTTTTCAACATCTCATAGCTCTGAGCTGAAGTGAGTGGAAAGCTGTGCGCTCGTTGGCTGGGTGCTTTTGTGACTGGCGGGTCAAGTTCCGCATTTTGTGAGGCTGGAAGATTCAGAAATGAGTCAAGAGGGGTGCTGTCGTTCATCTTTGAAAGCGAAGCACCGTGATCCACAGAGGAAGAAGAAGACACGTTGGTCTGACTTTCTTCTAGAGAGGAGGGCAAGGAACTGCTCTCAGCGCCTCGGTGGTCAGTGTTACTGGTGGATGCTGGCTGAGGATCAAATGTAGCAGATTTGCAAGCCTGCCCACTCGAAGCTTGCTCTTTTGGAGTGAGCAGCTTTGGACTCAACTTCCGAGTTCCCTTATCAGGAGACTGAGGAGTGCCCAGATTTTCAAAAGAGCTTATTCTCTGCTTTATTGACGATCCTCTAGGTCTAGGGGATGTCCGGATGATCTTGGTAACGCAGCCCAGCTCATTGTCAGATAGGCTCTGATGCTCAGTGCTGCTGCTTCGGAGAGGTTTTGCATCTGAACTTCCTTTCTTGAGTCCTTTAAGGCTCTGGCGGAACCAAGCTGGTTTGGGCGCTACAGGTGGACCTTTCTTCACAAAGTCACCTTCCTCTGACATGAAAGAGGCTTTGGGATCACTCTCCTCGGTGTCTGATGGCTTCAGGGCTTCTCCTGAGCGATGCAAGGCTGGCTCACCATCTTTGCTCTCGATGCCATGAGGCATGTTTAAGCTGCACCTTCCTTCAGCCATGCTGGGGTTAAACAAGCTTTTGATGCAGTCGGAAATTCTCACCCCAGGATCTTCGGTTGTCGTCTCCAGGCTATAATCCACCCTGGCTTGTCTTCTGAGGGCAGGCCTTGTAGATGAGTCTGTCTTCCCTGAGTGGCAGAAAAACATTAAGATGCATCATATGATTAAAAAAAAATGTCAGCTCTCACCAAGGGGGACCGTTCTGAATTCAAAGTTGCCCTGTAGGATTACAGTTCCTGCACGCTTGTCAGCAAGGTCCACCAAACTCAATTTTACCCTATCCCTATGAGTGAAATTTATTTCTAAGTAAGCAAAAAACTGAGAAAATCTCTTTCAGATGGAGCTAGCTGTCCAGGCAGTTTTTATGGTAGCAACAGAGGAGCAGAGTCATTATCTTCTTCTATTTTTTTTTTTTAAAAATCAAATGTAATCATGGGAATTCCTGGTGGTCTCCAATACAAGGGCTAACAAATCCCAACTCCTTAACTTCTGAGCCTAGAAAAAGTTCAGGTGTGCCACCAGCTGAGAAACTTCCAAGTAGACACAGTTACTAACCTACATAGTTGTGCAGTTAGGTAATCCCACTTCATTATATTAATTTTGAGTGCAATCCCAGGCAGATTTCTTCAGATGTTTGCAGAAAATTACATGCCAATCTGCAGTCTTGGTCATAATAACCATCACTTGCCCAGGATTGCAAAGCTGGGATTTGCAAAATAATTCCTGTTTCCCATTTCAAAGGAGAGTCCTCCATGAACACTGACTTTCCATTGCAGAAAACCGAATCTTACCTTTGTTGTTTTTCTTTTCCTGATCTGCAGCTCCCAAGGACACCTTCAGCTGTTCTGCAGCTCGTGGAGCTAAAGAACTTGCAAATGCGCCGTGCGTTACAACCGTCTTATTTCTCAGCCACAGCAGGTCCCCAACTTCCTGTCGACAAAACAGGAAGCACATAGCTGACAACACTTAGTTGCATCAAACTGCATTCTCTGGTACCTTTAGAGCTGTTCCAACTAGATCAGGGGTCCTCAAACTTGGCCACTTTAAGATTTGTGGGCTTCAACTCCCAACATGGCTGGCTGAGGAATTCTGGGAGTTGAAGTCCACAAGACTTAAAGGGGCCAAGTTTGAGGACCCCTGATCTAGAGGAACATAAAAGATCTAGAACTCAGCACAGAATCACCTTTGGGCTTTCAAGTCTGACAAATGCTGTTGTTAGTTCAGCTTTATGCCGTTAGATTCTGTAGTCAATCACACTCAGTTAGGATTTGGTTGAATACTGATTTATCTGAACACTGGGTTAAAATAACAGGGATTTCTTTTCTCTTTTTTTTAACCATCATTTTTTTTTTTTGCCACTTTTTAAACATTCTTTGCAGTCCATTCCTAAACTTTTTTTAAAAAAAAAATCAAAATAGGAACTTGATTTACATATGCATTTCCGTTTCTGGTAAAATGAAAATGATGCTTTCAGAGGCTTAAATATTCTCCCCCCCCCCAGTTCCCATTTGATTTGATTTGCATTTGCATTTGAAAGAGGAAGAGAATGTTGGTGAAACATTCTTGGGCAAAGTGTGGTTTTCTTTTCTTTTTTTCTTTTAATATTTTTTATTGATTTTTAACGTACACCTTGATATTTGGTAAACATCGTGTTGTCTGGGTTAATGTTTGTTATACTAAGAAATGTACTAATTTAAGGTTGATAAAAGAGAATATTATTGGAAGAAGAGAAAATCAAGGAAAGCTACGATGTGGAGTATGGAATTATAGAAAATAATTGTTATTGATTGTTTGTAAATATAAACCCGGATAACACACTGTTTACCAAATATTAATGGTGATTATGTTAAAAAAATAATAAAATATATTATGAATTTTTATGAGGGGGGATTCTCAAATAAGTAAGATATCTAACAACTGTTTCCAAATCAATCAACAAGGTAATCAACAAGGTTGGACCCCACCTTCACAAAAGAGACATGTCCCCTTTATATTATTACTTTTTATAGGAATAGGATAATAAGCCACCTGGGAAAGCCAAGGGAAATCATCAAAACAATTAAAAAACGAAAATTAGAATATTTCGGACATGTGATGCAACACCCAGAAAAATACGGCATACTCCATTTAATCCTCCAGGGAAAGATGGAAGGCAAACAAGGTCCAGGCAGAAGAAGAACATCGTGGCTTCAAAATCTAAGGGCCTGGTTTGGACAAAACTCAGCTGCACTTTTTTGTGTGGCTGCTGATAAAAACAGGATCGCCAACATGGTGGCCAACGTCCGATAACGGATATGGCACCAGAAGAAGAATAGGAATAGGGTGGGATCAGGGTTGGGGTTGGAATTTGTGTTAGGGTTAGGGTTGGGGTTAGGGTTTTTACAAATAACATTTTCAATATTTAGCAAACAGCATAACGTCAGGGTTCATGTGCTTAAAGGAAAAAAAAACAATGAATAATAGATATCTTGTCTTACCTGAGTGTTTGAAGATGGTGGGACTTCACTCTCAGGCAGAGTGGGCCTGTCTTTCATCTCTCTGATCATTTGCTCATTATCAGGGCAATCCTGTTTGAAATACTTCCTTGGTGGGGGTTTGGGTTTGATGGACCGGGGTTTTCTAACCAGGATCTCGGTGCATTTTTTAGCAGCATGGGGTGAAAGGGGGTTGACATCTTGAGATCCTGACCGGGAAGACTCATTTCGTAAACTCATTTCACAAAACGAATGTCGGGAGCCTGGTGGCTGTGTAATCGCTACATCCAGATGATGGTCTTTTCCGTGGCCGTTGGTCAACTGATAAAGCAGGCCATTTCCACAAGAGGACCTGGGGTTGTAACTGCTATCACTGCTGGAACGGATCATTGGCTTTTGAGAAGGATGGTTGAGGTGGGCATCATTCTTCTCCAAGTATTTTTCACAGGGAGCTTTCTTAAGCCAGCTGCCCCCTACATTAAAAGTAGAACACGGACACAGTCAAACACTGCAGGGAAGAGATACAAGGTAATGGCTAGAATCCAAAGTCCTTCCCAAATGGTTCTGTGCATCCCAAAGGACCTGGGATTTTGTTTGAGGATTTCCCTTTCTAACACAGCTTACTTGCGTGGCAAAACATGAAGGTTGCAAAAGGTCTATGTTATCACCTGGGAAGCTGCAGTTCAGAGTTTAAAAATCTCCACTGGATCACTGTGTGCCAAGGAACTAATCTAAATTCCTTCTCGTTATTGATAACTGTCCAATATGGAATTGATTTTACCTTGTGGTCCACTAAAATTAATGCCTGCTTTACTAATACAAAAACAACGGCCACGTTATTTTTTTTATTTCTATTACAATTGCTCAAAGAACAATTAAGGTTTTCTTGGTGACGGTGAAGCTGATGATTCCTATTAGGAAAGGAGTTATTTCTTATTTTATGGTTTGAAAGTCTTGGAGTAATGATATCAAAGAAGATGCATTTCAACCCAATTTTTCTGGCTTTGGATGAACTGGAGAGGGCTGTATGTTACAATAGGGATGTTATATCCAGAACGTTCTAACGCTTTTTTACATCTTAGGAAAACAAAGAAAAAACCCCATTAAGTCAGTTTAGGTTCAGATCGAAGAAATTGATGGATTGTATTTTTAAAACTGTAGTTCAGTATTCTTCGCCATTTTGTCCCGGAAGATCTGGTTTTCTCTCTGTGATATCTGGGTACCAGCTGTAGTAACAGGTTAATGGACTACAAAAGTCTCTAAGCTGTTCTGGCCTGGTTGGATACTTCAACAACATGGCAAATTATTTGTATCTAAATTAAGGGGAAATCCTTACCTTCTGCATTCCAGTGGAATCTGTCTCTTTCAAACTTGTTGCTTTCCATAGCATTGGAAACAGCATCCTTTAGCTGCTGTTCAGAAACCTGCAAGAGGCCACAGGCCATCAAACCATGCTGAAAATTTTAAAGCTTGGCAAGAGTCTGCTTTAATTTCCATTTCCGCAATACTTTGTAATCACCTAACTACCAGTTTGAAGTCTCCCCTAGAACTATGGGTGGGTTTCACTATTACATTCTATTAAATTCTGAAGTTCAGCCTTTTGCCGAAGTTTTTAGTGAAGATATTTAAAGGGGGTTACTCAATGCAGAACGATACTTCATGCCAAGACTTGTGAACAACTCAACTTTGGGGTCTTCGTTGATCTAATGAAAATTAACCATTTTAATCTGATTTTATATATAGTTTTTTGCAGCACTTTGGATCCAAAAACAGCAACATACTTTAGAGCAAAGGGCTTCAAAGTTGGCAACTTTAAGACTTGTGGACTTCAACTCCCAGAATTCCTCAGACAGCCCTGGCTGGCTGAAGAATTCTGGGAGTTGAAGTCCACAAGTCTTAACGTTGCCAAGTTTGAAGAGCTCTGCTTTAGAGAACACAATATTAGGACTGTCTGCAGCTTTTTAAAACTACTGCATCTTTTTCCCCCCAAAAAAGAGATGGAGCTGCTTTAAGGAGTTTCACAGAGTTGCTATATGTGTGTCTTATGCATTCTGTAGCATCTTTCCCCTTCATTTTTGAAGTGCTACACAACATTAAGTTTAAGCAATAAGAATTAAAATACATGGTTGCTGTTAAGGGACAACAAAAATGAAAGAAAGAGAATGGCCAAAAGATTCCAAAGAAGGATGGTCAACACCTTTGCAAGGCTAGAGGCCTGATGAAACTCAGACTGGGTTTAGGTTCTCCACAATAGAAAGACTTTGCCAACAAGTGTTCTTGGTACTTGTGTGGCTTTGGGGGGGGGGCTACTTTGGCAGTTGTCCCAGTGCTTGGAGATCATTAAAATATATACATTTCTTTCATTTTCCACCTTACCTGTGGTTCAGGATGCCTGCTAATGATAATTTGCACAATGCCAGGATTGCAGTGGCTTAGGACAGCATGAACTTCGCTAAGGGTCATTGTTTGAACTGATGCCTCGTTGATTTCCACTATTTCATCTCCACCTCTTTGAGAAGATTGACATTAAAAACAATAACAAACACCAAGTGTTAACCCTAGCATTGTCAACATCGTATATTTTTTGCAGACCTGAAACATTACCAATGTGGTTTCTCTTTGCTACTTTAGGATTCCAAACACGGAGCCTGAAGCCCAAAGAATTTTAGCTTGTCTTCTACTGTCAAATGAGTAATCCATATATAGGCCAATTAAGGCAACAGGTTTTACGTTCTTCCTCTCACACTCTTTTTGATATAAAGGGGACATGTCTCTTTTGTGAAGGTGAGGTCCAACCATGTTGATTACCTTGTTGATTGATTTGGAAACAGCTGTTAGATATCTTATTTATTTGAGAATCCCCCCTCATAAAAATTCACTCCTTTTTAAAATATATTTTATTATTTTTTTTAACATAATCGCCATTAATATTTGGTTTATATTTACAAATAATAACAATCAGTTTCTATGATTCCATGCTCCACATTGTAGCTTTCCTTGATCTTCTCTTCTTCCAATAATATTCTCTTTTATCAACCTTAAATTAATACATTTCTTAGTATTTTAGTAGATAGCAATGGAATACAAAGATTTTTCTAGTATTTCTACAAGTAACAGCCACATCCCTATGAAGCTTCTTTTCTAATTAATCATCTCCATCCCTTTATCATAGATCCTGTCCTTAAAGTTCTTATTTCAATTTATTTTCCCCACAATGTTCAAAAACATTTTACCCGTTAAGATTTTTTTAGTGTTAAGTACACTTAAATATTTAAGTCTTTTTCCTCATACAAGCCTTCCCAACTGTTTTACATTTCTTATATCTTAAAACCGAAGAAGAAGAAGAAGAAGAAGAAGAAGAAGAAGAAGAAGAAGAAGAAGAAGAAGAAGAAGAAGAAGAAGAAGAAGAAGAAGAAGAAGAGGAAGAAGAAGAAGGAGAAAAGGAAATAATATACTACTTGAAAAACACTGACTCCTTCTAAGTTAGTTGGTTGGGTCACTGTTAATATAGCAATAGCACTTAGAGAAACCCAAGGCGCAAAGCTTAGGGACCACTGCTTAACAGCATTTTACAATGGCAGTTTACAATGTCAGCATATTGCCCCCAACAATCTGGGTCCTCCTAGGAAATGCTAATCCACCTCCCACTGCATTTAAGCGTGTTATGTGAAGAAAGTCAATGGTTGTTATCTCTTGCCCCTGTTTCACTAACGTGCAGAACAGATGGAGGCCCAGCTGAACAGAAAGGGTTCGACAAAGATTGACTCATGGCACAGAGAAAGAAGACGCAGGCTCCTGTTTTTGGTTTCATCTCACTCTTACTTCTCTAAACTTTCTCTGGATGCTCTGCTTCGCAAGAAGCAGCGCCTTGGCACAGAATTTAGCAGCTATGTTGTGCTTACAGTTTCTTTCTTTGTTGTTGTTGCAGCCTGGTCTTTCACTTTGCAGGGGAATTTCAATATTGAGATATTTCAAGGAAATCAAGAAAGAGAGGGAGGGAGGGAGGAAGAGGGAGGAGGAAGGAAGGAAGGAAGGAAGAAAGGAAGGAAGGAAGGAAGGAAGGGAGAAAGAGGGAGAAGGAAGGAAGGAAGAAAGAAAGAGGGAGAAAGAAGGAAGGAAAAAAGAAAGAAAGAAAGAAAGAAAGAAAGAGGGAGGGAGAAGGAAGGAAGGAAGAAGGAAAGAAAGAAAGAAAGAAAGAAAGAAAGAAAGAAAGAAAGAAAGAAAGAAAGAAAGAAAATTTTGCAATGCATGTGGATGAATTGAGTTTGCCCATAATGATTGTAAGGTATGCCCTTTTTTTCCAGGAGAAAAATTAGATTGGCTTAGAAAAACAAACTTGGCACTGTAACCTCTCGCCTTTTGAAAAAGTGGGAAGTGAATGTCAGAAAGCTTTGGAAATTATTCAGTCTTGACATACCTGAGCCTCCCATCCATGTGAGCCACAGACCCAGGCGAAAGAGTGTGGATGAATATCCCTGAAATGTACCGGGAGTAAGGGATGCTGCACAAGCCAATGCCGAGGCCCACACCAGCCTCTGTGGAAAATATATTAAAAAGAGAAGGAGAGGCAAAGAGGAAGTGAGCTATCCAAATGATTAAGGAATTGTGCCACTTCCCTCTACAGGCACTCTATGTCAATACTGAGCATTAGGCTTGCCCCTGTCCTCAACCATTCAGGATTTCTGCATGGGTACCTGGTAGAGTGTGAAGCTGTGACTTGTTTTATCACAATTTCACAAGCCAGAATAGTACACACATATTAAGACATTAAAACTGGTCCGCAAGCCATCACAGCCAAGTAGATGTGCTAGGCCAGTGATGGCGAACCTTTTAGAGACCGAGTGCCCAAACTGCAACCCAAAACCCACTTATGCATCGTCGAGTGCCGGGTGGGTGTGGCCCATTGGCTGGGTGTGGCCAATTGGGGGTGTGGCCCATTGGGTGGGCGTGGCCCATTGGGTGGGGGTGGCTGCGGTGGTAACAGCAGACTGGGTGGGACTAAAAAATTCAATCAATCAATTCCAACTTTGCAAGATCTTTTTTTTCCCGCGAGAAGTTGAAATTGACTGATTGATTGAACCTTTTTTTTTTTGTACATGGCGGCAGAGGCCTAAAGCGAAAAGGTTTTATAAAACCCAGCTGAAGGCCTAGGACTGGAGCGACGGCACGCGTGCCCAAAGAGAGGGCTCTGAGTGCCGCTTCTGGCACCCGTGCCATAGGTTCGCCACCACTGTGCTAGGCTAGCCAAACAAGTTTTTTTTTTATGAATCCAGTCATTATATTAGAAAGATTACTCTCTCAACTCCTGCCAAACCAGAAGATACTTTTGGCACAGCATCACCCAAAAATAAGGGGGGAAAAGGGCTCAGAGGGACAGTATATTTGAGCCAAGTCTATTCTGGAAACACTTGGGTTTTTTTTGGGGGGGGGGCTTGCTATATTTACTGCTCACCTTTATTTAAGGAAACTTCCATCATGATCCTGTCATCCGGGTTCATGGTACTCAGAGGAAACGCTGGGCTTTCTGGCCCAAAGGAGCTGTTCTCCTTGGTGATGCACATGCTGGTACTTAGAGAACGACAAAGATGAGACGATAAATAGCTGGTGGCCGAAGATGGAGTGCTGAAGCTTGTTCGAACGGTGAGTGTGAGGAGACCCTTCTTGGCCTGCTAGAAATAAGGAAGCCTTGTGAGAAGAAGGACGAGAAGAACATAGAGGAGGAGGAGGAGGATTGTGGGGTCCTTGGTGCTTTCTGAGCTTGGTTGTTTTCTTGCAAACATTTCATGACCCAACTAGCTAACATGGTCATTGCTAGAAGGGAGGAGGAGGAGGAGGAATACATGAAAGAAAAGGGGAAGGGCAAGAGTGGGGGGGGGAGAAAGAAAAGGAAGAGGAGAATTCATGTAGGAGAAAAAACATTGTACAAAGCCATCACCTTAAATTTCTGCAAAGCTTCATGGTGTGTGAGTCCATGCATTGATTCTCCATTCAATTCCAGGATTTCATCTCCTGTTGCATCAAAATAAACAATCTTATTAGCTAGGTTTTGGCACCTGCATTTCATCAGCTTCTCACCAACTAAGATTCATTAACCATTACACACACATTTTCCCCATTGGATAGCTGTACATAAGATCAAACTCACCAAACCCACTCGTATTTTTTTTTTAGGATAGACCTTCAAATGTTTACAGAACCCTCCTGTAAACCAAGCTGTCCAGTTCCAATTCATTCAAACACCGGGACAATGTTATCCTACCTTCCTGCAACCGGCCATCAGCAGCAGCTGCTCCGCCAGGAAAGATTGTCTTCACATAGATGCCAATGGGGCCATAAATGCTGTCTTGGCCACCCACAATGCTGAAACCCAATCCCTAATGGCAGGGAACAAAGGGGGCATTTTACATGATTAATCACCTGCTCCTTTTACTAACTGCTTAAACAAGCAATGAAAACACTTTTGTTTGTGAAAAGTTCCTGGAGGAAAAAATGTTTTTATTGGCCTTCAACTCTGAGCAGTCAAGTTGCGATACAGATATACATGCCCTAATTGTAAAACTAGATCCTATCCTATCCTCAACTCCAAAAGGCGGTGGGAATTTATTCTTAAGTAGCCATGGATGCATCAATCCTCCTGTTGGTTCAGGATGGTTTTCCTTGCATGCATTTATAGATCTGTACCATTCAAATCCCGCACATTCCAATAACATTTAAAATTTATGGGGAAAAACATCAATTTCTTGCTTCCTCCTTAGAACGGGCTTTTACTATTGGAATGAAGGAGTGGTTTAATTCATCACAGAATTAGTAGCCAGTTGCAGAAGCCTGCACAGAGCAGGTCATTTTTGGATAGTTATTTTTTATGCCTTTTCAAGAACAATAAGGATAACAGTATATTATTGCACTGAGCCCCTGATTTGTTAGGATGAAAGAGCAATCTTGAAATTTTAAACAGAAACGAAATCTGCCAGTATCTCCAGATCAGTGTTTCTCAACCGTGACAACTTGAAGACGTGTGGACTTTTGACTCCCAGTTACATGGCTGGGGAATTCTGGGAGCTGAAGTCTACAGGTCTTCAAGTAGCCAAGGTTGAGAAACATTGCTGTAGACCAATCTCTCCCTTAAAGGAAGACTGGAGTTTTTAAAAATGGACTCCAGAAAACCATTTTGGTCCCAGTGTTCCTATGTATTATCCAAGAAAGACATATAACAAAGCAGAGACCTCACCTTCCCTTGCCCTTTCATTAGAACAATGTTGGATATCATAGAGGCCTGTAAACCTGAAGATGTGGACATGAGGTGGGCGGTACTTAGTGAGCGAGATGATCTGGAGAGAGGCTACAGTTGAAAGAAACAGCAAGGAAAGGTTAGTATAATACTGGAGGAATTTTTTTAAATTATATTTTTATTTAAAGCAGTGGTTCTCAAACTTTTTAATGCCGCGACCCCCAACCGGTCGTAAGTCAAGGACTGCTCAACCGGTCCTAAGTCGAGGACTACTCAACTGGTGCAGCACCGTTTGCAGAATGGGACTTTTGGCGGGCTCAGCAGGGCAGAGACAGCCTGGACAATTCCTATTGGCTTTTGAAAGCCAATAGAATTAGACTCTATTCAAGAGAGTCTATTCTATTGGCTTTCAAAAGCCAATAGAATAAAAGGGAGTAGCACAGCTAAGGAAAAGGGGGGAAAAAATGGCGGACTGCGTTGTTTGGCGACCCCCGTGAAATGGTCATTCGACCCCAAATGGGGTCCCGACCCACAGGTTGAGAACCATTGATTTAAAGTATCACAATTTTTTGCCTACAACAGAGTTGTGAATTACATGCTGGTGACCTATCTTTCATCATTCTTCATAACCAGTGAGGATTGTAGTTGTAACATACAATCAGGCTCCAAATGGCTCTATTGCATCCACATCTCCTCAAGGTTTCTGTTGGTGCCATGCAGAGACTGGAATCCTGCTTCTTTTTCCTGTCTTTATCATTCAAAATTTGCTTTGGGAAATCTTTTTCAGAGAAGGAGAGTTTCCTTGGAGTGAAACTCTCCTAGCTGGAGGGTTCTGTTCTTGCATTTATTTAATTAGGAAGTCACCAGGGATGTGTATTAATGGCCACTTCCTAATTATATAAGTGCAAAAACACCACACACATAACAAATTATCTTTAATTGAACAATCCTTGCTCTCTATCAGTCTCCTAGGCAGAGAGAGGCATAGCCCAGCTCTTGAAAAACTGCTGGAGAATTTCTCCTTTCCCTGGATAAATTCAGGAAAAAGGACCCTCCCAAGTTTTGAGGTGGAGAATTCCTGAAGACCAAAACCTTATTTCAATTCTAACTTGCTCATCCAGCAACTAAAGGATTCTAACCGATTCTGCAAACAGAGTAGCAATATGCATTTCACTGAGGATTTACAGTCCTTCAGGGACACTGAAGGTAAAGAGATGCAGGTGATGTTCTCCTTGGTCCATAGAAGTGACCTCATTCTTCTGAGGTCAAGGACTTCTGGAAAACAGGCTGCTTTGCTGTAGGGCAGCCAAACCAGGAAGGAAGTGTTTGGCCCGAAAGCTGCATTTCCATCAGCATTGTCATTTCTTGACCGTTCCACAGATGGAGCGCTAAAGTCCGGTGGGCTTCCTTTTCCGCTTACCTTGACAGCTGCTTTTTCTGCTGCATTCTCCAGCTGTTGAGAGAATGACTTTCGGTTGCTATAAAGGGACTGTCTGTACCGAGAGGCTGACTTCTTGACCACAGAACAATCAACGTCTCCTATCCAGTATGGACTAGCACCTTAAGAGGGGGGAAAAAGTAGACTGAACTGAATACTTTATTTGGCCAAGTGATGTTAGACACGCAAGATGTTTGTCTCACAAATCATCATCATCATCATCATTAGGGGAAGTAGTAAAGAAGATAATGAGAAGGATAAAAATAATACTGCAGCCATACTACACGGATAGATAGATAGATAGATAGATAGATAGATAGATAGATAGATAGAGATAGATAGATAGATAGATAGATAGATAGATAGATAGATATAGATAGATAGATAGATAGATAGATAGATAGATAGATAGATAGATAGATAGATAGATACTAGACAATATTGTGGGAATTAGGTGTTCAGCAGAGTGATGACAGGAAAGAAAAACCTGTCCCTGTGTCTCTAGTTGTTTTGGCTTGCAGTGCCCTCTAGCGCCATCTTGAGGAGAAGAGTTGAAACGGTTTATGTCCAGGGTGTCATGGGCCTGCAGATATTTTCTCAGCCCTCTTTCTGACCCATGCAGTAGGTCTTCCGTGGAAGGCACGGTGATTGCAGTTGTCCTGGTCTGCAGTCCTAACTATCCGTTGGAATCTGTACCTGCCCTGTTTGGTTGCTGTACCAAACCAGATAGTTATAGAAGTCCAGCAGTGTTCTTCTATAGCAGATAGGAGGGTTCCAGTATCTCAGGGGCTGACCCAAAGAAGAGGGAGTCAAGCTATTCTCCAAAGCGCCTGAAGGCAGGACAAGAAGCAACAGATGGAAACTCATCAAGGAGAGAAGCAACCTAGAACTAAGGAGAAACTTCCTGACAGTTAAAACAATTAACCAGTGGAACAACCTGTCTCCAGAAGCGGTGAATGCTCCAACACTGGGAGTTTTTAAGAAGAGACTGGACAGCCATTTGTATGAAATGCTATAGGGTTTCCTGCTAGGGTAGGGGGTTAGACTAGATGACCTCCAAGGTCCCTTCCAACGTTATTTATTATTATTGATCATCGCACAGTCAGCCAGATGTTCAGACTGGATTTGGCATTTTTGTCTACCTATTGAGTCCTTCCCAAGGACCTGGGATAGGCAGATGTGGATATTTGATGGTATCACAGATATCGTTGCAGGATGGAAGCAGTTGTTGTTGTTGTTATTATTACAAATGATAGACTCAATAATTCTTCTGTCAAACTGTATCAGCAGCTCCTGGCATAGTTTGAACTATGCAGGAAGACATTCTTTCTTGGGTCTTTTTAATGATGGTTTTAATGTTAGGCGTCCATCTCAAGTCCTGGGAGATTACAGAATCCCCAAACTTGCAAGATTCCAGTGCTGATATCGTGCTTTTAATCCTAGGAAGAGGTGATGGGATATAAATCTCCTCCTAAAGTCCACTCTCATCTCTACAGTTTTAAGCATGGTAGAGATAAACAACTTGACTGCCTTTCTTTCCAGAACATTCCTACTTCACCATTTTTAATAGGCATCTGCAGGCATCTCCTCCCCTTTCTTATCGTCATCTCCAGAATGGGAATCATTAGATTGCTACACTTTGTACAGATCTTGGTGCAGCAAGGCCGAATCAATGTCAAGTGTGCATTATGCACATCTGCGTGCAACTGTACGTAGCCTAAACTGCAGAAACTTACTGGCTGAATTGCTGCGCGTCCGCTGGCATTTGGCTTTCGTCTGCAGAATGGATCCATTTGGCAGGTCATGTTTAGTTGGCTGCTCCTTATGAGGGCCACCGGACGATTCCTGGGAGAATTGGGGGGAAAGGCACAACATCTTAAGTATGTGCAATGATTTAAAAGTAGGCTGTGTGTTGGTGTCAAAATTCACCCCTAGGTAAACAAGGAGAGCCCACTCTGGCATTAGCCTAAAATGTGAACAATCCCTTTTAAACTAAATCAAGTTTTTTTTTCAAACTTAGCAACTTGAAGATGGGTGGACTTCAACTCCCAGAATTCTCCAGCCAGCACTGGGGAAAAATACTGACCTAAATGGTAATGGGAGAAAAGATGGAACTCTTCCCCACTTCTCAGTCACATCCAGGCAAGGATTCCTTAATCCTTTGGGCAAACTCTAACACTGAGCCTTTAGTTCGGAGCCCACTGCAGACACAAACTGCATGAATTTCTGCATCAGTTGCACCTTACATAAACGGAAATTTCACAAAAGGTCTCTTGACAAATTGGAAGGTTATGAGCAAGATGGTGCAGACACATTACAAAACTCTAGGCCTGTCACTGCGATGTGCATGCCTTGTGGGATATTGCAGATTTAAAATCAGTAACAGGAAACGCTGATAAGGAAGAGGCCCAATTAGTTAAATACACTGAACACTAATATACTTGGTGCTTTCTGAGGTTGCTTGTTTTCTTGCAGACATTTCATTACCCAAACTAGTTAGCATCATCCGATCTAATCCATGCTACTTAAATACTCTATAGCCAAAAATGGAATAGGCATAATTGTATGTGCTTTAAGCTGTGGCCATTGTTTTGTGCAGGCAACCTTGGCAGGGATGAGTAAATAAATGGGTGTCAATAGTAGTGAGAAGGAGCAGAGGTTGCTGCAGTCCAGTCTTTCCCCAGTCATTTGTAGGAATATCAGAGAGGAGAACAAATGTTACTCATGACGGTGAAGGGCACTTAGGGTTAGTTCTTTAGAACAGAACAGAACAGAATAGAATAAGAATTAGGGAATAGAAATAGGGAATAGAATAGAAATAGGGAATAGAATAGAATAGAATAGAATAGAATAAGAATAAGAATAAGAATAAGAATTAGGGAATAGAAATAGGGAATAGAATAGAAATAGGGAATAGAATAGAATACAATAGAATAAGAATTATAATTAGGGAATAGAAATAGGGAATAGAATAGAATAGAATAGAATAGAATAGAATAGAATAGAATAGAATAGAATAGAATAGAATAGAATAAGAATTATAATTAGGGAATAGAATAGAATAGAATAGAATAGAATAGAATAGAATAGAATAGAATAGAATAGAATAGAATAGAATAGAGCTGGAAGGGACCTTGGAGGTCTTCTAGTCCAGCCTCCCGCTTAAGCAGGAGAACCTATACCATCTCAGACAAGTGGCTGTCTAGCCTCTTCTTAAAAATCTCCAGTAATGGAGATTTTAAATTATAAATTAATAAATTATAAATTAATAAAAACTGTAACATCAGGGGGAAACCTCCCCAAAAAACTTGGAGGTGCGTTCTTGACATAGAGCATTCTTCGTAAAGACTTGAGTTCCTTTCTCCTGCAGCAGATGGCGTCTTGGTGAAGGCAGCTGAACCTTGCCGTTAATCTTCCATGATGACTGAATTAATACTTTTACTGTTTTTCTTCTGGCACTGCTCCTCTGCTGCAGGGCAGGTAGAATTTAAACTGGTGAAGCCACACACCCCCCCCCCCAGGTTGATGTAGCTGGGAGGAAAGTTGTGCCTTTTGTAATCCTATCAGTTGTTTGTCAACTAAAAGCATAGGTGTGTGCCAGCCAAAGGGGGGGGGGGGAATGGAAAAGCTTTGCATTTTTCGACCTGAATTTAGTTACATTCCTTACAGCTTTGCGTTCTGTAAGAATCAGCGCTCCTGGCACCTGCCAAAGAGGTTAGGGGTGCTCCTAAATATCTTAAGAAGGTTAGGGGTGCTCCTAAATATCAGAACTCTTTGGTCTTGCCATTCTTGAACCTGGTTTTTTTTTTCTTTTCTTTTTTTCTAGAGAGAAGAAAAAACCCTTGACCTATCCTGCCCTTTTGGGTAGCAGAAACAATGGGCAAATGGGGAAAGTGAAAAGAGATCTTATTCTGGAAAGCTACAGCCAGCTCTAAGTGGAACAGAGAAGTAGCGATAGCACTGATGATGTTACCTAGTTGGGTAATGAAACGTCTGCAAGAAAACAAGCAAGCTCAGAGAGCACCAAGGACCCCACAGCTCTCCTCCTCCTCTTCCTCCTCCACCACCACCACCGTCTAGCACTGATGACGTTTCCTACTACTTTGGGTAATGAAACGCCTGCAAGAAAACAAGCTCAGAGAGCACCAAAGACCCCTCATTTCAGCCCTGAGCTACCAATATTCTCCTTCGTTGGAACAGAGCGGTCTCAACTCTTCCACTTACCTTATTAGCAATCACTAAATTAACCAAGCCTCTGGCAGACTGGATGAGCGATTCGGCCTCTTTGCTGCAAAGCTCTTTAAGAGGTTGCCCATTGACTGTTAAGAGCTCATCACCAGGGCTTAAACGACCATCCCTTGGAAAGAAAAGAAAAAAGAACACACAGCAATAGTGTCATCAGTTCTTTCTTCAAAGGGAATCCCTGCTTTTTTTTGAGCTGCTGGTGATTCTGTTCGGGTCATGTTTACATTTGCCAATCACAAGAGTCTCAGATTAGGGGAGGCTAACAAACCAGCTTCTTCTAATTTTTATTAAGACAAATAGAAAGAATAAAAACTAATATAAACTACGGAAGGAAGGAAGGAAAGGAGGAGGGAGGGAGGCAGGCAGGCAGGCAAGCAAGCAAAAGAGCTATATCTGGACCAAGATCAGTGAGGAAGGAAGGAAGGAAGGAAGGAAGGAAGGAAGGAAGGAAGGAAGGAAGGAGGGAGGGAAGCAAGCAAGCTAGAGAGCCATGTCTGGACCAAGATCAATGAGGAAGGAAGGAAGGAAGGAAGGAAAGAAGGAAGAAAGGAAGGAAGGAAGGTAGGAAGGAAGGAAGGAAAGCAAGCAAGCTAGAGAGCCATGTCTGGACCAAGATCAATGAGGAAGGAAGGAAGGAAGGAAGGAAGGAAGGAAGGAAGGAAGGAAGGAAGGAAGGAAGGAAGGAAGGCAAGCAAGCTAGATAGCCATGTCTGGACCAAGATCAATGAGGAAGGAAGGAAGGAAGAAAAGCAAGCAAGCTAGAGAGCCATGTCTGGACCAAGATCAATGAGGAAGGAAGGAAGGAAGGAAGGAAGGAAGGAAAGCAAGCAAGCTAGAAAGCCATGTCTGGACCAAGATCAATGAGGAAGGAAGGAAGGAAGGAAGGAAGGAAGGAAGGAATTAATTTCCCCCTTCATTCCAGCAAATAAAAACAATTTTATAGCATTTCTCTCTTTACCCCATAACTCATCTGTTAACTAAAAATCCAAAAGTCTCATCATTTGTTCTTTATCATCAAAAATTCAATAAGGGAAACCAGATATAACTAATTTTTATTATAACCCTGGTCAAATAAGCATTCTTTCTCCGAACTTTTATCAGTTTACTTTTTGACCCCTCTAAATATGGTCCTGGAGCTTTTTTCATGTTCATCTTCTTCTTTACCCCAACATCTTTCAAACTTTAACAGACCTCTCTGATATATCCAGTAAACAGAATTTGTCTTTTTTTTTTAAAGTCACTTCTCATAAAATGCTTCAAGACTTTAACAGACCTCTTATACACATCCAATAAGGAAAAAAAAATCACAAATTATAAACTGACAATGGCAGCTTTTTATAAAGAAAATGTATATAAAATAGATGGCACTTGCCACTAGCAAGATAGGGAAAATGTTTAAAAATATGTCAGATAGATGTTGAAAATGTAAACATAAGTCAGGTACTTATTATCATGTCTGGTGGACATGTGTTAAAACAATGAGATACTGGAAAGAAATAGATACTTGTCTGGAAAAGATGTTGGGAAAACAGGTAGATTTTAAACCTGATCTTTTTTTTAATTAGGTATTATGCCAGAAAATCAATTGATTGATTGATAAACAAAGTATATATTTGATTTTACATGTGATAACAGCGGCAAGAATCATATTTGCACAATATTGGAAAAAGGAAGAAATACCATCAGAGGAAGAAATAATTTTTAAAAAATACTAGAATGTGCGGAAATGAGGTTGAAAGAAAAAGAAGAAACAGAACACTATCAGACTTGGGACTTGTTTTACCAATGGCTGGAGAAAAGAATAAAGAATTAGGAATTAAATTTGTAATAGTGAATGATAAACTCGGACAACACGTTGTTGAATAAGTACTATTGAATTGTATGGAAAAATAATAATAAACATTTTACAAAAATGAAAAAGAAATCACCAATGATTTTGATTTTTTTTTTAATCAGCCTGAAGTCATAAGAAGTAACATGGGATAGAGAAGCACTGCACATATTTATTTCTCTTTTGCTATATATACCCTTGGCTTAAGTCGCTGAGATGCCAGATAATGTTTACAAATATTCTGATTTCTCTGTTGGTGTAGTAGAGCTCTATGAAAGAGGGCTTCCATGGTGAAAGCAAATTGCAATATCAATTTCCTTTCTTGGCTGACAGCTTGAATGGGGGAGGAAGACCACCTTTGATAGAGACCTCCTCAATCTGTTCACTCAAATGAGAAATATACACGCTTGCAAGGTTAACTGCAGAATGGGAGAAATGCAAACTATTTATATAATTACACCATATCTTAATATCTCTGCTGAACAATGTGCGTAAGAAAATGCTACTCTTCTCATATCCTGCTTGTAGAGTTCCCGTCACTGTCTGGTTTGCCGCACAATTTCTACAGAAAGTGGCTATATAGTCTACCTTCCTACTCAGTGCAGGATCTATAGGACTAGGTGTAAAACTGCAGCCTCCTGGACAGGTAACCTCTTTCAACCTCTTTTCAAACTCCTCCAGCAAAGAGGAGACCACAGGGTTGTTTCTTGAGAAGTTTCTCCTGACATCTTCCCTGCAACGCTTTCTACACAGCATTCGGAGAATAGCAGAATAGCATAGTTGGAAGGGACCTTGAAGGTCTTCTAGTCCAACCCCTGCTCAAGGAGGACATCCTATGCCTTTTCAGACCAATTGCTGTCTACTCTCGTCTTAAAAATCTCCAGTTTTGGAGCACCCACAACTTCTGGAGGCAAGCCTTTCCATTGATTAATTGTTCTCACTGTCAGGAAGTTTCTCCTTAGTTCTAGGTTGGGTCTCTCCTTGATTAATTTCCATCTGTTGCTTCTTGTCCTGCTCCCAGGGGTTAAAATAGCACCATTTTCCTTTATCATCCAGGAAACAGTTCTTCCAAAATTTGAAGTCTGTTATTATCTCCCTCCTGAATTAAGTCATTTTCAGTGCTTAGGTAAGTAGGAAGATAGGGTATAGGGTCTTTCAATATCGTCATCGTTACCACTGCCACCGTCGCCACCTAAGTTAAATATGCATGATTATGTGGTTTCCTAATGGGATTTTGTAACATACCTCTGAGCAGCTCCCCCGTCAATCACGTGGCTGACCATGAACTCTTTACCAAAAGCAGAGCCACTGGAAGTCCTGCAGACTTGGATTCCCAGCCCCTCGTTCCCAGTGGCAATGCAGAGCTTCCAGATGCAGCTGTCCTGGTTGGGAAGACAGGAAGACACTTGAAAGCCTGTCAATCCAGCTTCCATTACTTTGTTACCTCCTAGCTAGGTTGGGCTACAGCTCCCAACATCCTGAGCTCTGATGACCCATTAATGCTGTGGACAAGGCCATTTACCACAGAGCTGGTGTAGACCGAGACGCTCTTTGCGCAGACCCCCAGCTACTTCTTGTTGTGTGTGCTATTGCAACAGCTTTTCATCACAGCCACTATCTTTGTTCCTTTCCAAGATAAAACAGCCAGGAACCCGATAGGGATGCAACATCCTGGGGCAGCGGTAGGATTCAAATATGTGAACAACCAGTTCTCTGCATGGATACCACTTCCGGAAGTCCGTTCTGGGCCTGGGCAACAAAAAATTAGCTACCGGTTCTGCCGAACTGGTGCAAACTGGCTGAATTCCACCCCTGTCTTGGGTGCATAATCTGTGCTGCTGGTTTAAATGGAATCCCCACCACCAGATTCCCTAGGCCAGGGGTAGGCAACCTTGGCTCTTTTATGACTCGTGGACTTCAACTCCCAGAATTCCTGAGCCAGCATGGCTGGTACAGGAATTCTGGGTATTGAAGTCCACGAGTCATAAAAGAGCCAAGGTTGCCTACCCCTGTTCTAGGCGATGTTTGGAAGGCAGTTCACGTGTGATAGAAGGGGGGAGAAGGAAGAGAACCTCCTTATCCAAGCATTGCAAATGCCAGACAAACAGAGGCACGGATTGTCTTCCTACCTTGATAAAGAACTTCCTCTTCATATTCTTACAGCTGTCGCTGGCATTGGTCCTCAGCTGCACCATGCTGGCAATCGTAAGAGGATCGGACGTGGCGTCCTGGCTAGGCGAGGAGCACGCCAGCTGAAGTGGAGGGCATGGTTCTTTGTGACTCCAGCTGCCTTGGCTCTCAAAGGGGTTGGCATATTTGTCATCCGGGCTTGAGCCATCATCGCTGGTCCTACCATTGCAGAGGATGAGCGACCGGGAAATGGAGCGCAACGTTTTGGATTTCCGCCCTTTGGTGCTATTGTGCCGTTCCATCGTTGGGAGACCCAGGAATCGGTGGTCAATTGGTCATGCCGGTTAATTTCACTTCCTCCAGTGTCTGCAGCTGAAGATCCAGATGGAAGAGAAATGCAGGGGAAGGAGAGGGGGAGGTGGGGGGGGGGAATGAGAAAAAGAAACTCATCAGCAAAATGTTTCATCTTTCTAAACCACCCACCTCTAGATTTCATAAAAGACAAGAGGCTCTTAGTTCTGAAGGAGCAAGTCACGAGGCATCACATTGATAGTAGCTCTGTGTATTCTTTTTTTTTTTTTTTAAAGTTAGACATATTTCTCATTCATCTCTCTGGTTGTTATTTTTTTCTACCCAAACTGTCTGAAAGAATCAAAACCCTATTCAGGCAACTTGTTTTGCTTTATTGCAGGATTAAGCTATTTTCTGGGTTCCTACAATACATTCAACCAGAAGCTAACCAGCCTTTTCCAGCTCATACAGACCAGAACTTGAAAACTACATTTTTCTTTGGCTTCAAATTCCTGATGGAGTAGCTGTAAATGTTGGTCTTTCCAGGTTCAGATGAGATGTTTAGCCTTAGAAATATGTATAGAGTACGATTTAAAAGCCATATGAGTTTTGGGCGGATGTAAGACTGAAAGTACACACATTCATATTAATTGTCTTGGTGAGCTTAATGTGTTGTGTGAATTGGTTTCCAAGTCCAGTGTTCAGCGCTGAAACAGATGGGGAAGTCGTGTGCCCATAGTCACTGGAGAAATATAAACAGAGACTGGATGGCCATCTGTCAAAAATGCTATAATTGCAGGATTTCTGGATGAGAAGTTTGAATAAACTTCAAGATCCAACTTAATACGTAAAAAAAAAAAGGAGCTTTCTCTTTTACTGTTCTTTACAAAGTAAAATATAAATTAAAACTTGCCTTTAGGAATTTTTCTTAGATTTGGAGAATCACAACATATGTGAGGTGGGCTCCTCATATTATAAAAGAGTTCTGTGTAACTCTGAAGGAACCAGATCAACAGAAGACAGTCTCATGTAGTAAAATTGGATCTCTTACCATCTGCAATCTTGGCTAAATATACAGATCATCTCTAAATCCTACATAATCATCCTGTCTTTCTAAAAGGTACCATATTGCAAATAGAAACGAATCCCTCTGATCATAAATCATGTCAAATCAAATCCGTCGGATCAACAAACCAAATCAAAATAAAAAAGAAAGTCATGATGCATAAAATAAGTGACTTATAAAAATCACACCTCAAATAATAAATCAAGTCCCTCTGATCGTAAATGAAAGATACAGAATCATCTACAAGAGGAATATTTAGGACAAAATATATATACATAACCTTGTATTGTATTGTATTGAAGCCCCCCCCCCTCCCCCAGCCATTTTCTTCAATTGTGTTCACTCCCTCTTTCCAGGAAGATCTTAACAGGTGATGGAAGTAATTGAAGAAGAAAAAAGAAGAAGACCAGTGGGCTTGGCGGGAAAGAGAAAAGATGAAGAGCAAATGCTCTCGATTAGAAGACAAGAGGGATGCAGGATGAGAGTAGAAAGCTAGAAAGCATATTTAGACCGAATAAAGTCCTTTTACTCCTAATCTTGGCTTGGAAACTTCTGTATCTGACAGGTTGAGGTGGGGTTGGAAAAAAAAAAAACCCAAAACCATCCTTTGGGCTGGTCAAGCACAAAATTAAAACATTTCACTGGGTTGCTACACGGGATGGGGAAAATCTAGATTCTTAAGCAGGCAGGGAACTTGTGAAAAAAATCCATCTCATGTTATTACACCCCCCCCCCCTTTCACAAATCTGCAAACATGCACATACCATGAGGCCCACCGAAGCAAAGAGTCCAGTTGCAATAAAGCGGATGATGCTTATCCTTCCAAGAAAGTGCGGTCCACCTGGTCCATAATCAACGTTTGGACCCTAGGACCAGCACAGCGTGTCCCCAGTCATTGCATTTTGTTCTCTCTTTCCCTGTCCCCCTGGCCTGCCAGGAACAAAGCTCTCTCGCCTTGTTTTGGTAATCCAAACCAAATGTTAACTGGTTGGCTGATTTCTCTCTTCCCCCACTTGGCTCTTCCTCCTCCTCCTCCTCCTCCTCCTCTTCCTCCCCCCCTCCTCCCCTCTCGCTTTTGTGCTAAAATCACCCCAACCTGTTTTTGTTCGGTACGTCAATAAAATAAACGACGTGCCAGGAAAAGACCCCATTTGGTTCCCATTTGGAGGGACCGAAACGGAACCCTTTTTGCAAAGACCGAAAGAGTTAACGGAGCTGCGGGAAGCCTCAGATCTTCCCTCGGCCCAACACGAGGTTTTTCTGCCGATTGGCTCGAAGCGGTGCAATGCAAGCCCTTCGCATCTCGTTCCAAGTGGGCTTGGCACCCTCTCTGCGCCTCGATCCCTTCCCTCCCTCAATTCATCGGAAAGCATCAGATGCGTCTTAAAAGCACCCAGTCGATAGGTTCCTTCCCCAATCCCCCTCAACCGTTGTCTTCCAGAGAGAGGTTGCAACCGTGCTATGGGGTAGGAAAAGCATCCATAACCCAACCACCCACCCCCTTTTTTTTTCCTTCTCAAAATGAAAGCGTTTAAAAAGGACTTACAACAAAGCTGGAAACAAACAAAAAAAAAAATCACAGACTCCTTCAGAAGGCTGTTTGTCTTCGCCGGCCTGGCAGGAAGACTCAAGTGCAATAATTGGAAACACACCCTCCGACCGTCACATGACTTTATTTCAGTAATTCTCTACAGGGTATATAGACTCCTCGAGAGCCCAGCTATTGTTTCTGGACTGCAAAAGAAGCAGTCATCATAATAAGCCTGGCTCTGAGCAATGCGGGCTCTTCAAGGTATCCCCTCCAGATGCTATTCCCCCCCCCTTGCCGGGAGTGATCGGCTGCATATTTCTTGATTATAAATCAAGGGCGCACAGATTGCCCGCGGAGACAGTCCTTCCTTCCCCAAGACCGCTTCTGCTGGCTGCCAGTTTTCAGCAAGTGACTAGGAACGAAAGGGAGTGACTGTGCTGGTTTCCCACCACGTCCTCAGCCGGGGCTGAACCGAGATGGAGCCAACCAGGGCTGTATGGTCTGCTGTTTTTGTTGTTTTTTTTTTCCATTTAGATGTAGCCTCCGAGGCGGGCACAGTGCCCAAGTTGTGACACGTCGGTTGCACGTTTCTTGTTTGGCCATCGTTATTTTCTTCTTTCTTCATTCACATCAGGGGTGTCTGCAAGGTGTGGTCAAAAAAGTCAGGATAATGGCATGGAGTGTGTGTGTTTGAAACTTGGCCCGGTTTTTTTAGGTGTGTTGCTGCACAGACAGTCCTGATTCCCAAGCAAACCGCTACATCTATTCCCCAATTAGGTGCAACCCTAATTGGGGAATTAACAGAAGAAGAGAATAAGGGAAGGGACCTTGGAGATCTTCTAGTCTAGCTCAAGCAGGAAGCCCTATACCATTTCAGACAAATGGTTGTCCAGTCTCTTCTTAAAAACTTCCAGTGATGGAGAACCCACAACTTCTGGAGGCAGGTTGTTCCACTGGTTAATTGTTCTTACTGTCAGGAAGTTTCTCCTTAATTCCAGGTTGCTTCTCTCCTTGATTAGTTTCCATCCGTTGCTTCTTGTCCTGCTTTCAGATAAAGAACAATTCTTCATCATTTAAGGAGGGAGTGTTTACCAGAGAGGTAGGGAGAAGCTAGAAGAGCAGAAGTCAAAATTGGCTGGTTATCACTTCTATGATACTCTCTCTTCCTAGTGACTCTTTTTCGACTTCCCTTTTCTTTTTCACCTTGGCATCAATTTCTCCTTCTCCTAAGTAGCTGGCTGCCTTGGAAAGAACAGAGAGTTTTTACTTCAAGGGCCTCCCTGCTCAACTGCAGTGGGCTTTTAAAATTGGGCAGCGGGCCTCTGGTTAGCCACCCCAGTTATAAAAGGCTGTCCTTCAAGGCAGAGGTTTGCAGTCAAGATGATAAGCAACAAGGAAGATTTTCTTTATTAATCTCTGAAATGGTGACTATGAACTAACAAGAGCAATAGCACTTAGACTTATATAGCACTACACAGTGCCTCACGGCCCGCTCTAAGCGGTTTACAGAGTCAGCCTATTGCCCCCAACAAACTGGGTCCTCATTTTACTATCTTTGGAAGAATGGAAGGCTGAGTCAACCTTGAGCCAGTCAGGATCAAACTCCAGGCTGTGGGCAGAGTTAGCCTGCAATAGCAATAGAACTTAGACTTATATACCGCTTCAGAGTGCTTCACAGCCCTCTCTAAGTGGTTTACAGAGTCAGCATATTTGCCCCCAACAATCAGGGTCATCATTTTACTGACCTCGGAAGGATGGACGGCTGAGTCAACCTTGAGCCGGTTAGGATTGAACTCCAGGCTGTGGGCAGAGTTAGCCTGCAATACTGTGTTCTAAGCACTGCACCACCACAGTTCTTGCAAACTAGTGACATTTCTGTTCCTCTTTGGACCCCAAAATCTACCTCTTCAGTGGGAAAAACTTCACGTGTTCCCCAAAATTTATTTTTTTCACTTACTTACTTGTTCTCTACATCCATGTACCCACCATTACTTTCCGTATGGCTACCTACAAACATTTTGGGTTCGAATCTGCTGTGTGAACCCAGGTAATTGTATTTATTCCATGAACCATGATTAAGCACATCATCAGCTCAACCCTCAACTGAGCTCTGGGAAGAAGAGATGGTCTATTAGATCATCTGCTCTCCGAATGCTCTAGCTTAAATCGAGGGCCAAACAAACACTCTCTAAGTTTATAGCCCTTTTGGGGATTCTCCCCTTTCCATTTAGGATTCCAAGAATATTGCAAATGCTGCCCATAAACCGACAGTGTTTTGTGGAAGGAGGGGGTTGGCATGTTTGTTGATCTATCACTTACACACACACACACACACACACACATACAGCCCACCATCAGATTTATGGAGCAGAAAATGTTTATTGTCTGATGCAGTGACTGTTTCTAGCAGGAATTAGGCACGAAAAAGCTCATCACTCCCAGATGAACCAGCCAATGTCTTTGGCAGCTGGGGGTTCATTTTATGTGTAGGTGAAATATGGCAAGGTTTTTTTTTTTTTTTTTAAGGGAGGCTGGATACACCATGTGACGAATAGGAAAGATCAATACGGGATTGTTAAGCAGTAACGACCACACAACAACAACAACAAAGTGCAACCATTCTTTCCATGCAAACACAATGTGGCATTCCCACTACGATAGGAATGCTACATTTTAATAAAGATTGGACAAAGCGGCTATGCATTTGGAGAATATCTGTGGGAGGATAGAAGGGGAGTTTAAACGTCTTTTAAAATCTGCCTGGCTGGACCAGACTCATCAAGGTCCATCCATCTTACGTTTCGAAAGACAGACAATCCACAAACAGAGAGCAAAACCACATTCCTTCCAACACTGATGATGTTACCCAGTTGGGTAATGAAATGCCTGCAGGAAAACAGCCAAACTCAGCACCAAGGACCCCCACAGTTTAACCTTGTCTTCGGGTATAAGTTTAAACCTTGTCTTTGTAAAGGGAGATTCACGTTTTGCTGTTATGGTTCGACATTAATGGCTGCAACAAATTTTATAAATCGTCTAACATTTTTCCGTTAAGCAAATAAATATTTTTTCCTGAAACTACAACTTCAGGAGAAATGAGAAGGTAAAATCCAAAGATGAAGAGAGGATAAGCCGAACCGCTTTCTGTTCAGCGGATGAGATAAGTACAAAATCCTGGCTCATCCTTTTCAGAGTTGATCTGTATTGGGACCCCCAATTCAAACAATCAATCAAACAGTAAATAACAGCCTCATCAAGGAACTAACAAGAAGAAAACAACTCTCCCAACAATAGAGACCGAGCAAGCTACTGTATATAAACAGAGAGCGAAACCCCATTCCTCCTAGCACTGATGATGTTACCCAGTTGGGTAATGAAATGCCTGCAGGAAAACAACCAAACTCAAAGACCCCACTGCCAAGGACCCCACAGTTTAACCCTGAGCTACAGTGTTTGCTTCTATTGGTACCCCCAATCTCAGAATTCTCAACTAGCACAGTCATTACGGCACTTGCAGGGCTCAATTTGAACTCAGCTCAGGCATGAGCGATTACTTTCTGCTATGTCTTCCAGCAATATTTTGCTGAAGCGCTGAGGGATTCACTTTAGATCCTTTCTCTGTCAAACTTGGCAGGTACAAATACTCAAGCTGTACCTGATATAAAATAATCCCATTTTAGGTGGATGCAAGCAATGAATAGCCAATCTTAAGATGGAGGAAAGTAGCCTCTAAGCTACATCTGCTCTGAAACCCCATTCTGGCAATCTCAAAGCCCCATAGGGTAGCCTTACCACTTCAACTACCAAATGATATACATTTCAATATCCCAATCTTTCATATTTAAAGTAGGCGAACGCAATAAAGGGCTCAGCAGTTGTTGGTGAAATACACCTTTCAGCATCCTTGCTACTGGATACACCAACCGGGTCTGCTGGGAATTGTGACTTAGCAACATCTGGAAGGGTTTTGTTTTTTTTTTTAAAATCTGTGGTCTAGGAGGTATACCTTACCTAGTTGGTGTAAAGATCCTATATTCTCCCCGAAATGAAAGCAGGAAAAGATGTGTCAAATCCTTCAACTTTTAAACTCTGGTGATTTGCACTGTTATCACCAGTTATCCAATGAATAAATGTGGAAAAAACACTTAAAGTAAGCCTTTCGGAATTGGAAATTGCTATCCATGATTAAATGGTTCAACTTGTTTTCAGCAGGAACAATTTCTTTGGATCCAGTCCACTGTATCCACTGACTAAGCTGGCAATCCAAAATTATTGTCCCAAACTGAAAATTTCCCTTAGAAACCACGGTTAAGAAAGAGCATCTGGAGCATTCAACATTTTTCTTCTCTTGTGAAAAATCAAAGCATAAAGAGCCTTATGTGAAAGCAGCCTAGGCTAAATTTAGCTCACTTTTTTGTTTCCAAAATTTTTTCCAAGGTTTAACTCTGCCATCACAGAGAGAAGGGGGTGGGGTGGGGGTTCTCCTTCTGCATTAGGAGAAGCTATAATGGCCTCCGTCTGGGGCTAAATCAGAAGAATTTATAGCGTCTTTGAGAGCTACTGTTATTTCAGCTGCAGAGTTTTAGCTGTAAGCAATTGTTTAATTCTGTCCCATGTAACCTGCGTTCATCCAAAACAGCATTCCTTATTTTGGAGACAGATTTTAACAGATTTTTAACAGATGGGGCAATGATGCAAAAGCCGTGACGTGTTTCATGACATCATCGTGCAAATGATGGGATAACCATAGCACCATTTGCACAATGGCATCATAATACATGTGATATCACTGTGGTTTATATCGGGCATCTATGCAATGCTCCAATATTTGACGGGCTGCCACAAAGAGGAGGGGGTCAACTTATTTTCCAAAGCACCAGAAGGCAGGACAAGAAACAAGGGATGGAAACTAATCAAGGAGAGAAGCAACCTGGAACTAAGGAGAAACTTCTTGACTGTGAGGACAATCAACCAGTGGAACGATTTGCCTCCAGAAGTTGTGGATGCTCCACCACTGGAGGCTTTTAAGAAGAGACTGGTGGACAGCCAGTTGTCTGGATTGGTATACAGTCCACTGCTTGAGCAGGGGGTTGGACTAAAGGACCTCCAAGATCCCTTCCAACTCTGTTATTCTGTTCTGTTATTTCTTATTTGGAATTTCTTGCTGCAGTTCAGTTTCTACAATATCTCAATATTGCTGTCAGAAGCTGTCATTGTTCAACTTGGAAAGTCAGGCAGATGGCTTCTAATACAGTTAACTGATATGATTTAGACACGGCATACATTAATGATGTGACACAAAGCTTTTACTATAATCCAGTAGATTCGGAGAGCTGGGTCTGAATGCAATCTTAAACTACTACAGCAGTGGTTCTCCACCTGTGGGTCGGGACCCCATTTGGGGTCGAATGACCATTTCACGGGGGTCACCAAACAACACAGTCCGCCATTTTTCCCCCTTTTCCTTAGCTGTGCTACTCCCTTTTATTCTATTAGCTTTCGAAAGCCAATAGAATAGACTCTCTTGAATAGAGTCTAATTCTATTGGCTTTCAAAAGCCAATAGGAATTGTCCAGGCTGTCTCTGCCCTGCTGAGCCCACCAAAAGTCCCAGTCTGCAAACGGTGCTGCACCAGTTGAGTAGTCTTCGACTTACGACCGGTTGGGGGTCGCGGCATTAAAAAGGTTGAGAACCACTGTACTACAGTGACCTAGCTTTCAACAAGAGTGTTGCAGCTGTGGCTGCTCCACCAGAATGTTAGTCTAATCCTGGTTACAGGGACATACTTCTTCTAACAAGGAAAATCAGTCCAGTTGGAGGAAAGGAATTCATCCCATCTCCCATTTCTCCAATCTAACAGCCCTGATTAATTCCTCTGGAGCTCTTTTTCATAGTCATTTTCTCATTTATTTTAGAAGTCACAGACAGCCTTGGGAAACCACACCAAGCTTGCAAGCATAGGAATCGAGTGGATGTTTTCTTACGCTGAAAATTTGCAAGCTAAAGTTTTGCTTGCTTCGTATGTAAGCATGTTTCCATCTCCCCCTTTTCCAAAGGATAGGAATATCACAGCATCCATAAAGGAATTTTATTTTTTTTTTTGGAGGAGAGAGATCCCTGGAACACTGTAAATTTTGTGTATATTTGCGAGCAGACCAATCATTACGGCTGTACGAAAGCAAGCCTATGGAGCAGATTCAACAAATTCCACAGCAAAGCATTGAAAATCCCCAAATGTTTTCACGCACGCCAAATCAATGCTATTTATTTTCTGCTGTACGACACTCTGCACTAAAACACCTACTTATTCATTGTTCGAAAAACCAAAAGGGGAAAAAAAAAACCCCAAACAAACAATGCATCACTGGAGAAAGAGAGATGGCGTTGCATATTTGCACTTACAGGAAGAAAATTACAAATATAATTATAATTCATGTACAAGTTCAGCATATCTACCCGAGTGGGGGAAACTGGCTATGTCAGCCATTTGTCCTACCAGTCTGGTGTCCAGATGCTAAATGTGGGCTAGCAACCATGCCCCCAGCTCTTCTGATTTTTAACTGGATTTGGAGTGGATAAAATTTCAAATGCAATTTGCCTTCCTGCTGAGGAAATAGCAAGACCATTCTCTTGTATTTCTTCAAAAATGGACTTATAGTAAAGCTATTGCCTGCTCATGGTTCTGGATCCCCCTTGACAAGAAAAGCCCAAGTTTGAAGGGCAGAAAAGTATTACGTTCGTGTGGACACATTATACCTACTATCTTCCTTGACAGCAGGTGCCAAATTCGTGATGCATCAATTTCTTTGTTGATCAAAGTCTCGAAAGAGTGCCCAATACTCGACTTAACTCATGCTATTATTTTTGTCTTAAAAAATAAGCAAGTGCAACTGTGATAGAGCTTAAGACTGCTATATTTCTTTGGAGAACAGCTGGAGAGTAATAAGCACAATACTAATAAAAAAAAATTAAGACAGTGTTGACATATTCTCCAAAGCATCTGAGGGCAGGACAAGAAGGAACGGATGGAAGATTACAAAAGAGAGAACCAACCTAGAGTTAAGGAGAAAATTCCTGTCAATGAGAAGTGGAATGACTTGCCTCCAGAAGTTGTGGGTGCTCCATCACTGGAGGCATTCAAGAAGAGATTGGGCAACTATTTAGGCTCTCCCACTTGTGCAGTGGATTGGACTAGAAGACCTCCAAGATCCATTTTTTTATGTTCTATGTTCTAAGCCAGGGGTCTTGAAACTTGGCCACTTTAAGACATGTGGACTTCAACTCCCAGAATTGGAGTTGGCTGAGGAATTCTGGGAGTTGAAGTCCATCAGTCTTAAAGTGGCCAAGTTTGAAGACCACTGTTCTAAGCTGCTTCATTCTCAACAACACCAACACCACCAACAAAGGAATCTTAATAATATCAGTTTGGATTGAATACAAATGTTGCTTTCCTGGGTCAGGCCAAGACTTTTCTAGAATTCCTTGAACAATTAATCAGTAGAATGGCTTGGTTTCAGAAGTTGTGTGTGCTCCATCACTGGAGGTTTTCAAGAAGAGACTGGACAACCATTTAACTGGCATGGTATAAGTCTTCCTGCCTTGAACAGAGACCTCTAAGGTCTCTTCCAACTTTACAATTCTATGTTCTATGGAACTTTCCTGAGTAACACCCATCTTTCTGAGGACTTGGATATTGTTGATAAAGCAAGTATTATTTGACCCATTCTGCTACTGAGGCTGTTGTTAGCTTATTTCTTATAGCAGAAGAAGAAACTGAAAATAAGACGCTTTCCTTCGGAGTTTTACTGACTTGTTTCTAGAGAAAGAAAAGGAAAGATAGGGGAATTCAGCCAAACTATTCCAACTTTTTTTTTTTCCTGGCACACATGGAAAATGCGTTCAATTGTTTAGACAATCTCTTAGTACCCATGCCTTCCCATTCATAGGCGAACTGGCTGCTCCTATGTTTATCTAATTGCACGGATCACTTCCAATCTAACACCTTAAGCCCTTGCTCAAGTTTGAAATGAAATGATTCATTTATTACTATTTTTGCAAAGAAGGGTGGGGCGAGGGGAGCCAGCACATGGTTGTTTGCTTTAGCCTCTGTGAAGTCCCCGTTCATGGGTATGTGAAATTCATCAGTGTCCGGGTGGGAGATCGCTGGTGAATGAAATCTGTGTAGGGACCAGTGGAAGGGAAAGGGGCAAAGGAGATGCCAGCCAGAAAAAAACAAGATTTTCTTTGGATCAATCCTATTGTGGCAGCACTGGAGAGATAAAGTTTTAGGAGGCACTTGTGTGCTTTGTCTTTGCTAAATTCTCCTTGATCCTCACGACACATAAATTCAGCCATTTGGAATCTTGTGCTTCTGTTAATCCAACAAATGACATATATTGGGGCCGTGAAAGCTTCTCCTTTCTCCCTTCTCTTTTCTTCTTCCTTTCATTATTGCATTAATATTGTTTTTATTACCTTGAATGATGAAAGATAGATTTATTGATATATTTTTTGAAAAAAAATAATAATCTGAGAATCTTTAATCCCTTGGTTTCTGTTTTATTTTCTTGTAGTCCACTCTAGGTTACCTCCTAAGGAAGGGCAATATAAAAATACATCATCATAATAGCACATAATGAAGACTAGTAAAAACGAACCCTCCTTACATTCCTTACAGGATTTCTGCAGTGTTTTTTATTCAGATTGTGGTTCCATATTAGTACTTAGCCTGGTTAATTGAGAGAGACCTTATCTTTTGTAGTATTAGCCCAGCCTGTTCGATCCAGCAAGCTTGGGACATTTTGGTTACCTTTAATTGGACATCTACTGAAAATCTGGAAGCATCCCTTCTTTGTCGTGGCATCCGCCTTTTGGAATGAGGTCCTCCTTGAGATCAGGATAATTCCTGATTGTGTTCTAAAGGCTGTCCAAGACTTGGTTCCTTTCCCAGAGCTTAGGCTGGATGCTTGGACCTCCTTGTAAGATCTATATACCGTATTTTCCGGCGTATAAGATGACTTTCTAAACCAGTGGTTCTCAACCTGTGGGTCAGGACCCCATTTGGGGTCGAACAACCATTTCACGGGGGTCACCAAACAACGCAGTCTGCCATTTTTTCCCCCATTTTCCTTAGCTGTGCTACTCCCTTTTATTCTACTGGCTTTTGAAAGCCAATAGAACAGACTCTCTTGAACAGAGTCTAATTCTATTGGCTTTCAAAAGCCAATAGGAATTGTCCAGGCTGTCTCTGCCCTGCTGAGCCCGCCAAAAGTCCCATTCTACAAATGGTGCTGCACCAGTTGAGTAGTCCTTGACTTACGACCGGTTGAGTGGTCCTCGACTTACGACCGGTTGGGGGGTCGCGGCATTAAAAAGGTTGAGAACCACTGTTCTAAATCATGCAAATCTTCTCCAAAGTCGGGGGGATCGTCTTATACGCCTAGTCGTCTTATACACCGGAAAATAAGGTAAGTTGCTGTTGTTGCTGTGTTCACCATCTTCTTTACTGTTTATTTTATCTGGACTGTATATTGCTGTTTGCGTTTATGCCGGGAGATGCCCAGGGTTGACTATGGAGCCATTTTGCTGCCTAGGATAACAGTCAAGATAAAATTGGCTTATGTTGCTCCCATTCCATGCGTAAAAAGAACTGAATTTGATTTCATTTCAATATAGTTGAGGAATGGTGTCCACATATTACCCAGAATGTTGTTAATGTTTGTAAAGTGCCTCTCTATTGAGCAAATTGTATATGATGTGCCATCAGCTATTATATGATGGCTTCTGCGCCTTATTTTGCTAGCTACTGTCTTTTGATTGGCAATATTTGGTTCTTCGTTCTGTCCAATGGTAGGACTGTTTTTAGCACATGGGCAGAGTAGTAACAAATCTTTAATGTCGGATGATGTTAATATTATCTTGTAATTTGATAATCTGGGAGATAGCTGCATTGTGTCTGAAGAATACCGAAAAAGCAAAAGAGACAATAAATAGTACAACAATACCTTTTGTCTGTCATTTCTTGTATTTACATTTCAAAAAAAAAATATTGGAGTAATCTTCTGTTGAGCAAATGGAGAGTTAGGAGACATTTGGTCTGGATCAAACCAGTTGCTCAGAATAGCAGATTTAAGAAGAAGCATTCTGTTTTTTGTCAATTACATCTTTAAGTATCATTAAAAAAATAATAACAGAATAAAAGAGTTGGAAGGGGACCCTTGGAGGTATTCTAGTCCAACGCCCTGCTCAGGCAGGAAACCCTACACCATTTCAGACAAATGGCTGTCCAGTCTCTTCTTAAAAATTTCCAGTGTTGGAGCATTCACCGCTTCTGGAGGCAGGTTGTTCCACAGGTTAATTGTCCTCACTGTCAGGAAGTTTCTCCTTAGTTCTAGGTTGCTTCTCTCCTTGATTAGTTTCCACCCGTTGCTTCTTGTCCTGCCTTCAGGTGCTTTGGAAAATAGCTTGACTGCCTCTTCTTTCGCGCAGCCCCTGAGATATTGGAACACTGCTATCATGAAAGAGAGGTTTATTTTATTTGGGGGTTTGGGTTGTCGCTGTTTCAAAGAAAAAAAACCTGCCAAGATGTCTAAAACGTCTACCACAAAGGCAAACCTCAGCCAAAAGTCTAACAAGCAGAAAACCTTTGGAAGAGGGGGAGACTTTTTCAACCTGGGAAAAGTTAAACCCTTCAGACAGTTTTGGTTTTTACGAGAGCCCTAAGTATATTTTACCAATCCTAGAAATGTAACCTTGGTACATTTTTTCCCCCTCTCCTGATCCCATAGTTTTCCATAGCAAAAATGGCTTCATGATAGCCTCCAGGCGTCTGTGGGCTGGATTCTCCAAAACACAGATCCTCCAAAAGAAAACAGCTTCTAACCACACCCTCTTCAGGCTACGCTGATCAATTTCACTTAAACTCAGACTAAACAACGCAAGGTTGGCAAATGCGGCGGCTATTTGTGGAAAGAATGTATCCATGAAGTCACTGAGGAGATGGATGGCCATCGACCAAGGAGCTGGTCTAAGGGGGCAAGGTTTCAACCTGGAATTCACAACTGGTTAGAGAAACGAGGCGCCATCAGATAGCTAGCCTGCCAGATTCATAGCTGTCCTTTACCAATTCAGAGGGAAAATAGTCAACCCAGCAGCGAAACCATCTACCTCATTTACTTGCTGCTTGGATTAAAAGATGAATCCAGGGGCAAGGGAAATGGGAAAGCTTCCAAATTAATCTCAATTGTTTCAGTTAAATTATTTTGGTGACGTGTTCATGAATTACAGGAGCTCAAAGATGAAAGATGTTGAACTTGTCAACTGGCAGCCCAGGTTGGAGACCCGAGCGCTAGACAAAGGACTGAGTTCCCGTTACCTGCTCCAGCTCCTGCCCACTTAGCAGTCTGAAAGTGTGCAAATGTGAGTAGGTAAATAGGTACCACTTCAGTGGGAAGATAGTAGTGTTCTGTGCACCTTAGAGTATAATAGTCCTGCTGGCCACATGAGTTCCTGTTATTGGCTCCAGATCCTGCCCACCTAGCAGTTTGAAAATGTGCAAATAGGCACCACTTCGGTGGGAAGATAACAGCATTCTGTGCACCTTACGGTATAGCCGTGCTGGCCACGTGACCGCGGAAGTGCCTTCGAACAATGCTGGCTCCCTTGGCTAAGAAACGGAAATGAGTATCAAGGAAACAAGTGGAAAAGATTACCAGGAAAAATTGGGAAGCAACCAAGAAGAGGTGGGATTCTTATATTACTTAGTGAGTGACAAGAACCGATGGAAGGGAATATTTGTAGTTGAACTGTGAGGTCCTTGGTGTGCTCTCTGAGCTGGGTGGTTTTCTTGCGGACGTTTCATTACCCAACTAGGTAGCATCATCCGTGCATCATTCGTGACAAGAAATGTGTAGGAATGTCCTGCCTTGACTACACAATCTTCCTGGTTTCCCATCCTTCTCTTCGACCCAGGGATGGAAATTAGGAAGGGATTTTTTTTTCTTGAGACTTTTTCAGGTGGAAAAAGTGGAGACACCCAGGGAAACTGTGGAAGGATGAAATATGATTCCTAGAAAGCAAGGACACAGGGACTAGAAACTTCTTTCCCTTCCAGCAAGAAAGGAAGTTTGAAAAACAATACCAGAAGAAACTGAAAAACCAACTGTTTGGAAGCTTGAGAACAAGGTAGAAGAACAGAAATATATAGATAGTTTGGGGAAATCCAAAAGATAAATTTCAGCACAGTTTCAACTCTACCCAAAGTTAATAGAAAGCAATTGAGATATAATGTAGGTGAGCCTGAGGTAATAAACTTTGAAAGGACATGCAGACATGCATAGAATCTAATTTCTAAATTAACCACTCAAAGGGGGAAAAAAACCTTAGGCATTACTGTGTACTGCTCAGTGGAAACTTCTGCTCAACACACAGCAGTGGTCAGAAAGGAAAAAAAAAGTAGGAAAACAAATTAAAAACAAAACATTAGGTCCACATTAGAAACCAGACTGGGAAGAAAAGGGTATATTATAACACTGCTAAATAGCTGTGTTGTAAGCTTTTAGGTTAAAGACATACCTTCAATTCTGGAAAGAAAGAAAGAAAAGAGAGAGAGAGAGAGAGAGAGAGAGAGAAGCAAAGAGGAAAAGAAAGGAAAGAAGGAAGGAAGGAAGGAAGGAAGGAAGGAAGGAAGGAAGGAAGGAAGGAAGGAAGGAAGGAAGGAAATCTGCATATAATGTAAATGTACTGGGTTTTGCTGTTATTTAAAACAAATATTCAGTAAATTTTGTTCCATAGTATACAACACAGAAGGGTGCTCTGACTGAATCTTAGAAACAAACTTTATGACATTACAAGCTATTTAACAGCATCCAGAGAAAATATACATCATGCATATAAAAAAGGTGGAGTCTTTGGTCATGACTTCCATCTTGATTTTTTTTATCATACCCTGAGCACATCCTTGGGGCTGATAAATCTCTCTCTCTCTCTCTCTCTCTCATATATATATATATATATATATATATATATATATATATATATATATATATATATATATATATTATGATTCATTTAATATATATATAATATACAACATACATTTTGGGCACAATTGTGATCGTAAGTTGAGGACTTACCTGTATTGAAAATTCATTGAAATCAATGCAGACTTTCAAGTTCTGCTGCAGTTGTCCAAGTGTGAGAGATTCAAAGGGTGCAGGACCTCAAACTATGTAAAATTGCTGCAGCACACTTGAAATCCTGCTTCGTAAGCCATCTGCATGTGAGAACACACATAGAGACCCGAAGAATCAGGGTAGCCAACTCCTGAAGCGTTTCTGTATAGCTGACGGCGTAAATTATTACATTTCTCACAGCAAGCCCAGTTAAGCAAACACACCTCTACTGAGCTGGGAACTGAATCTGTGAATCTCACGTCACGTTGAAATGCTGGTTTAGATATTGAGCAATAACATCTCTCCCTTATTCCAATATTGGAGAAACGTTTGCAAGCTGTAGCACACAGAAATAAACCACTTACCTGGAAATACTGTGATCAGGTCTTCAAGGAAGATAGACTGTCCTTCGGGTTTCTTGAGGATTGCCGATAGCTAATGAGAAGAGGCTAAGAGTGCCGTCGTGATCTTCTCACCTTTCATAGAATAGGTGTCCCTATTGCTTGGTGAGTTTGAAGCACATTCCACATTTTGCCACTTAACCTGAGAACGTCCACATGAACATTCAACACCCAAGTGTCTCCACGTCAGCTGATGGGATCCTCCTGTAGACTATGAGGCAGGAGGAGGAGGGAAGGTCATGTGTGACTTCGTATTGCAGGTTCAAAAGGAACAGGAACTCCAGTAGCCTCCATAGCTTGTGAAAAGAAACACCAAGTTAGAGCCAGAAGTAAATCTGGTGGTGCATAAATAGCATTTTACTCTTTTTAAAAGTGGGATTTGTGTGTGTGTGTGTGTGTGTGTGTGTGTGGCCTTTATTTGTGCCTCTGGTGCTGAATTAGCATTCCAAGTCCTTGTTTTATTGCAAAAAGGGGGAGGCCAAAAACAATAGCACCCACCATACCCTGAACGGGCTCATTGCCTGTTGCTGAACAAGAACAGTTTTCAGTCCAATTTGTGTCTTTATATAATGGGTAAGTTCTTGAAACGAAACAGCTTGCCTTGGTTGTGCAAGAGGCATAATATTCGGCATAAATCAATGTTGCTGACTCGAGTTGGACTTTAGGGAGAGGGGGGGGAAGCTTCCTGATGTTTGAATGTACATGTGTATGCATGATGAATGAATTCTTTGTTCAGAAAAAAGAAATAATTACTTGCAGGAGTAGACTGAGCATGCTTGTTTGCGCTCTCTCTCTCTCTCTCTCTCTCTCTCTCTCTCTCTCTCTCTCTCTCTCTCTCTATATATATATATATATATATTATATATATATATATATATAATATATATAATATATATCCCTCCCTCCCTCTCTCTCCTCTCCCTCCCTCTCTCTCTCTCTCTCTCTCTCTCTCTCTCTCTCTCTCTCTCTCACACACACACACACACACACACACACACACACACACGATGATGTACTGTGCAAATGTAATTGTAACTCTACGCTACAAAAACCTCTTTTCCTTGTGCCAGTCTTATGTTTGGGCAACATATAATGATCCATTTCAAGGGATGCTTGAGTTAGAATAAAATAGAGAATATTTTATTTGGCCAAGTGTGATTAGATATACAAGGAATTTGTCTCTGGTACAAAAGCTCTCCGTGTACATGCAAAGCAATAAAATCATTGTCATCATCCCAATAAGAGGGGGTATTAAAGAAGAGAATAAGAAGGATAATGATACTACAGGCATACTGCATGAGTAAATACATATAGGCATTAGACAGGACAGCCCACTGCTGAAAAAGTTTTAGGTTGGATTCCTATGTTGAACGTAGGAGACCCTATACTATTTCAAACAAGTGGCTGTCCAATCTCTTCTTAAAAGCCTCCAACTACAGCTACAACTTCTGGAGGCGAGCCATTCCACTGGTTAATTGTTCTCGCTGTCAGGAAGTTTCTCCTCAGTTCTAGGTTGCTTCTCTCCTTGATTAGTTTCCATCCATTGCTTCTTGTCTTCCCTTCTGGTGCTTTGGAAAATAGGTTGACCCCTTGCCCCCTCCTCTTCTTTTTGGCAATTCCTCAAATCCTGGAACACTGCTCTCATCTCACCCCTAGTCCTTTAAATCAAACAGTTACAATTTAAATAGTAAAATATAACCCTCTGCTTTTCATAAAACCTCTGCATTTTGCTACTGCACAGGCCATCTTCCAGCCAATTGGGAAAAGGGGCTGGGGGTTCCATCTTTTTTTTTTTCAGCACCGTGCTGCCTTTGGGGAAGAGATTATTTTAGCCCCTGTTGCACATTCAGAGGGAACAAACGGAGCAGTCCCTCCTGTAGGAATCCTGATAAGCTACATAGATCCTTGATCTGGGTGGTCCCGCTTTGTTCCATTTTCTTCCAAGTTTCCATATGTGGCAGGGGGTATCTTGACATAAGTCAGCAGGACAACTCCCCCTCCCAGATCCCTGGTACTTTCTGCAAAACACAAAGCAGGAATTTGTCTGCATAAATTCACCCTCCAAAAAAATATAAGCTCATCCTTCAACAGCCATGCCAGAAAGTAAATGCTTTCCAGCTTTTTATTTTTGAATGAATCATTACGGAAGAGGCTCCAAGTTCACAAAAGCTTGGGAGAAGCTTCCTGCAATAGCTTCCCGCTTCCCCCACTCCAGACTCCCTGGCCACTTGTGGGATTTTCAGTCCAACGCGGAAATGTTGGCTTTAGATAGAAGATCTCAGAGACGGAGAGACAGAGAGCAAAAATGAGCCCCAGACTCCGCTCAGGTATGTTCCTTGAGGCATATTTATGTATTTTTTACCCAAAACTTTCTATCCGGTACTTCCAGGGCTTACGACGCAACCATCCAGGAGAGCTCAAAAGATTCCAGTGATTAAAAGGAAGACAAAGTAAAAACATTGCAGGAAAGAAGATTGTGGCTGGAGCAGGTCACACACCGTCACAATGGCCTTTGCCTGCAGAACAGGGCTCTCCAAACATGGCAACTTTAAAGACTTGTGGACTTCAACTCCCAGAATTCTTCAGCCAGCATGGAAGAGTTCTGGAAATTGAAGTCCGTAAGGCTTAAAAGTTGCCAAGTATGGAGACCCTTGCTGAGGAACGAAAGCCTTCTTAAGAAAGTAATTAGAGAATTGTTCAGCTGCTTTCCTGAGGCGGGGAGTTCCACATGCTTTCCTTTTTTGTGTGTTTATTTTTGACAGCAAGGCAGATGACTGGCTTGGGTAAAAGGGGGGGGTAGGATTCCTCTTGTTTCCATGAATTCTGTCCTGCAAAATTCCTCCGAACACTTGTCTTTCTAAACTTTGTTTTCCTGTGATGAAGAAAAACGAGGATATACAGCAAGCATCCTCTCCATTGCTCATTCATTCCTAAAAATATTTCCACCGTCCTCCCTTCTCCGTGCCAAAATGGCTGGCAGCCCAGGGGTGGGGCAGAGAAACACTATTCTGAGGTTTCGTGGGCCTTCTCCAATGGATCATTCTCTAGATATGGTTGGACTACCATTCCCAGAATTTCCACTCAGATTTCTGATGGTGAATTGTGGGAGCTTTAGCATCAACACATCTGGAAGTTGCCCAATAGAGAAAGCCTGCTGTAGCTTTATGTTCTTACAGTCATTAGAGTAAAATAAGCATTTTTTTGAGAGAGAGGGAGGGAGGGAGGGAGGGAGGGAGAGGGGGGGACAGGATGCTTCTTAAAGAGTCAAGCTGCCATCCTGTGGTCAAAAAGAAAGAAGGTCAAAAGTTAGAGAATTGTTTTTAATCAACATTTTATTCAAGATTCAATCGTTAATTTTGAAAATTGTTCAGTTTACACTGCCACCTAAAAGATGTTTCGATGTACCTTGAATTTCTTCTTTGTTCTCCTCCTCTTCCTCTTCTTCATCATCATCAACATCATGCTTTTTCCCTCCGCCCCGCCCCCCCGGTCCTATTTTTCTTTCGTGAAAGCGCTCACAAGGCAGGGACTTTAACTTTTCATTCTGAGGAATTTGCACCAAGTTCTCCGTTTTGTGCTCTCGTCTCCTCCGAGGGAGGCTTTGGTCTGTCCAACATTGTTGTCGACTCGTCGCTAGGATTCCCCGTGACTATTACCCAGTGGTTCTTGCTCTCTTCAGCTTTATGGGAATCTAGGTAGGTGTGGCAGTTGACTTCGCACTCTTTTCCAAAGTACGTCCTTGAAAAAAAAAGCAAAACAACCGCACAAAAAAACCTAAACAGAAACCCCAAAACAGCCTTTTCAAAGCTGGCTTTGGGCAAGGGGCTGGACTGAAAGATCTCCGAGATCTCTTCCAGGTCTCCTGATCATGAGAAAGAATTAAAGCTAGTTTAAAGGTAGGTTGTAAATCTGGAGATGCCTGGGGCTCACCTTATCCAGAAGGTCCTAGGAACTGCGAGGGCCTGATTTGTGTGGCTATGGACAATGACAACTTTTGTATTAGCCTGGAAAAAGGAACAAGAATGGGGAAGCTTTAAATTTCCATATTTTTATTGATTGATTGATTAGCCCTTGGGCCATATCAACGTGCAAAGTTCCAGAAACAAATTATTACTAAAATTTGATATTGAATTGGATAAAATATAATTTAAAATGAAACTGGAATAAAATAAAATGAAATTGGAATAAAGTACAGTCTAAAATGAAATTGGAATAGGATACAATAATTTAAGATATAGATAAAATACGATAAAATTATATTTCAGTGTCACCCCTGCAATCTACCATTTTGCTTGTTTTAATTGCTTACTTCAGTCAGTTATAGCGGCTCAGAATTTTCAAGCATAGAATATAAAACATATTTCCTATTAAACATGTTTGGCATACAAGTATACGTAATCCTTGACATAAAACTGATCACTTAGCAAGTGTTTGAAGTTACAATGGAGCCCCCTCCCCAAAAAAAAACTACTTACCACCCATTTCTGAAGTTACGTCTGCCCATCCCAGAGTCATGTGACTGCATTTGGGCAGTTGGCAACCACCCTGCATTTATGGCTGTTGGCGGCACCCCACAATCACACAATTATGATTTATGACACTTTGTGGGAAAACAATGTTTACCTCTGCTTAGAATCACAGTGCTTGCTTTACAACAGGGGTCTTCAAACTTGGCCCTTTTATGACTCATGGACTTCCAACTCCCAAAATTCCTCAGCCAGGCACGCTGGCTGAGGAATTCTGGGAGTTGGAAGTCCATGAGTCATAAAAGGGCCAAGTTTGAAGACCTCTGCTTTACAACTACGGCTTTCATTTAATGACTTCTGTAAAAAAAGGTGGTAAAATTGGATCTGTTATCTGATGACCTGCTTTGTGACTGTTACGACTTAACAATCATAATTATGGGGCTCAATTATGGTTGAAGACTACCTGTATCTTCACATCTCTTTTAAACCCTGCTAATATTGATTGTATATTTTGGGGCTAATGCTAATGTTTCCCTGTTCCTCTTGTAGAGTACAAAGTATAGCACAGAGTTTAGCTACTGGCTAAGAAAGATCTGAATGCTGATGTCACCCAAAGTGAGAGACATAAAATATGTACACATGAACCAGGCCGATGTTGTCCTGAAGAACAAAAACTCAGAAGCAGAAATAATAGATGGAGAAGTAGAATATTAGCTTATTTCAAAAGCTGTAGGAAAAGGGCTGTTGTGTAAACTGGAGAAGTGTTGGATGAGGCTGGTAAAGTTGAAGAGGACATTTAAGACAGACCCACGAACAAAGCTAAGAATGAAATTCAGAATGTCTATGAGATTCTCAATCATCCAGCTCACGGTTGTCTCCAAGATCTTTTTTTCAAGAGGCAACTGAACTTCCTTTACTTTTCCTTGAAGATGTTTCACTTCTCATCCAAGAAGCTTCTTCAGTTCAGTTCCAGAAGCTTCTTGGATGAGAAGTGAAAAGTCTTCAAGGAAAAATGAAGAGTTGCCTCTTGAAAAAGCACTTTTGGGAAATTCAGCATGGTTCTCCTTTAAGTTCTCTCCCACACACTCACATTCTCTCTTTACAAATACAGATGTTTCCTTACAGGGATGGGCAAACCTTCATATTCCAGGCGTAACTGTGGATCCAGAAAGGTAACTTGCCAGGCACACAGGTATGAAAGTTCATCCGTCATGAAGACAGGCTGGAGAGAAGATTTCTTGGCCATATTATGAAATGATCTAGAGTCGCTGGCCAAAAACAGCTGAAAATGAAAACATAAGGAAGTGATTTGCCCGGAAATTAGATCACCATTGTTGAAGATTGACAGAAACCAAAGGGGGGGGGGAATTACCAGTATATTTACTGCTCTCTATGATCTAAGATGATCAGAGTTTGCCTTCTCCCATTTGCAAATCTGAAGCTAAATATATGGAGGGTTCTGTACAGTTTCACAGAATGGGAGAAGATACAGAAATACAGCTACTGTGTATTGAATCAGAAGCTGGTACCTTGACTAAAATTACACTGATCTAAAAGTTGTGCTTGGGATACAGATGAAATTTTGAAATGGAACAATAGGATCCACTCACGGGCATCTCCAGGGAAGTGGAGTTAAGGAAAAAAAAAAGGTCAAGATGCACCAATGCATCTAGGATTAAAACTCTGAACTGGATTAGGGACTATATAAATATTGGACAGTGTTTCTTAGGTGGTTTCATCCTGTATCAGATTATTTTTAACTCAGGCTTGTCTAACTAGACTTCAATTCTCCTGACAAATGCATTTTCTATTAACTCCTCCCAAAATGGATTTCTTTATGAAACATTGGACTTATTAAAATGATGTTATTTATCACTCACCATTTTATCCTGAAATCCACCAGCTGTTCCAAGGCCAAAATTCTGTCCAAATCTAACAGGTTCCCCCATGGCTTCTCCTTCAAGGCTTTAATATAAGGAGAAAAATATCAGTGCAACACAACGCAATACAATCGTTTACTTTAAAGCAACTCTTTTAATTCTATATACAGAAAATGTTTTTTCCTGGGAGTCTAAGCAAAAGGGGAAAAAAGGAGCCATTTGGTTCCTAAAAGTTTCCAGTTCAACTTTTCATGGGGAGAAAGAGAACTTTTGGGAGGGAAAGGTAGAGGACTTACAAGATATTTCAGTCCACAAACTTGATGGCATTCTTTACAAATTTATTTTCAACATACACAGCAATAAAAGGCTGTGAAGCAGCCATTATAAACCAGCAGAGAATGTGGGCGTGTGTGGGTGGTGTACGCGTGTGATCACTTTTAAACGGGAACATCCATTGAAAATGATAAAATTACAGAGTACTGCTAAACACTCATCAAGGAGCAAAAAAAAAAAAAGATCTGGAGTCAAATCTGCAGTCAGCGATAAAGGTTTCATTTCTAACCAAAAAAAAAAAAAAAAAAGACAATTCCAGGCAGGGTGGAAAAACATTCTGATCTGGAAACTTGGAAAAAAGCTGCCAATCAGGGATGGCAAGGAGGTGATTCATCATCTCTTCATTGCCCTACAGTTACATAATACACTTAGAGCAGGAATGAACAGAAGGACTGTCCATCTAATAAATGGGGCCATATAATATGCAGGGTAGATTTGGAGGAAGAATGGGAAATACTGTGTCTTCTAGCTCTGATGTGTCTATTTTAGGAGTCCTACTATATTCAGTCTGTGTTTCCCATCTCAAGTGGGAAGTGGTACTCTCAATTTTCAGCAATTGTAACCAGACGAGGAAACTATTCTTGCAGGTCTTGGAGAATCACGTTGCCCATCTCTGACTTATTGTTTTAAGGCCATATGTGACCTTCAGACTAATTCCATGTGGTTCTCAAGCCAACTGCAAACACGTTAGGTCAAAGTTCAGCAGGGACCATGGATAAAGAGGTCTTTGGAAAAGATATGTGTGTCTGTGTGTGTAGAGAGAGAATAAGTGTCCCCATTCATTTTTGGTTTTATTTAACTCTCCCTTTTGGCCCTGTACATCCTACCAGCTGCACTCGGTGTGACATCATCAACATGGCTCCTCCCACAATGATATCCATTGTTCCATCCCTTTCCCTCTCAATATTCACTAGACTTGGTCCTTCGCCCATCTTACTGCTAAATCTTTTTGCGAGAGTGTCCCACCTTAAAATCCGAAATGCATTCCGCCCCACGGGGTTCACATGACTGATTGCACTCAAGTCACATGGAGCTGACAAATTATCGCCCGTATACAGAGTCGATATATCCGGATTCACAGCCAGGGACAAATTTCCACCCATAATAAAAGCTTTTTCCTCCGGAAGTCTAGTGACATCTAGGTTCATGAATAGAACTGTGTCTCCAAAATGAATAAATCCATCTTTTGAAATGGAAAGCTGCTCCTGTTTGTGAGAAGAGAGAGGAAGATGGTAAGTGTGCACAGTTCCCCTTTGCCTTTTCCACAATGCACGGCCATTGAGTTTGGTGGCTGGAGCAAACGAGTAGGGAACAAAATGCAAGTGTTCTGGAGAATTAGGAGAACCCTCAAAATGTTTTGTGATGTAATACCTTCTTGTAAAGAGCATCTTTCAGTCTTCGGGATTTCTGGATTATTAGTTCTCCATTTTCTCTTTTATATAAAAAATCTTTCAACGATTCCTATTTTTAAAAGAAAAAAAAGCTTAAGTTAGAATTTAATATGTATCCTGTATATTACTGCAACATGATCAGGTGCATAATGTCTGCCACCTTAGGAAATTCAGCCAAATGGCTAAATCCCATATAAAGAATGAAAACAAAGGCATAAAAGAACTATGAAGAGGTTTTCCCACTTATGATGACAGAGTAAATGTGTGAAGACAACAATATTTTGTAGACATGCACAGTGAGGATGCTTGAGGAATATAGTTGTTATAAATTCTTGTATAAAATAATTTGTTGAACCAATGCAACAGATCCATAGAAATACATTTTAAAAAGAGAGAGAGAGAGAACGCACATTTAGCATGCAGGATTAAATCCCTATTTCTGGAATATGCCAAATAACTCACAAAATAACACAGAATGAGATGGAATTTGGGTTTAACAAAACAAGGCAAGTATCCAGTTGTAAAGAAAGAAAGAAAGACTGCTGCTATAACAGTCAACTAGATTGTCAGCAAAATCTAGAGTTATTGCTATCACATCTCCCTTTCATATTGTGCTCAACAAAGTTGCTTTTGAGATTTGCACAAACAGCAAAACACGAATGGAACAATGTAAAGGGTGGAGAGTTTTTATTTACCTCTTCTAGGCACACGTCTTCAAACCAGTTTCCAAGAAGCACACCAGGACTGTATACCCGGCCACTTTTACTTGTCCGAACATTGATCATCTGGAGAGGACTAGAAGTGAAGGCATCCAAGCTGGCTTAAAGAAAACGACACTTTCAACAAGTCTGCAATCAGCAAAATAACTGATCAATGTTGGGTTTACAGGTTGCTATGGGGACCAGGATTGGCCAGGATTGGTCTAGTGGGACAGGGTTATTAGCCAATCAGAATCGATCTGACTAGAACGGATGAGGGAAGGTGTGAGACGTTATCTGCATCCTTTTAATTCCACAGCGGGACTGGAGACAGCCACAAAGGAGACTCTTTTTGTAAAGCAAAGACTCTTTTTGTAAAGCAAAAAGAGAAAGCATGAGAAAGTACAACTTGACAAGCTTCTTTGAGAGACAAACACACATATGGATATTCCAGATTAAAAATAAGTGAACCGTTCTTTCTCACAGCTTTACAGGGAATGATATCCTGTTTTCGATGGAGGCAATGTTTTTTTTAAAAAAAATAAATAAATGATAAATAAACAAGATAACGTGCACAAGAAGAAAATCAAGGAAGTGAAAGTGGTAGTTAAAGCTGGGGAAGAAAGGGATAAGCCAAGTGCTTGTTTCTCAAATGGTTTGTTTTTCCTTTTTATAGTATTTAAGGTATCTATTGATATGTAAGGGGAAAAAAACCTCCCTTTTTATAATCCTGTAATCCCTTAATTGGGGTGGAGTCAAAGCTATCGACTCTACCCTGAATTAATAATAATACCCCAAATTAATAATTGTTATTGTTATGATGTAAGAAACACACAATTAAATTCAGAACAAAGGTATGGTTGATAATGTATTGGCTTAAAAAAACAACATCCATTCAACTCAACCATAACAGTTTAAAACTCAAAGTCTTAACTTGACCACAAATGTTTTCACCTGCCAAACAAACAAGAATAAATTCATCCTGACCTTTCTGTGGAGGACTTCCACATTTTGAGAGATGCAATAAAAAAGAAACATTCCATATTTACCAAGTTGTTGGGGTTCACACCAAAATAGACAAAATGCTACGTATGGAAATTTTACATAAATAGAATACCAGTTGTGAGGAAGGAAAGTGGGGACATCCAAGTTGGAAAACAAAGATTGTGATTTCACAGTATTTACACTGTCATAACATAACAAAGGGGCAATGAATATATGAATTCTCATAATTCAAATCACAAATAGCTTGATATTCTCATCAAGAACTCTGTTTCAAACAAGCTTGCTTTTACTATATCCAACTTTAAAACAAACAACTTCTAAGTATAAAAACAGAACAAAGGGTCGTGTGGCATTCTAAAGAGTGAGAAGTCGTTGCCAAATAAACATTTAGTGTGCTGTTGGTAAAGACTAATATACTACAAATTCCTATTTATTTTGGTCACTTATTAGAGACATATACAATGTACATCACTGGCATTGCATATTTTTAGGATATCTGACACACTGCAGATCATACGCAGTACTAAAACATCATTTTTATATTTAATAGGACAACCTATTTAAAAGTTCTCAGCTTTGCAGCAGCAGGATTATTAAGGACTATACAGCAGCTCCATCTTCTGGAATATGTGAGACAATACACAAGGTGACTAGATTTATTTTAAATCTGATCCCTGGATTACAAAACTCTCCTGCTGGATACTTACATAAAGAGAGTGGATAAACATGTGTTGTTGCTCAAGTTTATTTAGAATTCCCAATTAAGAGTTTGGAACCAACTTGTAGAGAGTGTAGAGATTGCCCCATTTATAATAATCTGGTTAAAATGTCTAGCATCATAAGCAGGCTGTTTTTGAATTCAAACTTGTTTTTTTAAAAAACAGTTTTAATTAGGTTGGCTGGTTAATCTCTGAATATCTGTACAGAAGATGTATACAAGCCATCTTTAAAGGGAAGCTGAAACAAGTTTGCAATTTTATACATGTTTATCTTGAAGATCTTTCTCTCTGTCTCTGGGAATAGGTCTTATTAAAATCAAAGGGGCTTGTTTTCAAATAGAATTGGGTTGTCCCGGACATCGCATATTAGCTATACAGAATTTAATTTCTGGGTAATTGTTATCCCATTTCTTCTGCAATTCAAGCAAAGCTTAGTGAAACATTTTTTTCTTTTGCAAAAGTGCTAAGTATCAAATCTTCTACAGTTGTTTTAATAATAAACAAAAGAGATTTCTAATTGCTGCTACTTTCAGAATGCTTTCCTGTGATTATCAGGACATTCTATTAAGCCGCTTTAGCTGGATATCAAGACACATTAAATGCATAACTGTATTTTAGTCTAAAGAACTGTGTAAACTCGGCCACTGTGGTTAGTTTATGAGTCGGTGTATCACACGAGGCCCCAAAAAGGAATTAATTTGAGACACAGCTGAGCGAACTACAAACATAACTGTATGATACAAACATATTACAGAAAGGTAGAGAAAAGGAGGCAATTGTTTTAAATAAATAAATCGCTTCCCGTATGTCATATTAATCATCATCTATACATCAATGGCTAGTGACCCATTTTATTTATTTTGCTTTCTCATAGAAAAGATTGAAAGCCTGTTTTCCAAATCCTAAATCATGAAATGGACTTTGAATTTGCCTTTATCCAGAGTTGGAATTGGATCAATTCTATTTTTAATCAGCATGATCAGATGAGAGAGAGAGAGAGAGAGAGAGGTTGTTTTGCCATTTGGGAGAAGCATGTCAGTTAAGTGCATCTTTGAACACCCATTTCGGCCACTCATTTCCTTTTTGGCAGGAAGTCCCCCATCAAGGGGATTTTTATTTTTTAAGTTTTCCACCTATTCATAGCTGTTGGGAAGGACACACCCAGGCTGAGCCTCCTTCCTATATGCAAGTCATTCTTCTCTTCACAGCTGGGAAGAAAAACTTCACAAAAGTACCGTGGACACTGAGGACTGTCCTTGACTCCTTTTACCACTAATTTTACCCATAATTACTTTTTTTTTTCAGTTTCTCCTCCCTTCTATGTTCATAAAGAGAGCAGAAGAATGCAAACATTTACAGCCAGTTTGATGTAGGGGTGAAAAGCACTGGATTAGCAACTAGGCGACCAGGAGTTCTAGTCCCACTTTAAGGTACAAATCTAGCTGGGTGGCTGTGAGCCAACCCTTCCCTCTCAGCCCTAGGAAAGAGGGGGCAGGGGCTCACCACCTCCCAAAAGTTAGGAACAAAACTGCAGGGACTCTTCCAGAAGTCAGGTCCAGTTTGAAAGTACACACAAAGAAGGTTATCATTAATAAAGGCAGGGCGACTCTGAAATTAGGTAAAATAAGGCGATTGCTTTAGACCAGAGATTTTGACTATTGGAACATGACAACAAACAGCTAGCTGTTTTGTAGGGCCACATTGTTTACTTATCCTTAGACTCAAAACTCTGCAAAAATGACTGGGTAATGGACCATGGCAGGAAATTTATAGGAGAGAAAACGTGTGTGTGTGTGTGTGTGTGTGTGTGTGTGTAGACTCAAGTTCTGGTTTTTGTTGTTGCTGCTGTAATGATGATTGTGGGTTGTGATTCCTACCTGGCCAACGTGGTCCCAAGATGTCCTTTGCTTTCCGAACTGGTTGTCTCCCAACAGAGATCCATTGACCCCTCTGTGAATAGCAAGACCAGGTTTTCAATCATCACATTTTGGGTAGATGCCCTGTATAAATCGTCACTCCATTTTAGGTTTTTGGTGTGCGTGTATCTCTCAGTTGCAGGACAGCCCTGGAGAGGGAGAGCTGATCCAGAGTTCGGCGTTTCCTTTTTCTTTTTAAATCGTCTAACTTGGCGTCTTTTCTGAGTTCCCACCCAGTGATATAATTCCTGGGAAAAGTGCCCTTGCGAGAAATATGGGACACAAGGATTGTAGCGAATGCTCCATTCTTTTGGGACACCTGCAGATGTTCAGCATTTGTTAAGCCATGGATTAAAAGGAATGGAGAATTTGGGGGGGGGGTTGGACAAGAGGATAAACGGGCAAACAACAAAGCAGGCATTATGAGCCTCAATCTTGATTGGAATGTGAGAGATTTTTGTTATTAAGGAATCTAAGTCCTGTCCAAGTTACCTTCTTAATATTAGCCTTTCCAGCAGGGCCATTCTCGGCCATTATTAGAAAAAAAAATACAGCTTGTGCTTATTTTATAGTTAATCAAAGCTTAGTAGGTCAGTCAATTTATTACAGCCTTAAACCAATACAGATAGTCCTCAACTTATGAGCACAACTGAGGCCAAAATTTCTGTTGCCAAACAAGATAGTCACCATGATGTAAAAAAGATGTTGAGACTCTAGAAAGAGTACAGAGAAGAGCAACAAAGATGATTAGGGGACTGGGGGCTAAAACATATGAGGAACGGTTGCTGGAATTGGGTATGTCTAGTTTAATGAAGAGAAGGACGAGGGGGGACATGATAGCAGTGTTCCAATATCTCAGGGGCTGCCACAAAGAAGAGGGAGTCAAGCTATTCTCCAAGCGCCTGAAGGTAGGACAAGAAGCAACGGATGGAAACTAATCAAGGAGAGAAGCAACCTGGAACCAAGGAGAAACTTCCTGACAGTCAGAACAATTAACCAGTGGAACAGCTTGCCTCCAGAAGCGATGAATGCTCCAACACTGGAAGTTTTTAAGAAGAGACTGGACAGCCATTTGTTTGAAATGATATAGGGTTTCCTGCCTGAGCAGGGGGTTAGACTAGATGACCTCCAAGGTCCCTTCCAACTTTATTATTATTGTTGTTAAGTGAGTGTTGCCCCATTTTACAACTTTTCTTGCCACGGTTGTTAAGTGAATCACTGCAGTTGTTAAGTTAGTAACACGGTTGTAAAGTGAATCTTGGCTTCTCCGTTGACTTTGCTTGTCAGAAGGTCGCCAAAGGGGATCACATGATCCCAGGACGCTGCAAACCGTCATAAATACATGCCAGTTGCCAAGCACTGAATATTGATCACCTGTCTATGGGGACGCGGCAACGGTTGTGTGAAAATGGTCCTAAGCCACTTTTTTTACAGTGCTGCTGTCGCTTTGAATGGTCACTAAACAAACGATTATAAGCTGAGAACTACTTGTATTCATCTCAGTCAAAACCTACATTTGGGGTCCGGTAAAACCACTTTGCGACCCTTCGTTTTAATGTTGTAATTTGTTCGACCGGCTGCACCAGGGCTTTTCGTGTGCTTTTTAGCCCACCTGGGGACCAACTAAGAAAGCTTGCTTTAATTTGGCCATTGTTGTCTGCTTCTAATATTAGAAACTAGAAGGAATCAGCCCTACATTTCTTCATCAGAGGTCCTTTCCTTTCCTTTCCTTTCCTTTCCTCCTTTCCTTTCCTTTCCTTTCCTTTCCCTTCCCTTCCCTTTCCTTTCTTCCCTCTCAAGTCAGTGTATCAGTGAGCATGTGGAAGCAATTATGATGAAGAGCTTGCAATTATATTCAAAGTTCCACGTGATTTGTAGTGGTTAAATGTTTTGCTGGGTGGGGAAAGAGGATGTTTGAAAGAGAGGAGGGAAAAATTGCGTCCTTTTTATTCGTTACTGGTACTTTTAAAAAATTTAGAATGATTGCATATCCGTGGCAAAGATCTCCGCAGATTAGGATGGATTAGAACTACATAATTTCAGATCTTAGTGGGTTCGGGGGATTAATTGTTAATGTGTGTTCTTTGGAGTTATTTTTAAATCCAATATAGTTTAGTGTTGGCCATTTTACTCTTTCTGCATAATTTCCACCAGTGCTCTTATTAATGGTAATATCATTAAGAGTAGAGATGGGAAAATTCATTTTCATCTGAAAATTCATTTTTTTCATTTAAAATGAATTTAACATTCTTTCATCTTCATTTTACATTATCAGACTAATAAGCAGAAACCGCCTTTCAAAATTTATCTCTCTGAATGTTGCATTCAGTTGCCAGCTTGAAAAAAAAAACACCACCCTTTGGTTTGAAACAATTAAAAAAAAATACATATCTCCACAAAAATCACCTATGAATATTATTTCCATATCAGGGAAGATAGTGTAAAAAGGCCGTATATTTCAGCAAAATTACGGACCAAAATATAATGCTTTGAGGAAATCTACTGTATATAAAAATACGCACTTTGGTACAAAGAGTCTTAAAAAAAAATAAAAATGGGAAGTGCAACAGATTGAAGTTGACAGATTAGAAACAGAAGAAATGAGGAAAGCAATAAATGGGGTGCCTTGAAGCTGAATATTGAAAACTAGAAATTGAAACGGATTTTTCCATAAAGAAATGCGTCCGTTTCCCTGATTTGTATTAACTATGTGAAGGTTGCAGGCATTGATTTTATAATGAGACTTTGGACATCTTCTGGAGCCTTAGCAAGACCAAATCCACTGCAATGGATAGCAGAATATAGGAAGCAAATTCTTTACTTTGTTTTGAAATCAGCCTGATTTTGCGACCTCCAGCGCAGATGGTTGTTTTCAATACATCTGGTGCCTTCCAGATGTATTGAAATTCTTGGAGTTGTAGGTCAAAGCATCCCCGGAGGACACCAATTTGGGGAAACCTGCTGCAGGAGAGCAGCAGATATATTGTTGGATGTTAGACTTATTTCAGCTAGTTTACATTTCAATTCATTCCTCCTCCTACAGACGGAATGGCTTAATGACCAGTTAGTTACAGATGCTATAAGGCAATTCCACCTAAATTCACATTGTCACAAGAGATGTGTGTAACACCCCTGAATTTCACTTTATTACTCCCTCCCCAAATCCTGCAGCCTCTCTGCTTCCCATGCCCCACGCCTAAAAATGAGTGGTAATTTTATCGCACATTGTAGTTACCATCTTAACTTATCTGAGCATGCCCTTTGCCTGGTAGTAATTTCTGCTTGTCTGAATGTTGACTGTGGAAGGACTGGGTTTTTCTCCTGCTCCCTTCAATACTTAGCACTGTCCTTTCTCCTCCAAACTGGTCACTCCTAATTCCAGCTTCAGAGAACTGGCTGAGTAGTGATGCTAATACAAACCAGCAGGATAATTTTGCAGCACTGTGTACATTCTCGCCCTATGATGTCATCCCGGCTGTCGGCTTGGGGCAAATGCTTTCCACTCCACTGTTGTTGGCAGTTTTATTTATTTAAATCTGCCATCAAAGAGGATGGATCATTGGCAAGTTCTCATCCATGTCAGGGATTTAATGCATGCATTAAATATGAATGAAAGGAGAGCTGTTTTTTTTTTTAAACATCATTCCCAATATAATCTAAACCTCCATCAAAATCACATTCTCCGCCCACCGTACAAAATGAAAAGCACACAGCCCGCTCTCAGATAAACTAGCAGGGAAACGGATGACATTCCCTAAAATACAGCACACATTTGATTTTTTTTAGATGTATATTCCACCTTTTGTGCAGAAAGTGCACAAAATACAGCATAAATGTATTTGATTTTTTAAAGATATATATTCCACCTTTTGTGCAGAACTGCTCCAGGTAGACTATATGGTGCTTCATGCCCCCATTTTTAATTATTTTATTTAATTTTCGTGGTGCCCATTTCCCCTAAAAGATGACTCCGGTCAGTGACAACAATTCTATAAGGTGGACTTGGGTTGAAAATGGCTGGCCCAAAGTCATTCTGTAAGCTTTTGAGGGTGGATAAATTTCTTGGCTCTTGTCTAGCAACTTAACCATTAGTTGGCAAAACACGACTCATAACTTATTCAGTTGATGCAACCATATTTCAAAACATATCCAGGTGATTGAGAAAACCATGATAAAACAATCTGTAGTACACTGTAAATTTAATGAAAGTCATTCACTTTTAGATTGGCACAATGAACAATTATAGCTTAGTGTTAGCCACAAATGAGCCAAAATAACGTGTTCAACACGTTAAGGCTTTTCATCATATTGGGAATTCCAGTACAGCCTGAGTTATGAAGGTTTGCAGGCTAATTATAATTCAGCTATCTTCACATGGAGCTTCCTTTCTGAAGCCCCTTTGCTTAAAAATGGCTTTAACGGCAAGATAGGCAGCAAATAAATTTAATAACAAATAATGTCAGTGACATTATTATTATTAGTCTGGTTTTGGAATATCGCTGTTTCTGACATTGATGCAGGAGGAGGGCAGGCAGAGCCTGGGCATAGAGTCAAGAGAGGAATCAGCCTGGAGTCATTACATGATCACAAAGAGTTCAAGTACAGCTCCTCTTGAATTCCATTGATTCTTATCTAGTGACAATTTAATGCTGACCATTAGTTGACTAGATTCTTGTGTATAGGCACGAGCAATAAATCAGCTTAGTTGGAACTTGACACCTAATCCCGATTCTTTGCTCTTGACATCAGACATTGATCATGATTTCATACTCTTTCAAACTTCCATTTTTATCCGCCTCTCAGCTTCTATAGACTAACGTCTCCCCTGCCTTTTGGAGGGGGGGGGAATGAGACATAAACTCCCTTGCCATGATGGCACATGTTTCTGATTTGAACATTGTTGAAAGAAACGGGAAAGCCTAGTACCACGGATGGCTTTCTAACCAGGCAGGTTTCGAGAACGATCTGGTGACACACAGCACACTCGACTCAGAGCTCTCGTTTGGGTTGCAACACAACTGTGTTCTCTCTTCCTCCACCCCCGCACTCGGTTTTTCATTTAATAGTGGAGATATTTATAGAAAGCTTTTTCATGCAACAATCTGCCAGAGCAGTAATGTCACGTGAACATGCTGTCATTAAAATCAGGGCGAAAGGGTAAGAGGAAAATATAGAAATTACCCACCTTTTAAATGTTTGAACTTGGCAACAACTAGTTGGGTGGGTCCAAGATAAAGCTTTTTGTCCAAATTTTAGCAGAAGGGAAGGGTGGGAAAAAAACATTCTTAGTCATTCCACAGCCTGTTTTGTTAAAAACCCATCTGACCCGCTGTGTGATTTACATGAAGGAAACTCATCTACTATTATGAAATATAGAATTTAAGGAAGTCTCTTTCTGTTGGCCAAGTTTTTTATTTTATCCTTAAAGAATTGTGAATGAATTCTGCAGAACACATGCATTTGGGGCAGGAAAAATAATGTCATTTTACACTCTTTGTTTTTCAGCCTATTCAACTGCCTAAACATTATCTTGATCAAACTGGAATCATCAAACAATAGTTATGAAATCAAAAGCTATTTTAGTATTTATGAATGAAACACTCAAGCTGTTGTTTACAGTTCCTAGAGTTCTCTTTGGCAGGATTTGATGAATAAAGCTCTCCGCTCATATATATATATGGTACGCAGAGAGAGAATAAAAGGTGATTTGAGTTTTTAAGAACTTAAAACTAATCTTGCCAATATATTAATAGGGAACACAAACATATTCATATTTCACAGTCATCAACAGCTGCCGTTAGAACTTACAGTGGACCAAAGAATGCAACATCTGCTTCATCCAATATGTCTATGGAGATTTTCAATCATCCAGGTCAGGCTTGTCCTAAAGGCGTCTTTCTTCAGAAAAGAAGCTTCTAGGATGAGAAGCAAAATATTTTCAAGGAAAAAATGAAATCCAGTTGGACTTCACCCAAAATATTCAAGTATAATGCAATTTTATTTTGGCTTAGCATAGGTGCACCTACTCATTGCACTTTGCATAGCACGATGTATTATCTAGTGTGGTGTACGGGTTTTTAATTTATTAATTGCTTAATATGCAAAAAGAGGGAGTGTCTTTCTCACAAAGTCAGAGGTAATCTGATAGGACTTTTCTCCATAAACAGAATAACAGAGTTGGAAGGGACCTTGGTGGTCTTCCAGACCCTATATCAGTGGTTCTCAACCTGTGGGTCGGGACCCCATTTGGGGTCAAACGACCATTTCACGGGGGTCGCCAAACCATGCTGTCCGCCATTTTTTCCCTTTTCCCTAGCTGTCCTACTCTCTCTTATTGGTGGCCACACCCACTTGGGGGTCACCACAACATGGGGAACTGTATTATGGGGTCACGGCATTAGAAAGGTTGAGAATCACTGCCCTATATCAATACCATTTGAGACAAGTGGCAAACAAAAAAACAGACAAGCTTTAAAACAAAGGGTCTTCAAACTTGGCCCTTTTATGACTTGTGGACTTCAACTCCCAGAATTCCTCAGCCAGGCACGCTGGCTTTTATGACTTGTGGACTTCAACTGGCTGAGGAATTCTGGAAGTTGAAGTTATAAAAGGGCCAGGTTTGAACACCCCTGCTCTAATGGTTAAGGCACCAGGTTAGAAACTGGAAAATTGTGAGTTCTAATCTTATCTCAGGCACAACATCCAGATGTTTGACCCTTAAGAGACACCCTCCTTTCCTGTAAGATCAAGTGAAGTGTTAATACCACTTTACAATGCCTTGGTAAGGCCACACTTGGGATACTGCATCCAGTTTTAGTCACCACGATGTAAAAAAGATGTTGAGACTCTAGAAAGAGTACAGAGAAGAGCAACAAAGATGATTAGGGGACTGGAGGCTAAAGCATATAAGGAACAGTTGCTGGAATTGGGTATGTCTAGTTTAATGAAGAGAAGGACGAGGGGGGACAGGATAGCTGTGTTCCAATATCTCAGGGGCTGCCCCACAGCAGAGGAAGTGAAGCTATTCCCCAAAGCAACTAAAGGCAGGACAAGAAGCAACAGATGGAAACTAATCAAGGAGACAAACAACCTAGAACTAAGGAGAAATTTTCTGACAGAACAATTAATCGGTGGAACATCCTGCCTCCAAAGGCTGTGAATGCTCCAACACTGGAGGTTTTTAAGAAGAGACTGGATGGCCATTTGTCTGAAATGGTGTAGGGTTTCCTGTCTGAGCAGGGGGTTGGACTAGATGACCTCCAAAGTCTCTTCCAACTTTATTATTATTATTATTATTATTATTAATAATAATAATAATAATAATAATAATAATAATAATAATAATAATAATAATAATATTATAACATGAAATGTGCCGTCATCTACCAGCAATCTCCCTCTGGACTCTAGGTAGAACAAGCAGCCCAAACTTTGTGCAAAAGAATTAACGGAGATAAATTTGATATCTTGATTCAGAACAAGGACAAAGTAATACTAGATAATTTCAGCCTCCTGGGACATTCCGTAGCAGACCTTGAAATGACCGTTTGGAAAAAAGCAGACCTTCAACTGCACCACTGAGCGAGTCATTCTAGAACTCACTTGCATCAAAAGTGTCAGGCTATCTCAGAGAGTCTGAACAAACATGACGGGTTTTAACACGTCACCATTGTTGATGGATAAGGCATTAGCAATCTGCACAACCAACCTCTCTTCTCCTCAAGAGAAGAAGACAAGAAGCAACGGGTAGAAACTGATCAAAGAGAGAAGCAACCTAGAACTAAGGAGAAATTTCCTGACAGTTAGAACAATTAACCAGTGGAACAGCCTGCCTCCAGAAGCGGTGAATGCTCCAACACTGGAAGTTTTTAAGAAAAGACTGGACAGCCATTTGTCTGAAATGGTAAAGGGTTTCCTGCCTGAACAGGGGGTTGGACTAGATGACCTCCAAGGTCCCTTCCAACTTTATTATTATTATAAGTTCCTTTTTTCCCACCCCAGTTTAAATCCTACATCAGCCTAGCCATTCTAGGCATCTGATGAAGAGAACTGCAGCTCACCAAAACTTGTACTTTTAAATAAAATTTGTGAGATGGAAAAGATGCAGCCTGACTCTTGACTCACGCACACACACACACCCTGGTTACTGGGATACTGTGTCTAGAATTTGAGATTTGCCCTGAGCTCTGTATGAAATTACCTGCTTTAAACATCTACATGGAGTATCAACAGCTGGTTGAACCAGCACCAGATTAGAACTAGTGAAAATATGTCTGCTGTACTTCAAATAATCCCGCCCCCCTTGCATGTAAGGGAAACATCCATAAGTAAAGCACGGCAATTCATCTAAATTAGTGCTTTTCAGACTTGGCAATGTGAAGATCCGCAGACTTCAGCTCTCAGAATTTCCTAGCCAACGTGGCTGAGGAATTCTGGGAGTTGAAGTCCATGCATTTTCAAGTTGCCAAGTTTCAAGAACACTGATCAAAAAAGCTTGTCTGGAAGCACTCAAGCATCCCATCCTGCCCCCAGACAGAATTTTCTGTTGTCCTTTAAAACCGACTTGGCGGGTTTCTGAAACTACCCTTTTCAAAGAGAAAAAGAAAAAAAAAGAAAACACAGGACACAGAATCATGGTCTCCAGTTATAAGAAAAGAAGCACAGGTTGAAAACTGGAAAATATCCCGTAATGGGGAGAGGAATTTGATGGCGGACCCAATGGTGTCCTTTCTTTTGCCCCACGTCTTCAGGGAGATGTAATTTATTTAATTTATTATGGATTTTGCCCAGTGCAGAGAGCTTGAGCGCCTTGTCGGCCACAAAAGCCTCTTTCAACTCTATAATTCAATCACTACAAAGTCCTGCAAAGACCAGAATTAGAAAGCAAAACAAGCATTAAAATGTGAACACACATATATATATACACACAGAGCCTTCCATGAATAGCCCAAGAGAATTAGTTTAAACTCATTACATTTAATTGGCTCTTAGGAGCTTAAGAGGAACACAAATACTGTAGTCTCTTTATGGCATCAATTATTGCTAGCCCTAACCTATCATGGGATTTTTTCTTTCTTTCTTTTCTTTCAATTAAGTACTGACCTCTTTCTATTTTGGGCAACTCTGCTCTACTTCTAGGAGCATTCTTGCTGAGAAACTCTACCAAGATCTGTAGAAGATCTATTCCAGCCTAAATCGGCCATTAGGGCTGAAATGGTCTCACTCATTCCCTGATCACGCTAAAGGAATCTTTTTAAGTCAGAAAAAATCAGATCTAAGGTTAACCTACAGTCTAATGTGTGGGTGGAGGGGGGGTTCCCCCAAAGCTTGGCAACTTGACAACGTGGACTTCAATTCCCAGAATTCCCCAGTCACCATTCTGGGACTTGAAGTCCACGTCCTAAAGTTGCAAGTTTGAGAAACACTGTTGAACAGGTAACACTGTTAGACACTGAGGTACATGTTTGTAAGCTGCAATCCCAAAATCCAGTTTGGCTGCATTTGCAAAGGACAGCAAAGGACAAACTAGTCCAACCTGATTTATCCAGGCATATTATGGAAAACCATCCCCAAAAGGGTTTAATAAGAAAGCAAAAGATAAACCATGAGAGCATGTGGGTGGGCATAAATAGCCTCTTGTAAGAGTCCTCTTCATGTTTTTCAGATGTGGGATGTAGCAGAGGGCAGTTTTTGTTCTTAAGGCTATTTTTTGTCTGAGCCCAAAGATTTCCTTACTACAGTGTAGATCTGACATGGCAGCTTTGCATTTACATGCTCAGGCATCCATGGAAAGGCATTCACATCCTGAAGCCATAACCATGAACAAACCATGACAATTGCACTCATCCATCACACTAGGTTGGTATCAAGTCTGTCTGTTTGCTGCCTTTGATATACGGTAGTTTTTGACTTCTGGTGACTTCCTGGACTATCCGTGTAGTTTCTTGGCAAAGGGTTGTTGTTGTTGTTGTTGTTTTTGCTATTGCCTCCTTCTTCCTAGGCCTAGTTAGACCCTAACTCTAACTGACCCAATGTCACTCAGCTGGCTTCGTGGCTAAAACAGAACTAGAACTCCCAGTTTCCTGTCTCTATCCTGATGCCTTAACCACTACACCAAACAGGGTCGCTAAGTTTGGTGGCTTAATTAGAAATCATGGATTAAAAAGTCACTTGGGAGCCTCATTCCCAAGTTGTACACCTGTTGACAGAGCTTTTGCTCTTCAAAAAAAAAAAAAAAAAAGAGAGAGAGCTTTTTTCAAAACACAGCTCATCCCACCTGCCAGTGAAATAGCTTTCACTTGGAAAGCTCTTTCCAAGTGAAAAGATGGAAAGACAGCTCAGCCGGCCTTTTTTTTCTCCTTTTACAGGAAATGGATGAAGTCTAGGCTGAAATAATTTCTCAGGCTGTTTTTTAAATTGCTGCTGTAGAGGAAACATATCCTGTTAACAACAGGAAACCAATAGCTTTTGCTAAGTAACCGGGTTCTCCAGCGTAACTGAGGACCAATATAGGGAGGCGGGAAAAATGCAGACTGGGAGCCTGCTTGAGGATGCAAGAGAGCTATTAAACGGCCTGCAAACTCCATGCAACTGCAGCCAGACTGATATTGAATAGGGCACATGAGCTCTGTGAGACCCAGACTGAAGAAAAGGACTATGTGCATGCAAATGCAATGTGTGGGAGACATTAAATATTGCTATTTTAATAATGGAGACTCACAGAAGGGACTATAGTTCTTCAACATAGGGAATGTATTCAGGAAGAGGGTAGGCGTGTTGCTTTCTCCCCTTGTGAATTTTATTCCTTTGAAGAGCATTCTTTCGTGCATCTTCTCTAGTTGTTCCTCTTTTTTTAATGGCAAAGATGTCACCTCCATACAGCACCGGATCCATAGTTTTGGTTGTATGTATGGGAACGGTAAGAGTTATGGGCCTAGTGTTCCCTTACATTATGGCCTCTGCTAAGAGTCCTGAGACTGATTAGTTAAGTCCATGATTCTGGGCATTTTGATCTCTGTGTTGGGTATGTTGTGTAGTAGTGCTGCCATGGATTCTGGATCTATGGACATAAAGAGTGGTCCCACAAGAGAAGCTAAGAACGTTATTCAAACGAGCGCAAATGCTGGCAGGGGAATTCTGGGAGTTAAAAATCCACCCCATCTTAAAGTTGCCAAGTTTGAAAAAAAACAAACTGATGTAACCCTTTTGCAAGTCTGTGGAAGAATGCCAGCTCTATGGAGCCACGATTCTACCATTTGCACTCTTAACTTCATAGCAGTCAAAATTTTGCCACAGATTGGGAGGGCCTTGTCATTACATGTCACAACCTGTCATTACTGTTTATCTTGAGTAAATGATAGGAACTCCAAGGGCACTTCCTTTCACCCCCCTGCTCCACTATCTCAAATTATGCTTCCAGCAAAAAAACAAAACAAAACAAACCTCTCAAGGTAAAGATTAAGCACATATTCCAAGGTTGAATTATCTCAGTTTACTCACAATAACATTAGAAGAGACACAGTCAAAAAGCAGAATTTGAGCTGCTCAAGTAGCAAATTCAAAGACTCAACCAGCAAAGGGTCTAGGAGAACAATGGCAAAGCTGGGACACTCCGAAGAAGGCTGTTGATGAGTTACTCCGAGCATCTGTCTCTGCTCAGGGAGGGGCTTTTATTCAGGAAGCTCCCTCAACCCCACCCAAGCCCAGCTGTTACTCATTATTTTAAGGCTGCAGAGCTACTCCTAATTCCCAAATAGACAATTGTTCCTCTGGTGGCCTTTGAAGTTGGGGGTTCCTCCTCAGATAGCAACAGCAACCAAAATATCATGTTTACAAATCAGGCTAAGCCATGATGTGGATGATTTTTTTTTGACCATGCACAAACCCAGCTACTGTGCTTTAACTATGGTTTATAAGATATCTTAACCTGGCCTCCAGAGATTAAACATAAAAAAAAAACAAAGAAAAGCTTAGCAGATATGCAATTTCAGCCAGAGTCTCTCTCTCTTTCCCTCCCTCCCTCTCTTCTTAAAACTTGTTGCTAAAACAAAAAGAGGTTTTATTTGGGGAAGTGGGATTGATTTTTTTTTTTTAATATTCAAAGAATTAGTTGGGATTCATGCAAGAAGGGGGATGTACAATGGCATGTCTGCAGTTTAAATCCCTTTGCACCTGATTCCAGGCATGAATCTTAAAGTGACACTAAAAAAATGGGAAGGGGCTTTCCCACAAGATGAAACTTTTATCTTGCAACCTCCTATGTTATTTCTATAGTGGATGAGTTAAATTTTATTTATTAGACATATAGGAGAGACTCAAGAAGTCTGGCAGTTTACCATTCTAAAGACAGGACTTCATAGATAGATTATCACTGGCCCTGAGATTAGATGTGGAAACCCACTGGTAACGTACACTTTGTAAAGCTAGGCTCTTCTGTGATGGTCTTTATAACTGGGCTCATAAATATAAATACATAGATATGAAATAAGTTTGCATTGAACAGGGATTATTCTCCAGTATGTTTGCAGGGAACGCAATGCCTTAGAGTAGTTTGACCCAGGACATGGAGACTCAAATTATGTTCTCCTGTCCATGTCAGTTAAAGGCCGAGGGGCTGGGTTGGTACAATATGCTAAGTCCAGGCTGATGGTTCAATCTATTCAATATCCCCACCCTCACATGTTGCTTCAGCAACCAAGTTCAGGGAACTGTATAACAGACAAATGGCTGTCCAGTCTCTTCTTAAAAACGTCCAGTGTTGGAGCATTCACCGCTTCTGGAGGCAGGTTGTTCCACTGGTGAATTGTTCTGACTGTAGGAAATTTCTCTGGTGAAGGGGTAACTGCTGTTCTGTGGAAAGCGACATGAACATGACAGAACAAGAGAAAACGGAAAAGTGATGTTTCATTTGAGTCCATATCAATTCACAGATCTTTTCATAGTGTGTCCACATTGTTTTCCTTACAACAATGCAAAAAAGAGTTGTGTTGTAAACTCATTATGTTTTAATTTGCCGACCAGCCCACCATCTTGAGATGTCCTTTATGCCATGTTATTTCATCCAAATGCTAATCAGGTCTGATCCTCTTAGCTTTTCAAGATCAGCCAAAATCAACCAGGATACTCAGATGCAATCTGATTTGTTCTTCATCAGTTTCCTATTTTAGCACTGTACATTCCACTAGCTCAAGAAAACGGCCAGATTTTTAGTTTATTTTGAAACATATAATGCTCAGCATGGCCTGCTGAACCACCGTTTGTTGAACAATTCTTCCTTGCTTGGTATTAGTATGTTGTAAAGAATGAATTGGAAGCCACCGAGATCATATTCACAGAACTAAAGCCAACGACATTATGGCTTAGTGCATGCGAGTTAATCTTAACACTTCAAGTTGTTATCCCGTTAAAGTTATTTTCTCAAGGAATAATATATCCAACTGTCGAGAATTGGAAACTGTTCTCCCTGCTTTAAGCAGTTGGATTGTTTCCACTGTTGCTAGTGAACGGCGTATTTTGTAATGCTACAGGATTTATTTCCGAACGCAACACTTGTGCCTAGCGACTGTTCTGCCCAGTATTTCAAATATGACTAAGAAATTATATCAGACAGTTCTCTATCTTTAACATGAAGTACTTTAAAAAAAATTGCATCTGATGGGTTGGGTGAGGGGGAAGAAAGAAATATGACTATAAGGGCTTCCAATTATTTTCACAGTTTCTGCTGTGTTGTTATTTCGGACCAAAGGATTACAAATAAATTTGGTACAAAACTGTAACCCCGAAAGGAAATTGGCAATGAAATCACAGAGCATTTACGTGAAGCAATTCAACCCCCTTTTTTATGACCTTGTAGTCCCTTAATTTGGGATAGAGTCAAGGTGACTGAATGGAGCTGAGCATTTACTGGCCGACCCTTCCAGAGTTCACAGTAGATATCAACTTTCCGAGTGGGAGGCAAGCATCTTCACCACTAAGCCAATTTAAAATTAAGGGATTACGGGGTTGTAAAAAGGGAGCTTTAAAGGGAGTTTGAAGCAATTCAGACCAAAAGAAAAGCCCAATGACCAAGAACTTTACACCAGTGAAAAATATTCTAAATGTATCTAATTGTAAACTGGCTGCTTCGTTTCTCCCTATCTGCACACATGGACTGCATTCCCTTGCAAGCTCTTGACTCATTTCTTTTAAGTAGGTCTTCCTGTTCTTAAATCAAGGGCAGCAGCAAACAGTTATCTAGCTTCAGCAAAATGCCCAAATACAAACGTTTTAAGGGAGAGAAGACAGCAGTTCTAGACTTAAAACAACAGATGGACTTGCTCTCTTGCTGAACACGCCACATCAGAGTGCACGGAAAATGGACTTCAAAAGCTTTTCCATACCACAGCCTGGGTGAAAAAAATAAAATAAAATAAATCTGATCAGAGCACTCTAAAGTACAGCTTATCCCCAAACAACATTTGCCAGAATTTTAACAGTAGCTGAATAAAACAACACCTCCACCTTATGAGGCCAATAGAGGGGGGGGGGGAATAAAGATTTAAGTCCATAGACTTTATCCTAAGAATTTCTTTAATTAAGAAGGATCAAAGTCAGGCATTTTGTGTCACAAAAACACAAAACGTGACTCACACGTCATCAGGGCAAACACAGAGACATCAGAAAGGAGAGGAAGACAGAGAAAAGGCTTCAAACCCTGACTTCAGCAGGAAGTCAGTGGGAAAAGGAAGGGTGGGGCTCAACAGGGTGCAAAAACACTTCTAGGAAAGGATTTCTTTGAGTTCTGGGCAAAATGCTGAATTTTTGGAGACTGCTTCATTTCATTGTCATTGTTGTTTTTGTTGTTTTTGTTTTTGTTATTATTATTATCATTATTATTATTATTATTAATCATCATCATCATCATCGCATAGTCAGCCAGATGTTCAGACTGGATTTGGCATTTTTGCAAGGACCTGGGATAGGCAGATGTGGATGTTTGAATTGATGGTATTACAGATCTCGTCGCAGGATGGAAGCTGTTCCTAGTAAGGCCACCTTTTGCAATTGACTGATGGCGAATTTGTCAATGCCAATGGTGTCCAAGTGGTGCTCCAGTTGTTTTGGGATTGCACCCAAGACGCCTATTACTATTGGTACCACCCTTGCTTGCCTTTGCCACAGTCGTTCTATTTCTATTTGTAGGTCTTTGTATTTTGTTATCTTCTCCAGTTCTTTCTCTTCTATTCTGCTGTCTCCAGGCACATCCACTACCCAGATCATCATCATCATCATCATCATCATCATTTTAAAGAGCCAAGGAACAAGCTACATATTATGATAGCCGGGGCAGAAATGAAACCTTTGTAAAAAAATTTTTGCGTGGGGATAGAAGGAAGAGGCAAGCTTGCAGGGATGATGCTATGAATGAAAAAAAAGGATCATTTTTGGAACACTCATTTTAAAATACATACTTCACTTTTCACTTTGGGATGAAACTATCCAGATTAGTCAGTCTATTTAAAGTCAAACCCAATCAGCATCCATTCATCTTTGGAAATGCTTAGAAATGGCTTCTCCCCACCCCTCTTATTATTTTTTTTCCCCTCCTCCTCGGGCTTTTTGAGAACTTTTAAAATATTTGTCTTTGTGTCGTTTTTGAAATGATGCAGTTTGTTGGAGTTATGTTGAGGAGCTTTGCTGGGACACCTTTTTCTGTGGCATAGAATCCTAGATGCTCGCTAGGTTGGGAGATGCAGTCAAAACCCTTTATCCAGGGGTTCCTCCTGATTCTTCTGAATCAAAGTGCGGGGTGCCAAGATGATTGTAAAAATGAGACTGGACAACCATTTGACCAGGATGGTATAAGGTCTCCTGCCTTGAGCAGGAGGTTGGACTAGAAGACCTCTGAGGTCCCTTCCAGCCCAATGATGTTCTATGTTTCTATGTTCAAAACAGGTGGCACAGTCATTCACTCAAGCCCTCCCTTCTCTGATCACCTCCAAACCAAGGGAAATGCAGGAATCCTGCTCCTACAGTAGTGGCCAAAATTGGGGAAATCTTTTGGGAAAAGTGTACAGTAGAAATGCCACCTTTGGTTAAGTTTCCACCCATTTTTCTTCTAATTTCTTTATAACTGTAGCCTTGTTCACTTAAGAATACTATTTTACATCACTTTCTGGGCAACCAGTCAACTCTTTGCACCATTAATTTAATTTTATTACGTTTTACAAGATCACTAAATGAAAGAACACAAAAAACCCCAACCAACTTGATAGCCATCACATAACACACTGACAAATGGCCTCCTCTCAGCTTCAATACATGACATCAATCATTGAGTCCTACTGTGATCTGATTGGCTCATTGCCAAAACAAGATGACACCTCTAAACACTCATGCTCATTGGCTACAATCAGATGAAGGAAAGCTACCTGATATCAACCTAAGCAAGTTGTGCTTCCTTTTTCTGGTTATTTGGCTATAACTTTTCATAGAATACAGTAGAAGATAATTGAACAAACGTTGTTGTGTTACATTCTTGATTAAATTATCTTTCCATTGATATATAATTTTATGGCACTACTCCCCAAAAAAGTGGTGTTATTAGCCATCAAACCTCAAAAATACACTTTTCCCAACAGGTTTCCACAATTTTGGCCACTACTGAAAGACATAAGACAAAATTCTGTTTTGATGGAGATTTTGGAAGCAAAGTCCCTTTCATCGAATGAGAACTGGCAGAAAAATGAAGATTTCTGCTCTGCACTGCTAAAAATAGAATAGTGGGATATCAGTAAAATGAGACAATTGAGTCTCTTGTGGCAGTCAGCTTCACTTAACGCTATTTTAGGAAAGCATTCCATGCTGTTTTCCACCAGCATCCTATTTCCATTTAAAACCAATCGTTCCTGACCCATGTTTCTGAAATACAGTCATATTGAGCATTCCCTCCACCAACTTCCTGTGTACAACAATCTTGTGAAGTAGACAGAGACAAAAGATAGGAAGAAGTGTCATCCAGTGAGCTTCCATCACCAAGGGCAGACTTAAATACAGAGTACCCTGTGTTGTGTTCCTTTCTCAAATATTACGCTGGAAGACCCTTGAGGAAAGAAATATCTTTTTTAAAAAAAATGTTGGTACAAAGAAGAGATTGTCAAACTTTTTCAGGCTCCACAACCTGTTAAGAAGAAGAAATTTCTGACCAAGAGTTAAAATTTTAGTGATTAAAAAATGGGCTGCCTTCAAGTGAACTTTTTTCCCCTTGTTATGGGACATCACCAAGCTCCTATTGAGCCCTAGGAAGTCCATGAAGCAGATTGAAAAACTCAGTAGAAAGTACCAAGAATATTACAGGTAGTCCTTGACGTACAACCATTTGTTTAGTGGCCTTTCAAAGTTATAACAGCACTGAATAAAGTGACTTACTTGCCCTTAAGAGCATCATAGCATCCCCCACGGCCACATGATCAAAACCCAGGTGTTTGGCAATCAGCATGCGTTTACGATGGCTGCAGTGTCCTGGGACTTTCCAAGCCAGTTTTTGACAAGCAAACTCAATGCAGGATTTGCTTAATGACCATGTGGTTCACTTAACAGCTGCAAGGTTTGAACCTATAACAATATCCTAATCAAGGAAGTACCAACTCAGACAAACAATCAAGCAATAAGCAACAGCCTAATCAAGAAAGTACCAAGGCGAAAACACCCTTACCAGCACTGACAGGGCAGGCTAGTGCATATCAACAGGATGCAAAGCCCACTCCCTTCTAGCACTGATGGTGTTATCTAGTTGGGTAATGAAACATTACCCAACAGAGAGCACCACGGGCTCCATAGTTCAGCCTTGAGCTACATTTATTCTTTCCTGTTCAGATTGGGCTTTTGTGTACTCTCCACTGCCATCTCACAACCTTACAAGCACAAGCATACCAAACTCCACCCACAAGAATTAATTTCCTTGTAAATAAAAGTTCAAAAACAAATTGTCTTTCATCAAACTGAATGAGGGGAAAAACACAGAAACATTTATCCGACTAGCACTTTAAAGAAAATGAGAGGAGAGTTATCTAGAATGCTGCATTTCTTTCCAAATAGAAATTGAAACTGCACATTTTCTAAGTCTGTAAATTTCCCCAATTTTCCTAAGGGGGGGGGGAATAGTAACTTTCACTTCCATTTGAAGTAACCAAGGCAAGAATAAACAAATATTCTGTCTCTCCAAATCATGAGGTTGCAGAATAAAAATATAACCCAGCTGCAAAATGCAATCATAGATATTTTCATGGATGGTGGAAAACCCTGAACAATCCCATACTAATCTGTGCAGAACATGATCAAATGGAATACCAACAGGGAACTAGCTGAAACAAGCAGAAATGCTTACTGAATTACAGTATACTAGTGAAAAGTGCAATTTTTACGCATCCATGCAACGTTTCCACACACACATTTATGGACAATTCTGCCACCTGATATATACCATCATCGCATACAATTGGATTTAACTCCCCCCCATAAAAAAAGCATGCTACAATTGCAAAGAAATTTACTAAAGAGAAGGCTGTGTTCACACAACATGCTAAACCGCCTCTTATTTTACCATAGTTGATTGACTAAACCACAGGAGGTTGGATTCGTGCAACGCACTAATCCAAACTAAACAAAGAACATTACAGTTTAGCACAAACGAGCATGGACTATATCCATGTCTTGATTTATCCCCTTTTCATTTCAAATTAATCCCAAGACCTCAGACTATTTAAGTTCCATCTGCAATGGGAATTTCTTCTGAGTGAGTATCTAGGAATGTGCTATTTTGCGTATCCAAATCCCTCGGTTTTAATAAGCATTAGCTCACTTAACTTTGCAAACAATCAGGCTTTCCAGATCAAATAACCTATGCTATTTTTTCCCCAGATACAGGGGGACTCCCCATTGGCCCACATACATTTAAAACAGGAACACCTAATATTTTTAAAAAGCCTCTGCAGATCAATATTTTATGATGAACCAATATATTCCAACGCAAGTTGCTTTTCTCCAACTCCAAACACTTAAAGAAACGTAAGTATAGAGACAACTACAACTACTGTTGAGATTTTTTTTTTTTTTAATCACAGCTGAAGTTAGGAGTGTTTGGAAGAGTTAGAAAAGAAGCCAAAGCAAAAACACTGGGCCTAATCCAGAGTATATAATAGGTATAATGATAAAGAAACTGTTATAGATTGAGACCACTGTTGCCCAAATGGTCGATATTTTTTTTATTCGCAATTCCCACTCTGTTGTAGTGGAACAACCAATCACTAAGTTATCAGGGAGAACCAATGATTTGTCACTGCCATCTTCCCCAGTAATCCATTCTGGTTGGGTGATGACAGCACAATAAACCTGAGTTAATAAAACATGACTTCTATTCATATAGGTTATTTAATCTAAATGAACCATGTTATGACTTCACATGATATTTGGGTTCACCTCTTATACTCAGGAAGGGGTCCAAGAACAAAATGAATGCAACAGCACTTAAGACTTATTTACCACTCTATAGTTCTTTACAGCCCTCTCTAAGAGGTTTACAGAGTCAGTCTATTGCCCCCAACAACCTGGATCTTCATTTTATCAACCTCAGAAGGTTGGAAGGCCAAGTCAACCTTGAGCCCTGTCAGGATTGAACTCCAGGCGGTGGGCAGAGTCAGCCTGCAATACTGCATTCTAACCACAGCGCCACCACAGTTCGTCCTATCCACCAACACCTCTATTTTTCCCCATCTAGCAGAAAGAAAACAGATTTGTCCAGGTATTTTTTTAATTATCAGTTTTGGAGAATCAAGGGCTACAGTGAGCCAAGAAATGATAGACATAAATGGCAGATGGAATAGCTGGGATTTGGGACCTCCCCACTCACCCCTAATGTCTGCGTCTCTGTTCTTGCTCCAGCTTATTCCAGCTGCATTAACTGCATCTCTTGAATGCATCATGGATTGTTCTATTAGGGATAGAATAGAAATAAGAGGCAGAAGCAGTGCAGAAAGGATATCTGCCTGCTCCACCCCTGAACAGCGTCTACGAAACTCAAAAAATTGGAGGACTACAAGGAGCATTCATTGAACATCAATGTGGTTAGGTATCCATGGGTCAGGTGGAAGTGACATCACAGATCTACATTTCATCATGCAAATACTGCATGTAATATTAAACTGTATATAAGTATATATGTGAGATGAGAGAGTCAAGCTATTGTCCAAAGCACCTGAAAGCAGGAGAAGAAGCAACGGATGGAAACTAATCAAGAAGAGAAGCAACCTAGAACTCATGAGAAATTTCCTGGATGTGAGAACAATTAACCAGTAGAACTTGCCTCCAGAAGTTGTGGGAACTCCTTCACTGGAGGTTTTTAAGAAGAGACTGGACAACCACTTGTCTGAAATGGTATAGGGTTTCCTGCCTGAGCAGGGGGTTGGACTAGAAGACCTCCAAGGTCCCTTCCAACTATTATTATTATTATTATTGCTTATGCTTGAGATCACGGCCATGATTAGGAAGCAGCTGAAAATCCTAAATCTGACTTGATCCCAGTTCAACCATGACTTTTTAAAACAATTTGAGAAAGGGAAAAAAATAATTAGATACAAACATCCAGCCTAATGCCGTTGAGGATATTTCTAAAGGTAGGCTGGTCAGTTTTATTTGCAAAAGCCCTTTGGGTAGATCTTCTACTGGTAGAGCAAGGAGAGAGGTGAAGTTCAGGAATAGGCTTTGCCAGTTACTGATCTTCGTCTTCCAGGGGTTCTCAACCTTGGCAACTTTAAAACTTGTGGACTTCAACTCCCAGAATTCCTCAGCCAGCAAAGCTGGCTGAGGTATTCTGCGAGTTGAAGTAGACAAGTCTTAAAGTTGCCAAGGTTGAGAACCCCTGCAGTTTTAAGCAATGATTAAGTCCACTCCCAATAAAACAGGGGTGTCCAACCTTGGCAACTTTAAGATCTGTGGAGCAGCTCCCAGAATTCCCAAGCCAATCATGCTGGCTGGGGAATTCTGGGAGTTTTAATCCACAAATCCTAACTTTGCCAAGGTTGGACACCCCTGCATTAAAGTATTCTCTGGAAATTAAGTCTGATATATATTAGTGACAAGTTCATACACCCTGCTAAGCCATTGTTGATTTAGTCATGATTTTGGATAAACCGCGACTTTATAAATAATGGTTTGCAAATCATAATGACTACAAATCACATTATGTCGAAAGGAAATAAATTACACGATGGCTTAACACGATGCATGAATCCAGCCGTTAATCTACTTTCCATAGACAGCCGGAGTAGCACAGAGATTAGGATGTTGGGAGTAATATTGGGAAGACCCAGGCAGCAGCCTGCATATATTATGGAAATTCTTCAGTAACTTTCAGCCAGACGATTCTTATTAGGAGAATAAAATTAGGGAAGGTTGCCTCGAGTTCCTGAGAAACAGGATGATAAAAAGATATTATACACATTGTTCTTGACTTTGAATCATTCATTCAGTGACTGTTCAAAGTTACAATGGTGATGAAAAAAGTGACTTACAACTGGCCTTTACACTTGCAAGCCGACATGTGATCAAAATTCAGCTGCATGGCAACCCAGGATGCATTTACGACGGTTGCAGCATCCCAGGGTCCCTGCCATTTGGTGTAAAGTCAATGTGGGAATTGACTTTAAGCTGATTTGCTTAATGACCACAGGATTCACTTAGCAGGTGCAGTGATCCGCTTATAAAACTGGACGGGACTCACTTTTAACACCCACTTTGCTTAGCAAGTTCTAGTCCCAGTTGTGATCATAAAGTCGGGGACCCGTCCTGTACATTAGTGAGTGCTTCCATTTTGTGATAAAGGATTTCAAGGGAAATATTTTATCTCCTAGTCATGTTTCAAAATCTTATGCATACATCAATAATCAGATCATACAGGCAGGCATATGTGTGTACATGAATGCACAATCTTTCTGTTTATTCCAAATAAGATCACCAATGCAATGACTACAGTGGTTGTGGCTCATTTCATGGCACAATCCTGTATCTATTCAGAAGTAAATTTGACTTCAGATAAACTTAGGGATTAATGTACCGACCGAGTTTCTTGCAGACAAAGAGGCATGGCTGGATTACAAACGCTCTCTAGCCACAAAGGACATAAATAAGCACTGGCAGTAGAAATCCTCTTTTACTACTTCTTTAATGTATTAAGTCTTTCTAATAAAAGTTAACTGCAAATTAATAGCAGCCAATCCACGTTAGCCTTTATTGTCTGGTTGTTATTTTTTTGTTTGTTTGTCATTTATAAGTGAAGCAAGTCTAATAAACGGAGTTAAAACAAATTGTAAAAAACATGAAAGAACTTGGGGACCCCCATGAGTGCATCCTACTGGTTGATCATTTTATTAAAGATGCCAAGAAAGGAACTCCTTTCCTTTGCTAATGAGAATTCTTTTGCTCCGATTGCAAAGGGTTCTTTTCAGGAAGAAACATGCCAGCTAAAAGCAAGCCATCATCCACTACAACAGATATCAAAGGTGAAGTGGTTTTGCAAAAGCATGACAAATGCTGATATCCATGCTTTAAAGAAAACAAGATGCGTTTCTTGAACTAAGGGAATCACTCCATGCGCTCCAAATTATCACTTGAAAGGATGGAAGCAATCCCTGGTCCAAAAAGGCTTAGGTAGGTATGGTTCATTATTATTCATTACATATTATTGCCTGCACTACCTCTGAGGACATCAGAGGTAGCACAAATCCTTTCCTATCTTAGCACCCTGACACCTTGAAGATTTGCTAAGGTAAGCTGCATCCCTGAACAGGAATATTACTATTACAAATTTTCCTTTATTAACATCATACGAAATACTCTCTACGGGTAACTCTCGACTTACAACAGTTCGTTTAGTCACTATTCAAGGTTACAACAGCACTGAAAAAAAGTGACTTTTGATCATTTTTCACACGACCATTGCATTCAGAGGCTTGGCAACTGGCATATTCTTATCACAGTTGCAGCGTCCTGGGGTCACTTTTGTAACCTTTTGATGAGCAAAGTCAATGGGGAAACCAGATTCATTAACAACTGTGTTATTAACAACTGCAGCGATTCACTTAACAACAGTGGCAAGGTTTTAAAAGGGAGCAAAACTCACTTAACAAATGTCTCAGCAACACAAACGTTGGGCTCAATTGTAATCGTAAGTCGAGGATTACCTGTAATATGGTCACTGGGTTATGACCCTACACACCTAGGACTATAGGCTTGCCACACAATTTGTCTACTCCAAAGCAAACCTCATAGAGCAGGGCTTACTTCCCGAGATGTCCACATCTAGAAATCTGTATGTTAAGGCTGAGAAACTCAACATGTTACAAGGAGAAGCTCCTAAGTGAAAACATGAAGACTTGTTTCTGAATGAATATATCTAAGGTCCTAATGGATGCTTTTTTGGAACATTTGGATCAGATACAGTACAGCTCATTTGGGAATACTCTGGAAAAAGAAAATAACCATTCAACTTCTCAAGTTCCAACTTTGGCAAAGAAAAATGCAGGTGAACGCAAGCGAAGGAGAGGAGAAAGCAAAAGAATGTGTCATTTTTAAAAAGTCAAGAGAATTCAAATCTACAGAAGCTCATAGTAAAATTAAACCTCCTTCCGAATCATCCACTTTTGGGGGAGGAAGTCACACTTATACAACAGAGGATATTCTTTAAATGTTGAGAGATTCACAGAAGGCTGAGAAACAACATTTTAATAGATGAAATAAATACTCCAGTACATGCAAGATTTTAAAAAAAAAAAACACTGAAAAAAATTAATAATTAAAAACCAAAATCACTCATGTTATAGTGTAATTTACCCAATCCCTATTTTAACACACTCACAGTAGCTCCCCCATTGGAAAATGACACCCAGCCTCATTGCTTTCCCTGCAAATGCACTTCTAACCCATCACTCGATTCAAAAGTAACCCATACAAATCAAAACAAAAGTCGTAGCTACACTCATTCTTAAAAGTTTTCTTTCTTCCAGAGTGTATGAAAACTGAGGTAACTTTTTTTTTTCATTTTTCTTCTTCCTGCTCAACTAAACAAAATAAAATCTAGGAGATTTTGGTAGAACCACCCTCCCATCTCCTAACATTTTAAAAATCGCATCCAGCACGATTAAAGCTTGGACCCCCCCATCAGCACACCTTTCCTAGGACCGCTGTAAGCCCTGCTTGGTCACAGGCTTCAATAAAAGAAAGAAGCAATGAAGCACAATCAGCTTGGAGGCAGCCTTAGGAATAATTGCAAAGTTACGAGCCTGGGCAAGGTCCTAGGAGCCTGCTGGCAGCCAGCAATAGAAGAACAGAGAATTTAAATCATTTTGCACAAGGCCTGCAAAAGAGGAGAGCCTTGTCCTCCAAGAACTGACCTTGATTTTGGACCAAGCAAAAGGAAATGCAGTTGCTCGCTTGCCTGAACAGAATTCTACCTGCCTCAGGCCACTGCAAGCCACCTACAGTTCCATGCTTAAATGTAAGGCTGCTTGGATGATTTACAGATTTGGAGGGGAGGGGATGTGCGTCCCGTTCCCTCCCCAGATAACAGACATCCATGCTGATTATGACATGTAAGCTAAAAAAGCATGGTTTCACTGCCTCCTCACACTATTATTTTAGCAATAATAAGAAGAATTAAAGGACTGCGCTACACAAATTCTTTGGTATACGAAAAGAAAAATCTGGGGCAGAAAAGGGATTCTCTGTTGAGAGGCGGCCATGCAATCTAAAACTGAATAGATTAATTCACAGAATTTGCATTTGCTGGCGGTAAGGTCCGGGGTGAGGAGCGTTCCCTTAGGGCCTGAGATAACAGGTTGCAGCCGTCGGAGACCGCACACGCCGAGTTCCTCAACCTTTCCCTATATTCAGTCATCTTGGCGCTACTGTCGTTGTGTTGGGCTATATCCCTGAGGCATTGAGTAAGGAGCACGCAAGCCGAGACGACACTCATTGCACCGCCCAAAATGGCCGTCTGGACAGATTTGCCCTCTGGGTTGATGGTGGCCGCTCTGCCCAAAAACTGAGGCTCTGTGGCAAAGCCCACCAATGCACACACAGACTGCACCAAAGGTCCACTAAACAAGACGCACCGGTTGCGTGTCAGCTCGCTGGGGGACGTCTTGACCTCCCGGACGCAGGCCAGGAGAGCAGAGGCGCTGGTGCTCATGCATTTGACGCTAAGTTTGAACTGCTCCTTGGCAAATCTATCCTTGGACTTCTCGCTGGCCAGGACGCAGGCGTCGGTCAGGAACTTCAAGTTCTTGGACATGTTCTGGGAGACCTCCAAAAGGAGCTGAGGGCTTAGGTCAGCGAGAGGGGTGGCCTTCAAGATCCCACACCCATGCTCCACCTCGTGCTTACATCGGGTCACCTTGTAGCGATCCACCAAGCCGGGTGAAGCCGGCTGAGCCCCTGGCATCTCCACCGCCGCCAGGTAAGCAGCGTGGGCCGAGCACTCTGTCAAAGAGACCACCAAATCCCCCATCTCCCCCAGGATGTCCCCCACTTCGGTGAAACGGCCCATATTGAGTTGGCTCTGGACGTCATGGGTCAAAATGGAGAGGCCTTTGGTCCTGGCGATGATGGTGTCCCTGCACTTTTCAAAGGATTCTCCGAAGACAGACAAGCTCTCTGTATGGACGGGCCGGCTGTCACTGGAGAGCAGGAGCAGATCCGCTACCAGCTGCATCTTGATCTTGCAGAGGTCACAGGTGGCCACGAGCTTCTTCCTTGGCAAAGAGCTGCCGCTGGGGGTGGATGTCTCAGTAGTGGACTTGCCAGAGCTGCCGCTAGCCATGGTGCCGGAGGGGCACACGCATGCCTCTGGGGACCCCACTACTGCCACCACTCCGCTTCCAGCTGCCTCCCGAGGAGTCCCCGCTGAGCCCGGCAGGATCGCTCTGCCCTTTCCGCACCATCATTCCATTAATCTGCACAAAATAAACCAGAGTCTCGGAGCACCAGAGGGAGAGAAAGGGGCTGGCGGACCCACCACCAAGTCGGAAGCAAGCAGGGCAGCAGCGGCCAGTGTCCCTCCACCTTCTCCAGAAAGGGCTGCCACTCCAGACACAGGTCACAACACCCAGCCTGGGGATGAAAAACGCTGCGGTGGTCGCCACTGGCTCATGGGACCCTCAAACCCTCGGTTCTTTGAGGGCATCTTCGCGGCTCTGGCTGACTTTTCTTTCGGAGAGAGGCCAGGAAAAAATCCAGCCGCCGCTGCGACGCAGACCTACCAATACAAAGAGCAACGTTAAAACTTCCCGGCTGGCTGGGTGGCTTCATTCGGCCAGGTCTCAGCCAGGCGGCGACCCCCCGACAGAATTCACGCCTTTCCAAGGGAAGCTGGCTCCGCGGGGCAGTCAAAGCCCTCCGCGGGCGGAAAGCGGGCGGGCACAGGTCTTCCTCTCCCCGCTATCAGGAAGAGCAGGCGAGGGTGTGGCCCGGCTCAGCTTGAGCAGCAGCAGCAGCAGCAACGGCAGCGGGCGGAGAGCGAGGGAGGGGAGGGGAGAGCCGGCTGGGCTCGTCAAAGAAGCGTTTTTACGCGCTTACCTCCGGAGCAAAGGAGGACACGGGCGTCCGGGGGAAGGACCGGCGGGGCGGGCGAGGCAGCGTCTCTTGCTCGGCGGCCCCCTTCCTTCTTTCCTTCCTTCGCCGGCCCGGAATCCTCTGGGCCGTTTCTCTCCTCTTTTGCCCCGATCACGCCACCCACTTGGCTCCCCCGTTTCCGGGAAGACGCATCTCCGGCGGCCTTCAAGGCGTTGGCGCATCCGCTCGGCGGGCGGAGAAGTTCGGCCTCGCGTCCCCCGGTCAGGTGGAGGGTTGCTCGGAGAGTCCCGGGGGACGGGATCCTCGCCGGCTTCGGCCCCCTCCTCCGGCCATGGCTAGCTTTTCTTCCCCCGACTTCCAGAAGGGTGGAGGACTCCGAGGCCGGAAAGCAACACTTCCTATCTGCGGGGAGGAGCTGGGGGGTTTTGGGGGGGGGCGCCTCCTGACTTCCCAACTTTTTTTTAAAAAAAAAAAAAGTGGGGGAGGGATGCCTGCTAAGCGGCGCCCGCCTCTGCGGTGGCTTCCACCGCCCGGCCGGGATGGCTTGGCTGCTGCATGGCTGGGAAGGGCGGGCGGCCGTGCGCCTTAGCCGACGCGCCTGCTTGCTTGCTTGCCTCCCTCCCTCCCCTCCTTCCACCGCCGCCCTTTTCCCTCCCGTTGCCTCCGCTGCAACCTCGCCTTAAGCCTATAGCAATCTTTTGTGCGGCTTGTCGCCGCCCTTCCTTTTAAATGCCCACGCCCGCTGCTTACGGAAAACTCCTCCCCGGTGGAAGAAAGGAGAGGAAAGGCGGGGCGGCGGTAGCAGCGCCGCCGGGCTCCAGCTTCGCGTCGGCTGCTGCGCTCCCGGGTTGGGTTCGGGTCTGCGCAAAGCTCGCCTTGGGCTTCTGCTACTACCCGCCCTTGACACACAGTCGTCTTCGGGCGCCTGTCCAGCTTGATCTAAATTGTGCATTCATTCAGGGCGAAGTCCTTCCCTTTAAAAAAAAAAAAGAAAGAAAAAAGTTATGACTACATTAACCTGAACGGAAGGTCAATTCCACCCCCCCCCCTCCGCCGCCCCAGCTATCTTTAAAACGGGAGTTCTACCCTGGAGGACTTTAAAGTAGGATAACGCACGTGGCTGGGAGGGCCTGCGCTTCGTTTCGTTTTTCTTTCTTGGGAGGCGGCTTTCAAATCGAGGCCATCCATTATTAGTCATAATAATCCCCAACTCCATTAGCTGTGCAGACCTGGCCATCTACGGAGACGCTGGCAACCTTGGCGACGTCTACGATGCTAACGGAGTTTTCCCCCAAGCCAGCTGTTTTGTTTTGATTTTCCCCCCCTCCCCTTCAAGCTGGAAAAATAAGGGGGGGGGCGCAGGGAGGAAAGAAATAATAACAATGCAAACTAATGAGGTCAGCCCATTGGTCTTGCAAGCTGATTGGGTCGCGGTTTTGTTCCTGTCGGCCAATTAGGAAACAGCACAATTTAAAAAAAAAGAAAAAAGACCTGAGCTCTCTTTCATTATTGGATCCGTTCCCGATGTTTAAAAGAAGGGGGGAAAGTGTGCATTAAAACCGTTAAAACAATAGGTCGTAAAATGAGTGCCCCGTGTGTAACACCTCCGCGACCGCATCAAGGTCCGGGAGAGGCTGCAGGCTGGTTTTCATCCTGCAGCTGGTTTGGGAAAAGCATTTCTGACAACTGATTGGCTGGATTCAGAGGCAACACAGAAGATAAAAGGACTGGCTGCAAGTAGTTTGTTGGTCTGCAATGTATGGAGCAAATTCTGCCTAGGGCAGTGGTGGCGAACCTATGGCACGGGTGCCAAAGGTGGCATTCAGAGCCTTCTCTGTGGGCACGCGTGCTGTCGCCCCAGTCCTAGGCCTTCAGCTGGGTTTTATAAAATCTTTTCGCTTTAGGCCTCCGCCGCCGTGTGCAAAAAAAAAAAAAAAGTTAATCAATTTCAACTTCTCACGGGAAAAAAAAGATCTTGCAAAGTTGGAATTGATTGAACTTCTTAGTCCCACCCAGTCTGCCGTTACCACTGCAGCCACGCCCACCCAATGGGCCACACCCACTTGGCACCCGACAATGCGTAAGTGGGTTTTGGGTTGCAGTTTGGGCACTCGGTCTCTAAAAGGTTCGCCATCACTGGCCTAGGGTATAGGCTTCATTTATGGATTGTTTTTGTGCATGCAAACACCCAGGAAGTTGTGTTAACTGCAGTGACAATCTTGCTCTCTTCTCCTTCCTCACAATCTAGACTGGCACGTCTCAGCAAGCCATGGTGGGCATTCCTTTTGATTTAGCTTGTGTCAGCCTACCGTACTGTTTTATATTTGCTGGTGTTTACTTCAAGCATGAGCAAGTTGTGTAAACAGAAGATTGTACAGTTAAGCCGCTGAATTCAATCCTATAGTCTTTCTGAATGAAAATCAAAGCACCCCTAACAGATGACTGAATCTTGTCTGGTGGAAATAAATCCATTGCTTTTCCTGTTCATATATTGTACAAGCCATGGATCATCTTTGTTTTGTAAATAAACTGTAATCTGAACCTACCCACCTTTGGTTTGCAAATTATGTGGCTCAGGTACCCCATAGCGTACTAATTCACAAAGGTGGGTAGGTTCACCTCCATCCAAAATGAACCACGCTATGATTTTTGGTACCTATATCCACCCATCCCAGATTATAGAAAACTCATGATTTCTTTTCTTCTTAAAAATCTGATCAGAATTGTACACCAAAATGAATAAATAGGCTTTGCCTACAGACTCTAAGAGATTCTCTGGCTTTGGGGGTTTCAGAAACCTACCCACATTTTTGTAGATAAAAGTAGATCTTAATTAGAGTTGATAACAAACCGCATGAAATGGTGGCATTATTTGAATTTGCACTATTGAGAGAGATTACTATGGAAAATAGGGCAGCTGGTTACAGCCTGACAGAAACAGGCCATGAAAAACTTTAGACATATTTTTATAAATTCATTAATGTAACAGCAAAACATTTCACAGAACATACCTACAACTGAAGTTCATCTTTTTCTTTTTCACAGAGTAGCTTCTAGTTTCTAGAGTAGTTCTAGAAAGCAAAATAAAGACAAGATCTAAATATCACTCCCATCTCTTCTAGTTAAACAGAATTCAGAAAGACTTAAATAATTCAAATTATTATATATACTGTATAAAGCTTTCTCCTGTATTCTGCTGTACTTCTTCAAAATGAGCCTTTGCTTTTCTCTCTCTTGAGCTTTCCCTGAAAGGATTCCCTTCCTTTTCTTTGTTTTGCGCACATTTAAAAAAAAAATATCACCCTATTTATCAGATCACATTGTATTGCATGCGGATTAGTGTCCCAAACTCCAACGCATTAGCCTTACACTGGATTTTGACTTGCATTAATGCTACCTGATATCAAGGTAGGAGTCATACTAAATATCTCATTAATCAAACTTGCAACCAATGGTGCACATTCTCCAGGGCTAAAGGGAGCTTCCTGCTTGAAGGGAAATCAAAATATTGATTCTGCAAATGAATGAAATGCTGATCAGAAACTCTCTGGTTGCACATGAAATTTGAGCGATCAAGAACTGTCAGGCTAATAAAAGTGACAACTGCTTTGTGAGTTTGCAGAAGGCAACTATTACATTTGGGAGACCTCTGTGAAAATCTTTCCATACATTTCAGGAAATATAGATTGGGTCAGGAAATACAGATTGGTTGCTTCTGCCACAGCTGGGCAACATACGGGTTTGGTTATACACAATGCAAGTCAGGAAGGGTGGGAGCCGACTTAATTTCTGCGCAAATGTTGTGAACTCCTTTGATGTTAACAAAAACAGGCCCAGAAGGGAGTCTCCCATTCCTGTTCCCCATTTAAACAAAACCAAAAACCAAACAACCGCACTGTTACTCTGATATGAATGCCCTTTTTAAAGTATTCTAAGACCAGCAAAGTAATCTAAAAACATTGCCTGGCATCTGTGATTAAAAAGATGATGAAAATATTTATCTATAAAAATATAAATTATTTATTTATTTGTATTCTGTCAGAGAATTGAGCAGCAGCTATCCAGGTAAAGTCAGAGTCACTAATAGGAACTTGTAGTCTTTTAAATATATACATTTATTTATTGCTCAACATTGCTGCAGAAAGAGCAAATGCTAGATAGGGACACAGGAACATCATGAGGTAAATCAAACACAGAGAAGAAAAAGGCGGGAAAAACGGGAAACTCCCCCGTAACCAATCAGAGCATAGATTGCCTCATGCATGAGTCAGCACTCCCTCATTAATCAACTACAACTGTGTATTCTGGTCTATTGCACACTTTGCTGTTCCAGCTACTACTGTTATTAACAGAGTATCTGTTATTAAAAGATTGTGAAAATAAATATATATTTATCTATAAAAACATAAATTATTTGCCTATTTAGTTGTATTCCACTTAAGGTGGCAAACATATCCACCACACCTTCCTCCTCCTATTTTTCCCCACAACAACCTTGTGAGGTGGGTTGGGCTAAGAGAGAGTGAGTGGTCACCCGAGCTGGCTTTCATGCTTAAGGTGGGATTAGAACTCAAAGTCTTCTAGTGATTGGCCCAAAGTCAGACAGCTGGCTTTCATGGCTAAGGCAGAACTTGAACTCATGGTCTCCCATTTTCTAACCTGGTGCCATATATATATATATATATATATATATATATATATATATATATACACGTGCAACATGCAACCAAGTCACTCTTTTAATTGCTGTATTAAAATGCTGCATGTTGCACACACACACACACACACACACACACACACACACAAAACAAATGGCTGTCCAGTCTCTTCTTAAAAACCTCCAGTGTTGGAGCATTCACAGCTTCTGGTGGCAGGTTGTTCCACTGATTAATTGTTCTGTCAGGAAATTTCTTAGTTCTAGGTTGCTTTTCTCTTTGATTAGTTTCATTGTTTCACTCATTGCAAGAGTGAAAAACGGTAATAAGTCATTTTTTTTCAGTGCTGTTGTAAGTTTGAACAGTCACTAAACAAACTGCTGTAAGTCAAGTTACACCTGTTTATGATAGTGGTTCTGTAGGGCTTTCCATCCAGAAAAGGCTACAATATGTTGCAAACTACTTGGAAAGTCAATCAATACAAAGACCAATAAAACAAACAAACATCTGCAATTGCCAAAGTGTAGCAAGCCAACTTCCTGATACTGTAACATGAAGATTGTGTTTACAAGAAAATAGCAGACTTCATCATTTATTTGGCAGTTCCCTTCTAAGCATGTGGATTCAGAAGTAAAACACCCACAGTACATGCCATGGAGCTTTCTCCCAAGGAAGTTTATACAAGGTTACAGCTTGGTATAACTGTGGATTGGGACTTTTTGCCTAGCCTGTAATGAAAACTGAATTCCTGCTTGCTTTTTTTAAAAAGAAGAAAACGAGAGCAAGAAAACGAGCATTTTTTTTTTACAATAACCAAAAATATCCCCCCGTTGGAATCCAAAGTAGTACAGTCCGCCTCCCGCCCCTTTCCTTCTGCCTCACTTACAAAGCTCCTCGTTTAAAAAAAACCCTGCTTGTCGCGCCCAGCTCCCCCCGATTTTTCCGGTTTGAGGCCTGCTGCGCCTGCGCAGGTCTCCCCGCCAGGTGGGCGGGCCAATCCCTGACTTCCTGCTCCGCTTCCCAGCGGCGGGAGAAGATGGCGGCGACCCGCTTGTGGCTGTGCCTGGCGGCGGTGGTGCTCTGCGCCTGCTTGGTGGCTGCGGAGGAGCCGAAGAAGAGCCCCGACAAGCCGGCGAAGAAGAAGAAAGACATTCGGGACTATAACGATGCCGACATGGCGCGGCTGTTGGAGCAATGGGAGGTATAGGCGAAGAGGTGGAGGAAGAAGAAGAGGGGGAAGAAGCTCCTTAGAAGCCCCCCACTGTCCGTCTCCCCTTTACTGCCCTCTCAGGAACGAGGCCCGGATTCCTTTGGTTCCACCAAGCAGCCTCGATCCTGGCTAGTGCAATAAGCCGCCATTGGCTAATGCAGATGACGTGTGTATCCTTAAGCCATGATTTGCAAAGCCCAGGGGTCCCTAAGGTGCTATTTTTTTCAGGAGGCAACTGGACTTCCTTTTTTCTCTTTTGAAGACGTTTTGCTTCTCAACCAAGAAGCTTCTTCGGTTCTGACCGGATGGTGGGGAATGGAGTCAGCGTGCAGTCAGAGCTGAAGAAGCTTCTTGGAGGAGAAGCGAGACGTCTTCAAAGAAATACAAAGTCCAACTTACCTTGTGGAAAAAGCACCTTTGGGACAAACATGGCCTGCATGACTGAGAATCTCCATAGACATAAAGCCCAGGGGTCATTTTGTCCAGTGTGGTAAGCCCAAACAAAAAACAACAACTCTGCATCTCAGACCATTCAGCAAAGCTAGTGTGGCACTATATCACACACACACACCCCGGGTGCTGCTAAACCATCCTGGATGTTGAGTGGATCTGGCCATTGTGGTCCTTTTGCACCCCATCACTTCAGGTTCTGCTTCACTGAGCGGGTGTGTGTGTGTGTGTGTGGTTTGAAAATGGGAGGGTGTGTTTAATAAATACATGCATTTTATGTATTTATTCAATTTGCCCATCTTGCTTGTGTGCCTCTGGGTGGCACACAGCCAATAGACAAAATGGAGTTGCTTGTTGAGATGGATGGCTATAGGAATCAAGTAAAATACAAAAGTCAATGTCAAGAATTAATACTTTCCACCTCTTTTGTCACCCTTCCAATGCTTCCATAGAAAACCATTCAAATTAAACATTAGAAATAATCGAAATATTTTAGAACTGGATAGCTTTTCCTGATCTGGTGCTGGGTTAAGCTCTATGTCTGGTTGGCTAAAGGTATGGGAAATTTTAACCCTGTACATTTGAAGGGAAGTTCGTTGGGGGAAGCTGGACTATGATGCAGTATAATTCTCACGATTGGCATTGTTTTGTTGGTTTTGCAGGGGTGATGTCATTGACTAACAAACTGAGTGTAAAGGATGCAAAAGGAATAAGTGGGTCTGGTTTTTTTTTTTCAGTAATGAGCTTATATCGCTTGGAGAGGATTAAGGCCTCTTTCTTTTCAAAGTCTTTTCAAGGCTCTTGTTTTGTTTCAAACACAGGAGGATGATGATATAGAAGAAGGAGATCTTCCTGAGCACAAGCGCCCATCTGCACCATTAGACTTCTCCAAGATTGATCCAGGAAAGCCTGAGAGCATTTTGAAAATGACCAAAAAGGGGAAAACTCTCATGATGTTTGTCACTGTGTCAGGAGAGCCAACGGAGAAGGAGACGGAGCAAATTACAAACCTGTGGCAAGGAAGCCTTTTCAATGCCAATTACGATGTACAGAGGTAAAAGCCTTTAGAGTTGTGTGATCACCCCACCCCCCCAGATTTCTTTTTGCTGGAGAAAAAAAAAGTGGGAATAGGTAGCACTCTCCTAGTTACAGCCGCAATTCCCTGTGTCTCATTGTAAACATGGGTCATCTTTAGTACTGGTTGCAATGCTCCGTGGTCATGTGACCATGATTTACAATGTTTTTTTGACAAGTTTCTGGCAAAAAAATGCCCTTAAGAATACATAGATTTACTTAATGACACCTGCAAAAATAGTTATAAAATCGAGTCTAGTCGTGTGAGTACCTTGACTTATGACAGAAATTTCAGACTCCATTATGGTTGTAAGTCACGGATTACTGAAATAAATTTAACCTGATTCCCATATTTTAAGAATTAATTTATTTGGGGAGGCAAAATCACTTTGCAGGTAAATGTAGTATTTTATCAACTGACCACTATACATTTGTGTATGTAGCTAGTTTTCCTCTTTTCAGTGTTTTTTCTCTGATCTAAATTGAAATCTGCATGCATTTTCTGGGGAGCAAACCTTGGTGCAAGGGTTGTGTACTTTTTTTGTTTCACTTTAACTGTGAAATGAATATATATTTTTACCTCTGGGAGAGGTCATACATTATATGCCCTACCTAGGCGGGGTTGATTGCAGTTGAATTTTAAACACTAATCCAATTTTGCCATAGGTCTGTTTTAGGTTATTCAGACAATACTATTTCCACACAGGTTTGATACAGATGTTTAGTATTTTACTTTGAAGTACCACAGGGTGTGTGTATGTGTGTAGTAGTAGTAGTAGTACTAAGTAGTAATAGTAGTAGCTTTTATGTCATCACATTACTGAAATAGCTTCTTATCTATCTCATTCCAAACTTGTATATAAGGCTCCATTTAAACCAGTGGAAAAAGTCTTAGAAAAGTAATAAAAGTATTGTATGCTATAATACATCCCAGTTTGAGCACCATTTACTTTTTTTTAAATGCAGGTGTGCCCGTTAATACTTGAATATCCAGATTCTGGATTTCTTTATTAATCATATTTATATGACCACCCATCTCACACAAAATAACTCTGGGTAGCATATAAAACCATATTTCTGGATTTCTGCCTCCTGAAACAAAGGAGTTTAGAAACGACTAACCGAATATCTTTTGAAATCTAGGTTCATTGTCGGTTCAAACCGCGCCATCTTTATGCTGCGTGATGGAAGCTATGCGTGGGAGGTCAAAGACTTTCTGGTAACTCAAGAGAGATGTGAAGATGTCACTTTGGAAGGTCAAGTCTACCCTGGTAAAGGAGGCGCAGGGAAAGAAAAAAATAAACTGAAACCTGACAAATCCTCCAAGAAAAAAGATGTAAAACCTGGAACCGTTACAGATAGCAACCATGCAAGCAGAGGAAAAGAAGATCTTTGATAAATGCACCGAAATGCTGTAAAAGAGATTTGGAACATTTCAGAAAGAGAAAAAGGTTTTGCAAGTTTCAAATTATTAAATGGTTAAGGGAGCAGCTTACTTACTGATGAGAGGCATTCATTGAGAAATAGCAGAGTTGGTGGTTAATGGCTGTGGGCTGCTTATATTCAATCAACCATTAAGCCTCCACTCCCTGTCAGTTTAGTATTATGGGCTGGGTCCAGGGGATGAGGGAGGTCTCCACTTGGAAAGCTGATTTTTCCATATGGTATTGCAGATGACTCAGAAGAATAGGGAGAAGGAAAAGCAAAACTTAGAAGCCGCCTGATTTCTCAATATTGTGATTAATCTGAATGAACAATACACTTTCATTGCGTCTTAAAATTTGTAACTTGAGATTTGTCACTGATTATACCAAAACAGATCTAAGTTGATTTGCTTTTAAGGTACTGATATTCCAGTATTCCACACCGAAATGGAAATAAAATTTTCTGTTAATTAGCTAATCACACTAAATCAATATACTTTTTGATAGTATAAAATGTGAAGAAGAATATCCACAGATACAGTCCAGTTGATTGCAAAAATAAGATGTGTGGGAATATAGTATGGTTTTTCTGTGGTAAATATATCCATGCAAATGGATATATATTACAGGTTGTGTTGTTTTCTCCTAAGATGTTAACAAAAAAAGTTCAAGTTTGTGGCCATTGTATCGGATTTCATTTGCTGTTACAGTTTTATATTCAGTGCCATGAAAAATGAGCAATACTTGGAACAGCCATGGTAGGTTTTTTTCTTTAAAAGATTTTTTTTAAAGGTAATTAAGGAAAAGTTGCTGTTTGTGTGAATGCTTCTTCCAAAACTTCAATAAATTTCTATAATTTTTTCATAAAAGATTGCTATTTGGAATCCTTTATCCATCCTTCCTTGTCTTACTCTGGTATCTGATTCAGCCCAGACTATCCACATGGTGGTGCTGTCTGTATGCCAAATAACAAAGGAAATGGCTTGTTTTGAAGTCTGGCTAGTGTAATGTGTAACTCTCTTCCAGAAGCTAAGCCTGTTTTAACAAATTGACATTTTACACACGAAGGTTGTTCTATAAAAGCTTTGCTGCTTTGAACTTTGGATGGCGATTGGAGTGATAATTTACTGTTTTTTCCTTGATGTTAAATTTATCTGCTTCTTCCCTCTATTTTCCCCCCTCTTGATTTTATTTTGAAAGAGTTTTTCTGGCATTCAGTTCGCAAGAACAAGGACAAATAGGTGCATTTCAAAACAGTTCAGTTGCCTTTTGAAGAAAAAAAAAACCTTTGAGACAGCTTGGAAATCTTGTTTACCAGCTTCCATTGAAGAAGAACACTAGAGAACAAGCATAAGATAGATGGAAGATTGCTGTATTAGCTTGGGTTGGCCCAGTTCGTCAGCCTGTGGTTGACTAAATCAAGTTCTCTCAGTTAACCCAGTTGTTTAGGCTTGCATAAGAGGCTGACGTACAAACCAGGATAGTACCATATTCTAGCAATGCCTGTTGTGCAAACCCAGCCACAGCTAGGATTTATGGAACGTCTCATTGTTAGGAAATAGAAGCTGCTTCTCAGCAATCTTTTAGCCGTTTTGTTTTCCAAAGTAATTTTTTCAATTAGGACCACAGATCAGGAAGATTGGGGTTTCTTTTGCTTATGTAGATTGCTTAAAATACCAAATGGAATCTTAACTGTTTGGGAATTGGGATGTAGAAGTGAGTCACATCTAAGTAAACAGTGAATAGAACGCCAGTTTACACAGAACAGAGTGAAGACTAGTTGTATTCCTTATTTTCACCAACTGCTTGGAAGGAGCTCCCAGAATGCAGCTTTTAATTATTTTATTTATTTTATTACATTTTTATGCCGCTCATCTCCCCTATATGGTGACTCTGGGTGGCTTTTTAAACTTGTCCTTCATTCAAACGGTGAGAAATGCTATTGATACTTTTGCTCTGGCATGTTGTTTTTTTTAAAAGTTTTAAAAGGGATGCTTCATATACATAGACCAAGCACAAAAAGTAAATCATTTTTTTACTCATAAGAGTAGAAAATGGGATGAAAGGTATCTTGGTAGTTTAGCGTAATAAAGTCACCAATTGTCAAATTGTGCTGAAATTTTTATTTCAATAAATTGGGTATTCCAAACCACAAAATGTTAAGTTGCAAGTGAAAACATTTGGAAACGAGAGGTGTATCGTATTAAAAAAAAAAGGATTTCTGTCAAAGAGACCGTATGTCACACCTGCAACCATTAAAAAAATTCAACTGCAAAGAGAGCACTCCTTACATTTTTTATTTTATTTTTTGGCAAAAACCCCTCCCACCTTCCCCCACTGTTGTATCATCTTTGCTCTCTTCGGTTATAACCCTTTTGTGCCTTTGCAATAAATAAATATATCATTCCCCCATCAAGATTATTATTATCATTTTTCTTTATAAAATATACAAAACGCTGTACATCTTGTTCCGAAAAAGGACCAGCTATTTCGGGTAAAAGATTTGAATTGACATACGGACAAAAACAAAAGATCGTGTAAAGCGGACTGTTAAATGTAGGTTGTTGAAACAAGTTGCTATGGATAATAACTTCGGAAAAGTCACGGTTCAAAGAACATAAATGGTCAGTTGGGTGTCGGAAACCTTAAAAGGCTCACTCTGGACTTACAGCCATTCCTTTAGTGACTGTTCGAAGTGACAACAGTGAAAAAAGTGACTTATGATCGTTTTTCACACTTAAGACCGTTGCAGTATCCCCAGGGTCATGTGATCAAAATTTGGATGCTTGGCAACTGATTTACACTTAAGATGGCTTGGGGTCGTGTGATTGTCTTTTATGCCCTGACAAGCAAAGTCAGATCCCCCTAACAATTGCAGTGATTCACTTAACAATTGCGGCAGGAAAGGTCGTAAAAGGGGGCAAAATTCACTTAACAAATGTCTCAGTTAGCAACAGAAATTTGGGACTCAATTGTAGTCTTGAGGACTGCCTGTAGAGAAGGGCACAAGCTGGACAGTCTTGATTGAAACTGTCCTTAATTACTATCATCATTGTACAATATTCCCCCGCTTAAGGGCTTTTGAGATTTTTACTTGCTGATCCAGGAATGTGGGCAGGGAACGTATACATAGCCCTGTTTGCCTATAGCTTAATATAGTTTCAGTTAGTATTAAATATGCGTACGAGGGAAGAAGTAACATCTTTCAGGCTAGGAAAAGGGTAGATATTCCTCTTTTTAGCCAAATATATCCTGTACGTTCAAAGTAATTGTTTCATGAACGATGACTTCCTATGACGGGATCTCCATGGTCTTGTCGTGTGAGATTCCCACCATCTCAGCAATAGCTTTAATGCAACTGGAAAGCTTAACACTATTCTAGCATTCGAGTGAGACAAGAAACAGTGCCTATAAAATTGCCCCTCTAGTTCACCCTGTGCAGTGCCCATTGACCAGTCTAGCCATACTGACCAGCTCTTGACATTTGGCAGTTCTTGCTAGCTGTGCATATTGACTTTAGCTTACACTTCCTTATTTACATAGCCAACAGTACCACGTAAAAGTGGAATTCATTTCCTGAGTCTGCATTTGAACATTCAAGACGAGTGAAAGGTTGAATTGGAGAAGAAGAAGAAGAAGAAACATCTTCTGCACGTCCAATGAATTCAGGACCACAGTGATCTACGAATCAACCAAGAGGTGGCCATGGTGCTTCACAGAATTGAGATGAGACAAGATGAGACCATTTAAAACAAAACAAACAAACAAACAAAAAAAAAACTGTTGCCCTGAACCTGCTGGCAGGACAGGGAATCTGTTAGTAACCAAACAGATCAAACCAACTGGACTCGTTTGATCAAGGAATGTTGGTTGTTCAAGGTGAAGGCTTATTTACAGTAACTTCTCTCTTATGTACAGCAACAAAATATATTACATCTTAGAAAAGCCGTCATTCCTCTCATCCTTTTTTCTTTGGAGGGTGTTTTCAAAGAGAGATGCTTCCTCAGAGTTTCATTTTCTTGACCACAGGAACGGGCAGCGCTTGAAAGATTCTCACGGCTTCTTCATTGGTCTCCAGCTTGATCCAGAAAGGCTGGAAGCTGCCCTTGTAGCCAACAAAAGCCATTTTATCTTTAAATAAATAAATAAATAAGAATTGTGCAGTGAGCAAAACTGATCTGGGACAATATTTATAATCAATACGCCGCAGAGAGTGTTTTTCAGCATCATCGGAGGCCGTTTCCATCAATGCCACATCTTAAACCAGCAGCATCTTTTCCTGAGAAGATGCATGTGGCTTTTGTCTTCCTTTACTCTATCAAGAACCTTTTGGAGATCATAACCAAAAGCATCAAATAGAAGAAGAATGGACTGATTGTTAATTTTTTTTTTCATATTGAAGATGGTCGATCCTTTCCATCTCCACACTTCTATTATACTATGAACAGATCTTTTCCCCCAGTTTAAATGATATTAGAATTTAAAAAAAAAAAGTGAGTGGGATAAATAGTAGCAAACCAGGAAGTGAACATGTTGCCATTCTGCATTTGGTGATACAGAATTTCTCGGAATGTTCTGAATATTGAAGAACCTGGTGTTCTTAAAAGTCTTTTCTCTCTCAGCTTACCACATTGGGATGTGTGGAATACTTGAAATCTCTCTCAAAGGCAGTTTACATTCAGTAAAAACATAATATTTCTAAGGGCTCTTCCATCCAAGTTTACTTTTCTGGTGCAGAAACTATACAATCTTTGCTGCTTGAGTACCTAGGATTTCTAGACTGATTGTATTTGAAGCACAGATGAATTTTATAACAAATATTCATCTTTTGGTGGGGCAGGACTGCCTTTGAGTCTGTCTTGATTCCTGGTGGCTGCCTGGATAAGTCCCTGGTAAGTTGCCAAGGTAAGTTTGTGGCAAAATTTCAAAAGTGGTTTGCCATTGTCTCCATGCTTGGGCTGAGAGAGACTGACTGGCCCAAGGTCATCCAGCTAGCTTCGTGCTAAAGATGGGACTAGACTTCACAGGCTGATTACTAGCCTGCTGCTTTCACCACTACACCAACCTGGCTTTCCATATTCACCACACTAAAAGAAATAACTGAATTTTTGGTTAGAAAAGGGAAAGATGAAAACTCTGTGTTATTGAAAGGCACTCTCCTTTTCCAAACTTCACTTACATTAAGCATTTCAACAGTTTACCAAAATGAAATATTTGGAGTACTTTCAGATGTAAAAAAAAAAAAACAAAAACAGATGGACAATTCTTAATGGTTTTACCATCTCTTTTTTCTCTACTAACCTTCTGTGTGAAAAGACACAGGGCACTAAAAAAAAATACAATCTGAAAAGACAAGAGCAGCCACAGGACAACAAAACTTGCTAGAAAAAGCGCTCTTCGCAAAGTCAGCCATAACAGAAGTCTAGCAAATTTCATACTATATTTTCTGATATTAATAAAGCATTACCTTTCAATTTAAAGCCTGGTTTTGCTCCAAGTGTCTCCAGGACTTTGGTCCATGGACTTTTTGAAACAAACCTTCCTTTTGAGGTCATCACCACTATAGAGCTAGAAGAAGGCAGAAAAATTACATGCATCATTTGATTGAATTGAGTTATTCACCAAAACTGATTAACTGAACAGCTGTCCTACAGTCATCATCATAAAAATCCACAGAATTTAACAGAGTCTTCCTTTCTCCAATCACCGAAAATTTGCTCAGTAAGCCTATTTAATCTGATCAATTTATTGCGGATATTCTTTTGATTGTTGATTATATGGATTAATAATTCTGGTGCTAGATGCAGGTCGCGTACTGCAATAGATGACTTTACAAGTATGACTTCTTTCTGAATCGTTGAAAGCCTTTGTTTCCAATTAACTTACTTGTTTTGAATGTTGTTGACATAATTGATGATCTGAGCTGGGATTCCTTGCAGAATAATATTTTTGAAACTCTTCCGGTCAACAACTTTCCCCTCGTGACCGTCAATCACTACTACTTGAATGCCCTCTTCAGAAAGATAGAATGACTTGCCATCAACCTACAGAAAAGGAAAAAGCGATCATTAATATCCTCCAAGAATGGAGGTTTGGAAACAAATGGTTGCTTGTTCTGAACGTTTTCTTTGATGCTTCCTTTTGGGTTTATGTGGATTGCGTACAGAGTTCTAAATTGAACCCAAGACAAACATCCTTGTATAAAAATAAACTGGCAAGTTAATAAGCATTTTTTTAAAAAAAATGGGGAGCAATCACTTACTGAGATGTAGGCAAAGTCATCCTTGAGATGATAATATTTGGTTTTGTAGCTGTCTATCTTCAGTTCTACAAAGTGATCCTTCTTGTTCTATTTGATTTTAAAAAGAAAGAAAATGGCGTTTACATCTGATCTTCAAGGAGTTTCTAAATCAACTTGGAATATTGGAATCAGAGCTGCACAATTTATGGCCTTATTCTGAAGGCATCACAGGCAAGACTCTTTTGCTTTCCTTCTGTGGTATAAAATTAGAAACTTTAACCTGGGTGGAAGATGATATAATAGACTGAAAAATGTTATTAACACTACAAAACTAAAGCTAAACAAGAGAAAATCCTCTTGACTTAGATGATCCAGGACTGGACTTTGGTTCTATAACTGTATTCACATGTTATGCTGAACCACAAACTGGTTATATGGTTTCAGCCTGCATGGTTAGTTCCTGAGTCAGTGACTTGGGTGGACTGGAACATTTTATTAATTGAGCAAACAAGTATTAAATTAACCATGGCTAAAGGATATTGAGTAAATACAGAATATGTCAGATAGGATCTCCTGTCAGTAAACCTCCTCTCTGCCAACATATGAAAAAAGTTTCTCTACTGAAGCCAACACTAAGAGAGACTCAAACTCAGACCTCTAGACTTAACATATTCTGAAGCTTTCACTAGAGCAGGGGTCTTCAAGCTTGGCCCTTTTATGATTTGTGGACTTCAACTCCCAGAATTCTTCAGCCAGTGTGTCTGAATGAAGAATTCTGGAAGTTGAAGTCCACAAGTCATGTGGAATGATGAACAATCATTAGAATAATGATGTATCTGCATAATTACTGGAATAGTGCTGTGTTAGCAGTATGTGACTAACCTAATGCGCATTGCACTTGGATACAATGTATGTAGCAAACTCTCCATTGTATACCCGTGAGAAACGGACCTAATGTATTACAATGTGTATTTCAATGTGTATTCCTTTGTTCCTGAGAGAAAAAAAGGAAAGTATAAAACTGAAGTCTGAACCCGCCCTTGGGGTTCAGAATTGCTTGTTGCTATTGCTTCTGAACCTGTGCAATAAATCTCTCTGCTAAAACCCTCTGGAATTCGTAAGAGTCCTCTCATTTTCCACAAGAATAAAAGGGCCAAACTTGAAGACCCCGGAACTAGAGTCAAAACAAAGCCTTGAAAATCCAGGAGAGATATTCCTCTAAGGAAATTACACAAATAAATAAGTAAATCAGTGTACCATGTGTGCACTGGGCAGTTTTTTGGGCATTGGCACGTCCACTGTCGGCTTCTCAGCATATTTTGGATAAGCTAAAACTTCACAGTCACTGGTACCAGTTTGCTTAGGGATATTGGCTTTGATCCTGATCCGTTCACAGCCTCGGATGGAACAGAAAGCAAAGGGCTCCTTCTCGTGCTGAGCTTTCAGTTTGAGAAATAACAACCTATTAAAAGAAAAAAAAAGGAAGAAGGCGAGAGTTGAAGAGCCATGATTAAGGGCGTGATATAGTCATAATAATCGAAATAGGACACAACTCTTCCTGCCAGTGGCCAAGATGTATCTCCACAGGGACTGTCCAGTGGAGATGCATACCTTTTTTCCTTCTATTTCAGGGGTTCTCAACCTTGGCAACTTTAAGACTTGTGAACTTCAACTCCCAGAATTCCTCAGCCAGCTTTGCTGGCTGAGGAATTCTGGGAGTTGAAGTTCACAAGTCTTAAAGCTGCCAAGGTTGAGAACCTCTGTTCTACCTGAAGCCGTATCCATAAGGGTTAGGATGGATTCTTTCCATTGGGGCAGGAGGGACTGCAAGGGAGAGGCCTCTAAGATTTTAAACCAAACACTCTTCCTGTTTGTGCGTGTTCCTGTTCTCTTTTAGATGGCAAAGAACAACTCTGGAAAAGTGTGAAAAAACAGCTCTCTCCGTGCTCTCATGAACATTTTTTCAAAGCCAATGAAGGTAGATGCAATTAATGTATTGTCCTGTGGAATGAAGTGGTTAAGACTGCTGTGTGACAAAGCTGCAAGGCCACGTGTGATATTGTTTTTCTTGTTGAGGATGTTCCCATCAAAACAAAAAAGAAATCATAAGGATGGCTTAGGTTGTCATGCACTCAAATGCAATCAGAAATATCTCTTCCTATCCCAAGCCCAGGAAAATTTGAGAATACTTGTTAATTCCTTACCCAGTGTCTTCATCCCAGTAGTAATAGCCTTTGGTAGGATATCGATATTCAAGTCTGTCCATTTGAAAAGCTGGATAGAACACCCCAGTTTTGTAGGTTTTCTTCAAAAGGCGATTGTGAATATCTGAGAGAATGGAAAATGTTGTCCCTTTAGGATAACAAAATCCAACTTGGATCCAGTCATTCCTAAATAAAGGAAAGGAAAATAAGCATTACTAAAAACAAAAAGCTCAACCCCAAATCTCATGACTATGACTTTTCTGGAACATGCCACAAGCCAAGTCAAATATTTAGCTTTTTAAAAAAGTGATTTTTTCCATGCTGGCTTAAATACTTAGATGCCGGTGCTTAACTAGTTCCAAAATGATTTAAAGATCCATTAAAGTCATATGGAACAATTCTCCAGTGGTAGGTCTTTGGCTCTGAGTAAAGAAGAAGATTGACCCATTTTGTGTATTAAATCATTAAATTGTGACTGCTTTGCCTCTCTTCTGCAAGAACTTAGAATACTGAGGTGAAAAGAGGGTGAAATTGAGAATGAAATTTTTGAAATTACGACGTCAGAGCTAGAAAATGATAATGTGTTGTGTTTCCTTAGATCAGTGGTTCTCCACCTGTGGGTCGGGACCCCATTTGGGGTCGAACGACCATTTCACGGGGGTCGCCAAACAACGCAGTCCGCCATTTCCCCCCCCCTTTTCCTTAGCTGTGCTACTCCCTTTTATTCTATTGGCTTTTGAAAGCCAATAGAATAGACTCTCTTGAATAGAGTCTAATTCCATTGGCTTTCAAAAGCCAATAGGAATTGTCCAGGCTGTCTCTGCCCTGCTGAGCCCGCCAAAAGTCCCATTCTGCAAACGGTGCTGCACCAGTTGAGTAGTCCTCGACTTACGACCGGTTGGGGGTCGCGGCATTAAAAAGGTTGAGAACCACTGCCTTAGATCACGGGTCCTGAACCTTCAGGGCTGCAGCCCCCTACTGGACCGTAGAAACAGTTGGCAAGTGTGTGCCCACATGCAGCTTTACTCGCACCCACAGTGGGCAGGTGAGGATGTGCGTGCAGCTCCCTTTGTGCGAGTGGCGCCACTTACACAAATGAAGCTGCATGCACACACACTCCATCCGCACTTGCGCAGAACCTTCTCTTCTTCCCAACGGTCCACAAAGCCAGAAATGTTGGAGGCCACTGCCCTAAAGGATGGGCATTAAAAATTCAGAAAGATTTTTTTTCAGGGCTTGCATGCTCACTTATTGAAATTGATGAGCCAGATAGCTAATTCCTCAGGAGCTCCCTTGTCCCAATGGATGGTGTAGCCTTTCTGCAGAGTGATCACAGGCTGGTATTGTTGGTAATGGGTACTTTTGCTCAGAGCGCCTTCTAAATACAAGGGGTGTGTGTAGAAGTCATTTTTGATGATTTTCATCTTCAGATTGGATGATTTATATGCTTGGATGTACACCTGTTCAGGAAAGAAAAGAGAAAGCCCTTTATAGCATATTTACTTATAGTATATTTAATTAGTATGGCATGGTAATTCTGCCAACGGCCAGCAGTTCGATCCTGACCAGCTCAAGGTTGACTCAGCCTACCATCCTTACGAGGTGAGTAAAATGAGGAACCAGATTGTTGGGGGCAAGAGGCTGACCCTGTAAACTGCTTAGAGAGGGCTATAAAGCACTATGAAGCGGTACATAGATCTAAATGCTATTGCTATTTATTCCCAGGGTTTTTAAATTCCTGCCTTCAATAAGGACTTTCTGTCCATCTCTATCTTTCAGGCCAATGGCATTTTTTTTTTTTTCTTTTTAAGCTATTTAAATCTTTCATGTTGCGTGAAATTTGGCTTCCCATTTAGCTATCAGTGCATGGAAGAAACGAAGCCTCATAGAAGGCTATAATTGAGTATACTGTTGTTTTTTTAACTTCTAGGAATGGGGCTTGGTGGAAAAAGCTTCATTTTACTAGTTCTGTTATATGTTGGGGTTCCTATTAGATTGCAAATAGCCCATAAATTCAATTTTCACCCTGTCCTAGGCATGGCAGGGAACTGAGAAACCAACAGCTCTCCAAATCTGTTGCGCCCACCACCATCCTTACTACCTGTGCGTAACGTCCACTACAGATGGATCCTCTCCAGTCTGGAACTTCGATGCAGTCTCGATGTTTAATGAGCCAATTGTCCTCCTTGATAAGGTATGACCCAGGATATTCTGACACGGAGCCATCGACATCATGGAAAACTGATGTTTTATCGCCATCCATGTCTAACCCATTGAACCAAGGTCCAGGCTCCCCAAAGAATACTCTAGAGGAAATCTACAAGTGAGGACAGAGACCTACGGCTTAGTAAATATTTGAGGAGGCACACAACATGCTCCTCACATGATGACCTCTGAATATATATGTTCATGGTTCTTCTCCCAATAATGGAATAGATGTTCATCACTTTTTATTTAGACAGACATTTTAATTGAAAAGTGTGATCATGTGACCCTGGGATGCCAAGGGCCATTTTGATCATGTGACCATGGCGACGTTGCAATGCCTGCGTGAGGACCAATCATAAATCACTTTTTTCAGTACCATTTTAATTTTGAACGGTCACCAGATGAACGGGTATAAGTTGAAGACAAAGATAAATCCCTAAAATGGGATTATGATGGCATCAACAGCAAAATCACTGTAAACATAGCCAAAACCAACGTGTAGATCCTTTATTTGAAGCTAAATCCAAACTCAGCTCAACGCACCAATGGCAAATGTACAGGGAAGAAATTCTGTCATTGGGGCAGAATTTCTTTTGCAAATTCTGCTGGAACTCAACTCTGCCTCCAAGATTTGTTCTTGGCACAATCAATCTACCCTGAAGACAAACTCACCGGGACATCTTCGAAGAACAAATTTGTGACGTTGTTGTTAGGACAACTTTGCCAGGCATTGTTCAGGCGGAAAGCCAGAGCACTGGTATGTCGGCCTTCTAGTGCAGCAAATTTTCGGAAAGTGCAATTCTGAACATTGATTGGCCCATCATAAAACTGAATGCCTCTGATTGGGAAGTTCCTGAAATGCATTGATGAAAGATGTGCATTAGGTTCTAAGGGATTGCCAAAAAGCACAAGTGCACTGATGTAAAAAAGATGTTGAGACTCTAGAAAGAGTAGAGAGAGGAGCAACAAAGAGGATCAGGGGACTGGAGGCTAAAACATATAAGGAACGGTTGCTGAAATTGTGTATGTCCAGTTTAATGAAGAGAAGGGCTAAGGGGGACAGGATAGCAGTGTTCCAATATCTCAGGGGCTGCCCCAAAGAAGAGGGAGTCAAGCTATTCTCCAAAGTGCCTGAAGGCAGGACAAGAAGCAATGGATGGAAACTCATCAAGGAGGGAAGCAACCTAGAACAATGAGAAATTTCCTGACAGTCGGAACAATTAACCAATGGAACATCCTGCCTCCAGAAGTGGTGAATGCTCCAACACTGGAAGACTGGACAGCCATTTGTCCGAAATGGTATAGGGTTTCCTGCCTGAGCAGGGGGTTGGACTAGATTACCTCCAAGGTCCCTCCCAACTTTTTTTTATTATTATTATTATTATTATTATTATTATTATTATTATTATTATTATTATTATTATATCATATCGGAATCTCAAGTGTGTTATCAGTAGCTGTTCATTGTAGAAGAGCAGAACAAGGATATGTCTTTTTTCACTTAGGGTCTTTTCAGTGGCAGGTTTAGAAAGAAAGAATAGAATTAAATTCTATACTGGTTTGGAAACCTGAACCCAACAAGAAAATTTTCAGAGAGAAACTCACTGGCCAATGGGCAAAGTCCGTCCACCGTGGTCTAATCCTCCAGGTCCCCAGATGTTGTTGTCCATTGTTTCGGTCCCTGTATTTCCACTTTCACCAACAAAAAGGCTATTTTTAATTTCTTGTTTTGATCCGTCATCGTGTGGGAAAGTTCCACCACTAGGAGAGATCAAAATGGCTGGTCAGCCTAGCTTCTTGGGCCAACTCCTGCTTTTCTATAACTGCAAGAGGCGAAAAACTCTGAACAGGAACCAAGAATGCTTACCTAGCCAAAGTGAGGCCAATGCCGTTGTCAGCAAATCTACAAAAAAGAGAGAGCATTCCTGAGTTAATCTGGAGAACTGGATTCCTGTCTGTGCTTAATGACATTATTAGTTAAGCTATTCAGTTTGCTTGGTTCTCAATAACATTCCCCCATTGTTGCAGTGAAAAAAACCCCATGATTTCTTAAACAGGCTTCTTTGAATATTCAAGGGTGCGGAAGGAAAATTCATTATAAAGAGGGTTTACAATCTGAATCTATGCTTCTCCCAATATGGTGCTACATTATGAAGCATCAAGGTGTAAACAAGACCACTATTTCTTTCACTGCACTTCTCAACCAGTATTAAACATAACAGGAGCTGTAAATCTTAGAGCAGAAGCCTATTCACCCATTCAACCTTTTCACCCATTGTACCACTTTTAGAATATGGCAACAGCCGAGGACCACCAGTCATCTAGCAAGGTGTCAAAAACTTGATGATCAAAAAAAAAAAAAAAAAAAAGGAAAAAAGTGATAAAGTACAGGTAGTCTTCGACTTACAACAGTTTGCTTAGTGACTTTTAGAAGTTACAATGGCACTGAAAAAAGTGCTCCCTAAGGCACAGCAGAGCAAGACACCTGCCTGCCCGCCCAGCAGCGCTCTTCCTCCTGTCTGAGGTTTTCATTGTTATGAGCATTTCTGTTGAGGATTGGCAGCAGGGGTGGGGTGGGGGGTGTTTGGTCTTTATTCCCCCATCTGCTGGGTGGTTGCAGAAGGTTTTGGTCACTTCACATGACCCTGGGACACTGTTACCATCATAAATATGAATCAGTTGCCAAGCATCTGAATGTGAATCACAAAACCCTGGAGATGCTACAACATTCCAGCCGATTGGTGCTTCTTCAGGGCTCAGCAGAAGCACCAGGATCAGCGCCGAGCTCCAGCTGGAGCCTGGTGCTGATCCTAGTGCTTCCACTGAGCCCTGACAGCCCTGCAGCTCCAGCCATCTCTCGCTCAGGCTTGTGCAGTGCTGCCACCGGTTCAGCTCATTCCCCTCCTCCACTACCACTTTTCTAGGATGGTTGCGTACCACCTGCCAGGTGCCAATGTACCACAGGTGGTACCCGTACCACTGGTTGAAAAACCCTGTCTTAGAGAACTCAATAAAAATATTCCTTTAATTTGAATTTTGCAATTCACCTACCCCCAGATCATTTTGATGAAATCTTTCTGTTGGACCTTCATAACCAGTTCTTTATATTCTTGCAAAATTGTGGCTCTGATTCTCATGTCATTTATTCTGAAGTCACCCCATAAAGTTGAATGACAATTACAGAGCATGAAGTACAATGAAGTTTCCTTCAAGGCAAGGTTCACACCTGGTGACTGCCTAGCCCTAGACAAGTCTCTACTGTTTTCTTGACAAGATTTCAGAAGCCATTGCTTTCTTCCTAGGGCTGAGCAAGAGTGACTGGCTCAATGTCACCCACCTGGTTTTTCTTCCTAAAGTGGGACTAGAATTCATGGTCTCGCAGTTACGAGCCCAGCACCTTAATCACTACACCAAAATGGCACTTGACAGTCTAACTTAGCTGCAGGATTTCCCAGTGTCTCCATCTATGTACTTATTCAGGTTCAATCCTGCTTATTTTTTAGACCAGAAAGTGGGTCTAAATTTAATTTTAAGGGGGAAAAAATTATGGGATAGAAAGATGGGGGAACCCCCTAAAATTATTAAATTAAATTAAATTAAAATCGCTGCCTTAAAAGAGCAAGCAAGTGATGTTCCTGCTCTAAAGCAAATTACTCTTGCTTTCCATGAAAAATCATGTCAATTGCAATATACTTTAGCATACACAGTGTTGCTCTGGTATAGTAACAAATATTAAAAACAGCTAGATCCCTACAGCTATAAAAATACCTAAGTTATGAAACCTGGAAACTTATTTGAACTTGGCCTGGATAAACACTGCCAAAAACTTAACAAGCTGGAAAAAAAAAACTTTCTGGGATTTGAAGAGAGAGAAAAAAAGAGCTGAGATATTCAAATGGATTGTTAATATACAATTACAAGGGGTGTTTGGGTGAAAGGAAACCCCAAAGGCTAAAAGAAAGAGAAACAAGCCTATATATGATACTTCCTATTCTGGTGAGCCTTCACAGCCTTGTGGCACATTTATATGTATTAAATCTATATTGGACTAAAAGTCTCGTTGTCATGACTTTTAACTGGGTGAAACAGTGCATCATAGGACAATAATTTCAGCCAAGGTATCTCAAATGGGCTAACTGACAGAATGTGTCTAACACCCAGGACCTATGACTACCAAGGGAATGACATTTGAGAAAATTGTGTCTGCTTTCATGCTACTGCCTGCTACTGTGCTGCCGAGCTGATGCTGTGGTCACGTGATCTTTATTTTCAAAGTTCCATGACGATTTCTTAGCCAGTCTCATAATCCTCTCGGCAGCAGCCACTAACCTGCTTGCTGGGAAGGGAAGGGAAGGGAAGGGAAGGAGATTTCCGATGCTCCTTGCCAGATTCCCAACAAGGAAACTCAATGGGGAAGCCAGCAGGAAGTCAGAAGTCACTCCTACTTCCACAGCTTTTTTTTTTTTTTTTTTGGCTGCCTTTGGTCATTCTGTTTTTCTATTCAGCTAAAGAAATACCTCTCAAACAATGACTCAACAAGGCACTGGTTGTCCAGTAGCAATTAAAATTAACTACGCAGCATCATCTTGCACTGTGGTTTGAAGCTGGAGTAAATAAAGCTCCTTGTTCCAAGACGTTACTAATCAAAAGGTTAACAGAAAGGAGAATCTGCCTTTTGTGATTTGAAAGCAAAGGCGGGATAAAGAGGATAAGCAAAGTTTAGGACTGTTTTAATGCTAAATGTCTATTATATGTTTAACCTAGTTTTAATAGGATTTATGCCTATAAATGTACATGCAACCATCAAGAGTTGTGGTTAGCTGCTAAAGTAGAAACCAGGAGATTTTGAGTTCTAGTGCTTTCTTAGACATTAAAGCCAGTCAGACTAATTTCACTCTCTCAGGCCAACCCATTTTCACAAAGTTGGGTTTGTGGGGAAAATAGGACACAGGAGCATTAGGTACACTATTCTGTGCACTGTCTATAAAAGAAAGGTGGGATGTCCATCTAAGAATGAATAAAAACATTAAGAGCTGCATGGAGAGGGAACACAACTCAGAGGACACCCTGTGTAAAAGCCTGGAGGCCAATCCTTGGCATTTGCAATTAAAAACAAACAAGCAAGCACCAGCTACAGGTGATGAGAAAAAGCTCTCCGTGAACCACGGAAAGTTACTGCCAGATGTAACTGCCAAGACTGAGTAGGATGGACAAACAGTAAGGCCTATTTTAAGGCGACTTGTTAGTTCTCTGTAGCAGCAGTATCCCCAAATTCCCAGAATCTTTTTCGTTATAAGAATTACACTGAAAGATATGTGTCATCCTGTAATTGTACCATCTAGAGGTATTTTTACAGTGAACTCTTTTTGAAAGAAAGGGAGGGAGTGACCCTGATCAAATAATATAAGAGTATGCCCTTCAAAGAAGAAATAATGATGATCAAAGGCCTGGAGGCTAAAACATACGAAGAACAGCTGTGGGACTTGGGTTTGGCTAGTCTAAAGAAAAGAAGAAATGGGGGAGACATGATAGCAGTGTTCCAGTATCTGAGGGGCTACCACAAGGCAGAGGGGGTCATGTTATTCACCAAAGCACCAGAGGGAAGGGCGAAAAACAATGATTGGAAACTGATCAAGGAGAGAAGCAACCTGGAATTAAGGAGAAACTTCCTGACAGTGAGGACAATCAACGAGTGGAACAGCTTACCCCCAGAAATTGTGGGCACTCCATCATTGGAGATTTTAAGAAGAGACTAGACAGTCACCTGTCTGAGACAGTATAGGTTCTTCTGCTTGAGCAGGAGGCTGGACTAGAACACCTCCAAGGTCCCTTCCAGATTCTATTCTATTCTGTTCTGTTCTGTTCTGTTCTGTTCTGTTCTATTCTATTCTATTCTATTCTAATTAAATTACCAGCATCAAGTGCTTTCATTTCGTTTCTCTTTCGGCAATTGCTGTTAAAACTAACTTTGGATTTTTGTAGATTGTTGGACAATTACAATCAGAAATGTTACTAACCAATATTCATGTTAATCCCTGCTTATCTGAGGTAGTGCTTGGCTGTGTGTACAGGTAGACCTCAACTTACGATCACGACTGAGCCCAAAATTTATGTTGCTAAGTGATAATTTTGTTAAGTGAGTTTTGCCCGCTGGCTGAGGAATTCTGGGAATTGAAGTTCACCAGTCATAAAAGGGCCAAGTTGGAAGACCCCTGGACCAGAAGAAGGAGAAGTTAAAATGCAGGCTTGGTTCTCAAGATACCAACAGACTGAAGCTCAGAAGCAAAACAACAGTCACGTGTTTTGCAGAGTTGTGTTGCCAAGCTCAGATTTCTGCAACAGGAGCTGATCCAGGTGTGCTAGAACTACGCAGCCAGCCAGTGGTTGGGACTTCTAACAACTGCAGACTTAACACATTTGGAAGATATTAGATTGGGGAAGGTTAAGCTACCAATTTGCCACAGTAACCACAAACACCTGGTGGAATGGATGGAGTCAGCACAGCCATTGTTTGTTGAATAGGAGGGCAATTTCCTGTGTCAAATAACCACAGCAGAGGTGCTTGCACTCCTTGGCTTCTACAGCAGGCGAGTAGCAACCTGGAAATTGGGGGTGACTCCGGGTCAAGTGGAATCTCACTAAGACAAGAAATCTTGGAGGGTCAGCTTTGAGTGGAGCTCTATTAAAACTTAAAAACAATATGAATGTTTCTGTTTAAAGCAGGGGACATAGAATCATAGAGATGGAAGGGACCTTGGAGGTTTCTAGTCCAACCCACTGTCCAAGGCAGGAGACCATATTGCATCTTGGATAAATCTGATTGCAAAGGTATCTGCAGAGGGTTCAACCAAAGTCATCATGGTCATTGCAACCCGGAAACTGCCCCCTTTTTCACGGAAGCAAACTAGGGTGGGGCTTCAATGCCAGCATTTTGCTTTTTTTTTTTTTTACTAGCCCCCCCTCCCATAGAAAACCCTGGAATGAGGATTGGTTAAAGGACTGGAGAATTAAAAATCTTCAAGACCTAATCCCGGACATCTGATTTTGCTGGAGCCTGCCCAGAGTCCTTGTGGACTGGGGCAGGCTATGAAAATTGTAAATAAATGTTAAAAATAAACATGTAATTGCTTAATCCGGCATGTTTACTTCTCTGCGCCTGGAATTCTGAGCAATCCTTTGAGACCACATGAAATGAAAGCACCAGACCGGCTGCTTATGTTTTTGCTTTCAAGGAAGAAGAGTCTGTTTAAAACTCTTTTGCGGCGGCATATTGTAAAAGGGTGCCTGCACACCGACGTGCAGAACCAAACACACACGATGCGCCGACATAGGCTTCACAGAATTTGCAAAAACAAGGGGCCTGTTGCCTTGCTGATTTTCATTTCCACCTAAATCTCAGCCAGTTGAAAGGCTTTGGGAAAGGAGACTAAGCCCGGTCCGGCTTCTGCAAAAACGGGACTGAAGAGAGGTAAGACTCACTGGCAATCATCCAACCACACATCTCCTCCTCTCAACCATGCTCCGTGGTCCTGATTCTTGTAAGCGATAAAACGCTGAATTAGAGCCGGTTCCCTGGGCTTCAAAGGGTCAGCATCCTTGTGTGGGCTGTACCTGGAATTGCAAGAGGCAAAAAGGGGGATCAGCAATCTCAGTTCTCTCAGGAAACACCTTGAGGTCGGTCGGCTGCTTTGATATCAGCCCGTCACAAGTTCCTGCATCCAAGTCAAGCTTCTAGTTCTCATTAGAGAACTTCAAGGATCGGGAGATGCATGAGAGAGGGGGGGAGAGAAAAGTAAATCGGCATTCTTGAAGATGATTAGAAAACTTACAGGGAATGAGAACTTAAGACAGAGACTTGGAATAGGAAAGGTGTTCCCAGGTCATAAAGTTTCATGGCTTGGCAGGTCACATCCTCTTTGCCAGACTCAGAAAAGTCCAAATCCATGCAAAATCTCCCATGGATATGAACAACTATCACTCCAAACCAAAGGCCACCAAAATCAGTTTACCTTCCAGAAATCAGAGTCAGGATTGGCCGTTTGTCTTTGGCTGATGCTGGCGTTGTTTTAACTCCGTTGTCAATTATCATTCCAGCCTGAGGAGAAGGAGGGAAGGCAGCTGGTAAGCAATAGCTACTCTAATAAATTCTTAGATGTTGGGGAAAGTATGCACCTTTTTTGGGGGGCGGGTCTGCAATATCAACCTCGGGAAAAAAAAGATGCCTTATCTGGTGCAAAATGGATTGCACTCCCTTTTAATTTCATGAATCATTAGATTTCATGATTCCATTCTATTTTCTATTTTCTATTTTCTATTTTCTATTCTATTCTGTTCTGTTCTGTTCTGTTCTGTTCTGTTCTATTCTATTCTATTCTATTCTCCATTCTCTTCCCTATTCCATTCCACTCCACTCCATTCCACTCCACTGCATTCCATTCCATTCCATTCTCCATTCTCTTCCATTCCATTCCATTCCATTCCATTCCATACCGCTCCACTCTGTTCCATTCCGTTCCGTTCCATTCCATTCCATTCTATTCTATTCTATTCTATTCTATTCTATTCCATACTGCTCCACTCTGTTCCGTTCCACTCCATTATTCTATTCTATTCTATTCTATTCTATTCTATTCTATTCTATTCTATTCTATTCTATTCTATTCTATTCTATTATTTTTCATTCTCTGTTCCGTTCTGTTCCTCTCCGCTACACCACCCATCTCAAATTCATTACTCTGACAGGTTTTTTTTATCTCTCTACTTGGAGCACAAGGTAACAAAACAGAATCTGCACATTTTCTTCTTTGTTTAAAGACAGCAGGAAAGTTTGCCACTGATTTCACAGGAGCATGAACAGTGACCAATAACAGCTTTCTATTTCAGAAATTGGAAGGGGAAAAAGAAAATGCAGTTTTTGTGTGTTTTCATGGCAGGTGGACTTACTCGGTAATTGGAGTGGGCTCGATTATTATAAAACAAGCCCATTGGAATGTGCTCTGAATAGCCAGGTGGGTACATTCCGACAGAAAGTCCTGTTGGTACATGATGCAAAACAAACCAAAATCCTGTTTCCTGCAAAGGAAAAGAACAGTTTCAGACTAAGACAGACCTGGGTTACATGAGGTATTATGTAAACGAGGAAAATCTAATTTCTCTCTCCCTCCCTCCCTCCTTTCAAAAGCCAATAGGAATTGTCCAGGCTGTCTCTGCCCTGCTGAGCCCGCCAAAAGCCCCAGTCTGCAAACGGTGCTGCACCACTTGAGTAGTTCTCGACTTACAACCGGTTGCGTAGTCCTCGACTTACCGGTAGTTAAAAGGTAGTTAAAGGCATTAAAAAGGTTGAGAACCACTGTCCTAGGGGATCAAAGGCCACAATTCTGTGTGACATACAATTCTGCAACTGCTAACCTTTCTATCCCCTCTACAAGAGAAGGACCTTTTGCCCTCTTTGTGTACATTGTTCCATTCTCTCCTTGGCATCGTTGTGCACAAGAATTCCCGTCAGCTACTTAACGAATTGCAGTTTCAGGCTCGCTTCTCCTACAGGAGTCCTCCAATAGCAAAAAGAGTTATATCAAAAGAACATCAAAGGGGTTCCTTTGAAGCCTATTACTCTCCCACTCTCTCTTGGATCATTCAATCTCAAACAAAGATTCAATAAGATCAGCTGCTTTGGGGAAGCTCTTGATTACAATTATGCATAAATCACTGCTCTGGACTCTCAATTGGAAAATGTGCTGAAAGAAAAATCGATGTGCACAGAAACATCTTTGTGTAATGCTTTTCAGGAAATCTAATTCTCCCACACCCGAAAAATAATATGTTTTATGTGTGTTTAGAGTGCGATCCATTTTAATTTAAGAATGGGCGGGTCTTTCGCAATTACTTAGGAAACAAGAGGGTTATTTTACACAAATGATTTGCAGATTGGCTGACAGGTTAGCAAGGTTTTGTTCCCAACCCAAGTTGGATGAAAGAATCGCATCCCGCTAAGCAGGCCCAAATGGCAGAGCCACCTTTGTTCCCATCGGAAAACTTTTGCCTTGAGAGCGAAAATCATCCCACTCACTTCGGATCCTGCTGCTGCGCAGTTTATGAGGTTGTTGTGTGGGTTTGCCAGCCAGAAAGTTGAGACGGCACTGTTGGATAAGAAAACCAAGTATGAGAAAGCAAAACAGTTGCTTGACAGTGAGATGGGCAGCCTATACATTTAATAAATAAATAAAATAAAATAAAACCCAAACATTTTCCCAATGCCAGGTCTGCAGAGGAGATGTATGCTTAGGGATCAGAATAAATCTGGGTGAGATAGCTTGGTGACAGACAGTGTATATAATAATAATAATGATAAAGTTGGAAGGGACCTTGGAGGTCATCGAGTCCAACCCCCTGCTCAGGCAGGAAACCCTATACCATTTCGGACAAATGGCTGTCCAGTCTCTTCTTAAAAACCTCCAGTGTTGGAGCATTCACTGCTTCTGGAGGCAGGTTGTTCCACTGGTTAATTGTTCTAACTGTCATGAAGTTACTCCTTAGTTCCAGGTTGCTTCTCTCCTTGATGAGTTTCCATCCGTTGCTTCTTGTCCTGCCCTCAGGCGCTTTGGAGAATAGCTTGACTCCCTCTTCTTTGGGGCAGCCCCTGAGAGATTGGAACACTGTCTCCTCTCGTCCTTCTCTTTGTTAAACTAGACATACCCAATTCCAGCAACCGTTCTTCATATGCTTTAGCCTCCAGTCCCCTAATCATCTTTGTTGCTCTTCTCTGTACTGTGTAATGCAGTGAGGTGTCCTTCATGCTCTCTGAACGTGGTTGCAGACGTTTTATTACCCAAACTAGGTAACATCATCAGTGCTAATGAACTGCAGTGTTTCTCCTAGGCAAGTTTTAGATTGAGAATTGAAGAACACAGACCTAAAAGTTGCCAAGATTGAGAAACACCGGTGTAATGACCTGTGGCATCTCTCTCCATCCCAGCCCACTCCCACTGGTGCCCCGTTTTCTCCATTTCACCATTGTCCATGCAAGGAAAGATCTCATCCCAAGTTTGAAAAGCTGCTGGAATTTCAGGACAAATTCCGAGTGATGTTGCAAAACAACTCTGGTGCTATAAAAAAAAATCATTTCTATTTTATGAATGTGCCTATCTGCAAAAGAGTTAGGTTAGTGGGCTTAAGTGGCAATGCATTTGCTCTTTCTGGCCTTTTGCCATATCTAGATTTTCAAGAATTTTCCAGATGCTTAATTTCTTTCATCACCCTGGGTTCTGTCTCTTCCCCTCCACTGTTCACTTTTTTTTCTGTCAGGCAACTTGGTTTTAATTCTCCAGTAGCAGAATTGTTTTGCAGAGTAGGCACGTTCACTGCTCCTTTACATGGGACTGGAATATTGACTTGATTTGTGCTTGGGAAGATGAATAATATATTGCAACACGTGTCAATTTTTGTCCGAGCTTTCTTTGGAGGCAAATTTTATTTACTTAATCAATTTCTGCCTAATTCCATTGCAAATAATGTATTGTTCGATCCAAATGTCTTTTTTCTTCTTTCTCTGCACAAAACGAGAAGTTGCTAGTCTTCAAGAAAGGCAATCTATCCATCTGTTGAAGCCTTGTCCTTCAAAATCCATTTCAGAAGAGCAAAGAACAAAATTGAAAGGAATATATGTTAGTGCCATCTGCATTATTAAAGTAAGGATGGGCCTGGGGAGAGGTTGTTATTCTCCATTACTTTCTAAGACAGAAAAATTCCTTCTGGCATTTTTCTGTGAAAAGTAATCCAGGATAAGTAGAAGAACTATTTTCCTGATTCCAGTGGGCTGTTCATTTAAGAACTGTATGATGTATTCATGGAATTTTATCCACTTCAATCGACGCCCAGAAACCATGCATGTATGATACCCCCTCAAAAAAAAAAAAAAAGAATATGGAAAACAATGAACAAAAAGCTAATTCTTTGTTTGAAATAATGGCTAGGCATTCTTAATCAGAATGATGAATTAAGCATGCACTTCTATTTTCCCACTGGAGAGCCAAACAATTTAAAGGTTTTTGATTTGGTCTGATGTTTCCTCATGGAAAAAGGCCTTTTTGGAACCAAACGTCCAGGTGGCTATTTCATGCAAGCAAAACAACAAACTTTTCATTCGATTACGAATGCTCCTTGTACGCTCAGCGAGCCGTGCAACATTCTGTAAACCAGAGATAATTAAAAAAATGAAAGGTTTCCCTGCTCACTTGCAATCCTGTCTTGGTTTGGGGACATATCCCGGATAAGCATCTTCAGTAATGGTCTTGCACATTCTGGTGTCCCGGTCCGACGGTAGCAAAGTGCTGGGTTTCACCACAAGTCCGAGGCAGTGATCAAAGGTATTACGTACTTCAGGGCCATCTTCAGTGAAGAAACAATGACCCAAAGAGTCATACCCAACCACGTCCTTAATCTGAATGGACAAAAACAGATGAAATGGACAGAAAACTAATGAAAGCAAGCACATAGAAGAGGCTTTTCCTTCACCAATGTAAGGCATCCTGCAGTAGATTATGATAGCTATAAACTGGATCAGGATATTAGCTTTAATTTTCTTCTAATCCTCTCCCCCCCCATTCCTTCCTTCAATCCTTCGAGTATTATATGCCCGATAGAAGACACGGCTTTAAGTCAGAGAATTTATAAACGATGCAATGCTTAAAAGTCAGCCAAAGGAACGGGATGGCCCTTTTTTCCCATTCAAGCCAGAGCCATGAATTAAAAATGGAATTACCGGTAGCAGATGCAATAACGGTCATTGTTGGCCAGTCTCAAAATGCATCTGGAAACTCTTCCCTTTAGCGGGCTCTTGGCCAAGCTTCATTAAATTTTACACCCAGAGACCACTTCCACCCCATAGAGAGAGAGCCTATCAATATTTTCTGGCTGAATGTGCGGCCCTGCAGCCATTAATATCAACACCGCTCCCCATAACTCAGGGCCAGGATGTTAAGACGTCACATTTTGCTGTGCAGCCTCAGTCTTTAGGAGGGCAATGAGGAGAGCAGCAATGCAACGCACTTTAAAACCTCAATTACAAGCGGAGCAGCATTTTACATTTTAACTGGTACAGATGGCAGGCAGCCCAGACAGGCAGCCCAGACTGATTTACTTGCCTATCCTGAGTGTGTGTGTGTGTGTGTGTGTGTGTGTGGTGGGGGGCTGTTTCAGTTATGCATGGTATTTTTTCACACCAGATAAGCTGTCCCATTAGCAACGTTTGCTGCCTGTGCAGACAATCCATGCAGTTAAAGACTAGCTGAAAGAAACTCCTAAAAACTTATTTCGACCAAAAGGCTAGTGTTGTTGTTGTTGTTTTGTTAGTTGCGAAGTTGTGTCTGACCCATTGCGACCCCATGGACAACATTCCTCCAGGCCTTCCTGTCCTCTACTATCTTCTGGAGTCCATTGAAGCTCATGCCTACTGCTTCAGGGACTCCATCCCGCCACCTCATTCTTCTCTTGCCCTCCATCTTTCCCAGCATTAGGCTCTTCTCCAGTCAGTCCTTCCTTCTCATTAGGTAGCCAAAGTACTTGAGTTTCAACTTCAGGATCCTGAAAAGGCTAGTACAGCTTTGTTATAATGGGGGGGGGGGTTGTGCTTCAGTGGTTTTGCTCTAAAATTTGGTCCCTGGTATGTACAGGTATGTCTGGAAAAAACTGGATATGGCTGCCAATAATGTTAATAATATTAGCCTAGATGAACGTATAATTTGACCCAATACAAAATGAATTCCTATGTTTGAGAGCAGCCTTGTTCTTTTGATAGAATAGATGCTTCCCCAAAGAATTGCAGTTCTCCATATACAAAGATGCCTATAGAGATTCACAATCATCCAGGTCATGGTTGTCTCAAAGGTGCTTTTCAAAATGCAAATGTACTTTCTTGGGTTTTTTTCCCTTGAAAAAGCTTCCTTTTGAAGCAAAACATTTTCAAGGAAAAAAAATAATCAAGAAAGTCCAGTTGCCTTTTGAAAAGAACTTCTGGGAGTTCCTTGCAAGCTAATCTTCAAGTCAACCCAACTGAATTTGCTTAGGTTCACTCCCATTTCAGTGTATGTAACTCTGTGGCCTTCATCCTGAGGCTGGCTCATGCCTATGACTCATATACATGGCACCTGCAACTTGTATTTAATTTATGTTATTTAAGCAATTGATATGCTGATCCACCTTGCTGCGGTGAGGTGGAGCAGCTAACAGCAAAACAAAAATATCAGCAATCCAAAACAATTCAAAACAACTACAATAACAATGAATATACAGTACTCCAAAGGTCCAAATAAAACTCTTCCAGTTAACAAAGGACTGACAGCAAGTAACTAACCAACAGGACTGACTTAACCAGCTGCTTTCGATGCTTGAGGTTAAGTTTGCTTCTAAACACAGAAGACAACATATATCTATTACAGCAGGTTTACCTGGTTGTGTGTGTAGCTCTGTTTGGAAATATATTAAACCACCCCCAAAAAGAGACAAAGTTCAAGTGATGGATTAAGGAGCGTCTTGAGGAATTAGAAGAAGAATGGGGAATGGTCCCATCCTGGCTGATAGGACAGCCATATGTTTTGAGGATGCAAAAGGGATCATCATCCTTTCATCCAAATTGTCAGAATCCAATTATATTTCATCTCTAGTTATCAACTATAGAAAACCCCATTTCTGCCTTCTCTGGATTCTGTCATACGATGAAGGGAAGGGGGTGAACAAAGGGGCTTTATGGCCCTCACTTCCTTCAGTACAATTCAAAGCAACTGAATGTGGATATCACCAAAAGGACTAACCATAAGAATGGGGCTATTACCTTTCATGTAGTTCTCTCTGAAGTCTCCATCCAGCCAGCAGTAAGGAAAAGGGTGTGGGAATGTAATGCCTGAGACTGTCGCTGGAAGAAGGGGGTGATTGGGTGGGGCTACTGGGGAACCCCTTAAAACCTTGAATGGGAGAGCTTGGACCCCAAGTCCTATCTAGAACGCCTGCAACCATTTTCTCTTAATAAAGAATGCCTGTTGGAAGAACTATTCCAAGAGTTCTGTCTTCTTAAGATGCAAAGTGGGATGGGTCCTTACCACCTTGCAGGTCAAAGACAGAAAACCTGTCAATTTCTCTCTACCTAATAGCATCTCGTGTTTGCAGCAATAGGAGAGTCAAACCTCAGCATCTTACCAGCAAACCATTGGAGCCATGCACGGTGACACAACGAGAGAAGGTGTGATGGATGGACATATCTTTCACATACGTAGGGGGCTGGTAGCCCCCCTTCTCATCCACGTCTTGAGCCATGTGGAAGTGAATTGGGTAGTGTCCCAGCAACTGCTGGCCCATATGCTTCAACTCCACGCCTTCCATGTGGACAGATTTAAATCCAAGTCCAATCTAGAGAACAGAGAGATAATTCAGTGAAAATATGGAATGAGAATGTCTGAACTTGCATTTTTAGGTAGGTTAAAAATACACATGATCAACAGCATCCAGCCCAAATGAAGTCATTTAAAATACTGATTTTTTTTAAAGGACAGGAAAATAAAATAAGCAGGGTCTCTTAATTCCCCCTAACAGGAAGCAATGGAAAAGATTGAGCCCAGACTGCAATACTAATCCAATACAAGTTAATTGCAGCATTTCAGAAAGTTGATATGGCACCCTCCAGGGGTGCTGGGCTACAATGCTATCTTCCCCAGCTTCTAAAGATTCCAGACTAGAAGATGGTGATACTGGCATTTTGTGTTACAGGGGGGGAAAAAAAGCAAAGTTGGAGGATGCAGACGAAAAGAGGAAAACAGCTATAGAAACGAGGAACTTCCCACTTTCTTTGCTACAGACACAAGCATGAACTAGAATGTCTCTTTCAGCTAGAATAAACCATACCACGTAGTGCTTCTGCAGTCATAAATAGTTCTAGCCATCCAGTTCCAAAGTTAAAATTTCCTTTCTTTCTGTTTCAAGCAAAAAGGCCCAAAGAAACAAAGCTAGCAAAAGTCTTTAATCAGAGCAGAGCTAGAAAGTGTACCTTGATGTGTCCGCCAAAAGTATCAAAATCAAAGAAGGAGCACAGATGAGCATTATAAGCGTAACATCTCGCCTCCATCTCGCCCATCACTAGAATGTTTCGGGTTAGCAGTCCGACTTCAGCCCGCATATCAACTCCATCAATTATCTCTCCTGTGTGAAGGTAGCTGGCTTTTCCTACGGGAAAGGATAACATCCAAGGTGTCATAAAAGGGGAAAGATTAACGTAATGGGGGAGGTTCACAGAGAAATAGATCAGCACGGCCAAGAACCTGTCCTAAAGGCTGGGAAGGGGCCAGGACATCTTGTGAAGAAGAAGACACAAAGCAGCAAAAGATGGGCAAATCCATTGTCCTCAATAAACTGAATCCATTTTCCAAACACACAGCCATACCCATACCCCAAAAAACCCCACAAGTTTTATGCCTAGATCATGAAGACCTATCAGTGTCTTACCACATTTTACCATACAAATATTTGATTCTATCTCTTTCTATACAGGTAGTGCTCGATTTACAACCACAGTTGAGCCCAAAATTTCTGTTGCTCAGCAAGACAGTTGTTAAATGAGTTTTGCCCCATTTTACAACTTTTCTTGCCACAGTTGTTAAGTTAGTAACACGGTTGATAAGTCAACCTGGCTTCCCCTTTGACTTTGCTTGTCAGACGGTTGCAAAAGAGGATCACGTGACTCTGGGGTTTGCTTCAACTGTCATAAGTACGAGTCAGTTGCCAAGCATTTTCATTTTGGTCACTTGACCATGGAGATGCTGCAACGGTCCTAAGAGTGAAAAACAGTCATAATTCCCTTTTGTTCCCCAGTGCCATTGTAACTTTGAATGACTACCAAATGAACAGTTATAAATCAAGGACGATCTCTACATCTATTCCAAAGTCCAAAGTTTTGTGACTTTGCAGGGTAACAAAGTGGATTTTGTTTGTCAGAAGGAATGATGCCAAAAGTTCAAAAAATATTTCAAACAAGCTGTTCTCTTTGCTCAAACACCCGCCACGCTGATCCAGAAAAGTGGATTATAGAATATCCACCTGGAAGCTGCAAGGTTTTTTTTTTATGCTAGCCTCAGCTTTCAGGCACCACGTGTTTTCTTAGCTATCTGCCCAGACCTGCGAAGAATGTTAAATGCCTGCAAGAATGTTGGATGTGTAGCAAGCGGTTCCTTGATACCTCATGTGCTGGACCTTGTTTACACAAAGTGCTTTTGCTGATTTGACATGATCCGAGATAAAGACACAACCACGGGTGGTTTGAGGTAAGTTTGGGGTAGGTGTGTTTTTCTCCTTCAGAAATGGTGATGCCATGTTTATGATCACAGCCATTAACTTCAAAGGAATTGCCGTGTTTGATGGCAAACATACCCACAGCAAAAATGAGTTTATTTAGAAGTGATGCCATCAGAGCAGTAGCTAGACATGTGCACGGTGTCCTGCATTAAATAATCCAACCACATCTATGAGTAACTCTGGATATGCACAAGAAATAGCTGGAGAGAGATGGTATGTTTGTATTTCTCCTGGATCCGACCTAAGGCTCTTTAAATTATGCCTCTAGTTTTGTTTTTGTTTCCTGGTCCTTGAAGGCCAATCGTGTTTACCATTCAAGCCTTCGGCTAAGGCTGAGACTTGCATCAAATCTTGCATTGTATCAGTAGTCAGATTAAATGTTGAATGGAATAAATAACACGACATACAAAACAATAACAATGAAGTAGCCTGGAGAGATTTTTCAATATTCTGCAGGTCGTGCAAAATCTGCATCACTCAAGGCCCAGTATAACTTGATCTGTTTTATTTTTCTTAAAATTAGAGAAAATTTATCCATGATGGGTTATTAAGTATTTTTTTTACACAAAACCTTTCCAATTTAGATTCTCCTGTTTACTAAGATCACCTCTGAAACAACTAAATAAAGAGGTGAATGTAAAAAAAAAGAAGGGGGAAGGAACCATTTTTATTTCTTAAAGGCTTTTGCTGAAAGAACTGAATCAGAAGGAGAGGGGGAAAAAATGAGGGCAATCACCTGTCTTGAGATGGTATAGGTTCTCCTGCTTGAACAGGGGGTTGGGCTAGAAGACCTCTAAGGTCCCTTCCAGCTCTACTCTACTCTACTCTACTCTACTCTACTCTACTCTACTCTACTCTACTCTACTCTACTCTACTCTACTCTACTCTACTCTACTCTACTCTACTCTACTCCACTCCACTCCACTCCACTCCACTCCACTCTATTCTACAATCTTTCTATTCTATTCTATTCTATTCTATTCTATTCTATTCTATTCTATTCTATTCTATTCTATTCTACTCTACTCTACTCTACTCTACTCTACTCTACTCATTTAAACCTTCTGATGGTGCAAAAAACCCAAAACCTCTTTGTACTGGATTTCACCAATCCCTTGCAGAATTCTCAAGGGATTGGCCAGTAGCTACTAATTTTTTTAAAAAAAAATGCATGCAAAAGCTTTTGCATTGAGAGAATCTGAGAAGAAAAGTCAGAGGGATGCCTTGCTTTCCCCAGACTGAAGACCAAATTTAGCCTTGGAGTGGTTTTGCAGCAATCATACTCTATCAAAGCAGTGATTGGAAGCAGACAAAATTAAAGATTGACTTGGTTTGCATTTAATTTGTTAAAATTAAATATCATTGTGAGAATTCTCCAGCCAGGTATTTAATCACTTTCTTCTTTCATCAAACAAAAAATAACTTCTTAGGAACAGCTTTCGAAGATCTGGGGCATATCACACAAGGCTTTTGTGAAAGACATGTTGTTGTGAAACATCAGGCAGGAACATAAATCAATGTTAAAATGTTTTTAAATTATCCATCTGGAGACGTGTCATCCTAGCATGGAATTTTCTGAACCACACATTCTGAGGAAGTAGCTCATAGAAATCAAAACACTTCAGATATTTATCTTTATAATAAGCACTCTCATTGCTTGCTTTACTTCCTATCTACCTGTCTGCATTCATTACATGAGCATAACCTAAACTGGTTTCTGAACAAATCTGTTTTCACAAGGCACTGGATGATAAGCCAGCCAAATCAGCCAAGCCCTCACACAACATGCTTGGCCACAAAACCACCTAGCCAAATGCTGTTGTTGTTGTTGTTGTTAATTGCGAAGTCGTGTCCGACCCATCGCGACCCCATGGACAACGTTCCTCCAGGTCTTCCTGTCCTCTACCAAGCCAAATGCTGTATTTGGGGCAAATGGATTCTGCTAAATCTAATCCATTTCAGTATGTTGAGTGAACACAACTACGGGTGTGTTTGAACTTTAGCCAGTTGTGAAGGGCAAAACTGGCATTTTTTTAAAAAAATGTAAAGGTTTCCCCTGTCCAGTCATGTCCCACTCTACAGGATAGGACTCACCTCTATTTCCTAGCTGAGGGAGCCAGCACTGTCCGAAGACACTTCTGTGGACATGTGGCTGGCATGATTATACGCCGAGGCTACAGAATGGTGCTCCCTTCTCATTGGTACCTATTTATCTATTTGCATTTGCATGCTTTCAAACTGCTAGGTTGCCAGGAGCTGGAGCCATAACAGAAGCTTGCCCCATCACATAGTACTGCCAACCTTCAAATCGACAAGCCCAGCATTTTAACCACTAGTCCAGGGGTCCCCAACCCCTAGTCCATGGACCGGTACTGGGCTGCGGCATGCCAGCAACTGATCTGCACAAACAAGCAAAGCTCCATCTGTGTGATGCAGGCAGCACACAAAACCATTCAGTCTCCGGTCCATGGAAAAACCTTTCTCCACAGAACTGGTCCCTGGTGCCCAAAAGGTTGGGGACCTCTGCGCTAGTTCACTGCACCCCTCCCCCCCAAAAATGTGGCATTATTGCTTCTTAAAGAATGCACAACGGAGAACCAGGCCTTGGTAAACCAAGCCTGCCTCTGATTTCAGACGTCCCATACACTTTCTGCATACTGTTAGGATTCCCATGGATTTTAACGTAAACCTTTGCAGAAATCTATGGATAACCATAAGAAAGGCTGAGCGCAAAAGAATTGAGGCCTTTGAACTATGGTGCTGGAGAAGACTCCTGCGAGTCCCTTGGACTGCAAGGCTTTCAAACCGGTCAGTCCTAGAAGAGATCAACCCCGACTGCTCTTTAGAAGGCCAGATCCTGAAGTTGAAACTCAAATACTTTGGCCACCTAATGAGAAGGAAGGACTCAATGGAGAAGGGCCTAATGCTGGGAAAGATTGAGGGCAATAGAAGAAGGGGACGACAGAGAATGAGATGGCTGGATGGAGTCACTGAAGCAGTAGGTGTGAATTTAAATGGACTCCAGAAGATGGTAGAGGACAGGAAAGCCTGGAGGAACATTGTCCATGGGGTCGCGACGGGTCGGACACGACTTCGCAATTAACAACAACAATAATGGATAACCCATTTGGTGTTGCCCAGTTCAGGGTCAAAGATATCTGCAAAACCAAACTGGAAACAGCCTTCTTAAAAAAAAAAAAATCAGACTAGTCTCTCTGATCATTTTGTCTGCCAATTGATTCGCAGTTTTATCTCTTGCATGAAAAAAGGGCATTGCATCCTTTCCGTCCACGTTCGATTCCCCCCAGATTTGAAAGCAGCCTCACCTCCACGTAGTTAAAAGTCTAAAGATAATGGCTGGGGCTTTAGGTTTTGTTTGATCTCCTGTTCTCAGAACCACCCTTCCTGCTTTCCTGTAGTCCTTTGTCTGCTTTTGCTCCAAGTCTCCAATTCAGTAAAGTCCGGATGTAAAGCATCAAAAGCATTGCCTCCTTCACAGAAGGTGGAAAACTCTCAACTCAGGAAAACCCACATCTGATACAGATAGGAAAACTGAAATATCTCAAATAAAGGAACTATTTCCTTTTACCCATTTGCCTGTCATGGGCTGTTTAGAAAACAAAAATCGTCCTATATTTTTTGATGCCAAACTAGTTCTCGTTCCATTTTATTTTACTAAAGAAAACTTTCTTTTGAACACGTTTTTCCTCCTATATTTTTGCAACGGCAACCAAATTTCAGCATAGCAATCATTAAAAGAAAGGACATTGAATGTTGTGGGGCTGGAGTGTTGAGGAAGGAACTTCAGGAAATCGGTTCCTTCATCAATAATTTTCTCTTCCCATGAGGAAAGTCAGATCTGGAGAAGGCTGCTGATATCTGGTTGTAGTCACTCGTGCCCTAGTCATCGCCTGGGTGGACTACCTTAATGTGTTTTACATGGGGCTGCCCTTGAAGCGTATCTGGAATCTTCAGCTGGTTCAGAATGCAATTGCTCAGCCAATTAGGTGTGCCCTAAAGTTACACCTCTGTTCTGTGAGCTGTATTGGTTGCTAGTATGCTTCTAGGTCCAATTTAGGCTTCCTGGTTCTGACTTTAAACCCTTCAAAGTTTGAGATTGGGTTGTTTGAGGGATCACCTCTTCCTGATCACACCTGCCCATCCCATCAGGTCCAGCAAAAGAGATATGTTGTGGGTCTCCAGTTAGAAGCCTACAACTTCCAGAGCTCTCAAAGTCCTCTTAAAGTCTTAAAGAACTGGGCTTCCAAGTTCTCTGGTTGATAGACATAAGGTGAATATGGGTTTGAATTCCCACAACACTCTTAGTTAGTTTCTTGAACCAATTCAGGTTTTTTTTTGGATCTGTATAATATTCTGAACCATAAACTAAACAAGCACAACATGCTGGGGAAGTTAAAACTAACCCAACCTTGCTTGTGGTGCAAATGCAGCCACTAAAATCATAATCAAATCAAAAAGTCTTTTGTGAATGCAGTCGAAGAGTTGTTGTAATAAGGAAGTGGTGAAGATGTCAATGTGCAAACCCCTAGTTTCCTTCACTCACGGGGATTTTATTTTTCATCTACTCATTTAACATGCTTGGCTTTAGAAAGAAAGAAAAAAAAAAGGAACGGAAAGTTGGCATATTACGAAGTCCAGGCCTTCTTGTATCATAATTATTTCTAAAAGTGCTTTGGGATCTAAATCTGCCCTGGAGATATTGTTGAGAAATAAAGAGAGCAGGTAGCTACAACTTAGTACTTTCGTTGGAAGGATGCCAACAGGAAAAAAAAAGAAGACAAAGATAAATTGAATTGATAGAAACCAACTCTGAGTGACTGGTAGCTGTTTGCTTTCTGATAATTGGGTGTTCTTAGCCATCCCCATCAAGTCTGCCAGTGTTTTTTTGTAAGGAGATAACCTTCCTCTCACGACAGCTATTTTATGGGAATGAACAAAAAACACCCTCAGATGCTAAATGTCTAATCTGTTTTGATGGCTTTCTTGAAATGAACCATCAATGTTAAATTGCCTTAACTTTAAAGAGCAGATTGGCAGGAAGGAGAAAGGGTGCCCACGGTTTTAAATAAGCAATTTCATGGTCTTTCCTACTGGTGAACAAAAGTGACTTGATTCCTCTGAAAGGCTGTTTATACCACAACTTTAAATTGTTCCAAAATAGCTCCCTTCGTTCACCAAATATTCTGTGCAGAGAATATGAAAATATTGGTGTCTGTGGATACTGGCAGAGGTATTTATTGTAACCCAACCATTCCGGAGAAAAGCATTAGAAATCTAAGTAATTTTTTTAAATCCTGGACCACAGATCCACGTGTGGCTTTGGGTCTGCAATGCAATGCAAACCAATCAATGGGAAGGAACAAAGCAGTAACTAAGGAGAAACTTCCTAACAGTGAGGACAATTAACCCGTGGAACAGCTTGCCTTCAGAAGTTGTGGGTGCTCCATCACTGGAGGCTCTTTAAAAGAGACTGGACAGCCACTTGTCTGGAATGGAAAAGGGTTTCCTGCTTGAGCAGGGGGTTGGACTAGAAGACCTCCGAGGTCCCTTTCAAGTCTGCTATTCTGCCAAGAGACTGGGCAGCCCCTTGTCTGATATGGTATAGGGTCTCCTGCTTGAGCGGGGGGCTGGACTAGAAGACCTCCAAGGTCCCTTCCAAGTCTGTTATTCTGTTATTCTTGGGACAAGCAAAAGGAAGGAATTCTTTAAGATGTCCTTCTTCTTCAGCCCCTTCCCACCACCTTCTTTTTCAGATGTGCCTGGAGTTTAGGAAAGACATTCAACGTTCCGCTTTCTTTTTATTATCTCTGGATATCTTTGGGGGCCACGCTCATTTAGTGTGGTTTTTCCAATCACATAAGTGTTGCTGAACAAAGGGAGAGGACAACGAAAATAGAACTGTAGAGACGCTTTCCCTGCAGAAAGCTGCCTGCCATCTTTAGTCATGAGGCTATGATGCATTTAAAAAAACCCACAAAAATATTTTTCTTGGCACAAGTCATCCACTTTCTTTCAACCCTGGCAACCACAGGCCCCAAAACGCGGTAGTTCCTACTGAGCCACTTGCATCAGAGTTAACGGGATTCGTGATTTAAGGATGACCTGTACTGTGACAGAGGTATGGGCTGATCTGATCTTCCTTTCTTCCTTTCTTATCCAATCCAATTTCCTTGCAAAGTCAAAGAGGCATCAACAGTCCCACCCGGCATTAATCCCCCTTAGTTGACAGATCACCCAAAGCTCTAGTGGGCTAAAACATGGTTTTGGAATAAGCTACAATTGTATGGACTCATAGTCAGAAGAAAACACCAGAATCATAGGAACAGAATAGCAGAATTGGAATGTCTTTTAGTCCAACCACCTGTTCAGGCAGAGGACCCTATACACTCTAAACCTCCAGACAAATGATGGTCCAATCTCTTCTTAAAAGCCTCCTGGAGCACCTACAACTTTTGAATATTGAGCACAATGGAGGAATCCAACTATAGAGCATTAGTGCTGAAAAACATCTTACTCAAATTATCTGAGTAACTTTACATCTATTCTGGAAAGTAGAAGGGATTACCTTTTGCAGGTTGTGTGTGTGTTTGTGTGTGGTATGTGTGTCTTCAAATCAGTGTGACTCCTGGCAACTGCCAGGATAAGTCCCTGCAGTTTCTTGGCAAGGGTTCCATGGTGGGTTGCCACTGGCTACTTCCTAGGACCAAAAGAGAGTGACTGGCCCAAGGTCACCTAACTGGCATTGTGCCTAAGGCTACAACTCACAATCTCCCAGTTTCTAGTCTGATGCCATAACCACTACACCAAACTGTCTAAGATTACCCAGTAATCATACTACAGTATTTATTGGCAGTTGGGTTCTTCTATTCTTCCACATTCAGTTCCAGCTTCTTCTCTCTACTTTTGACCGTATCCTTGTCACATCACCTGACTGCCTATGGCCACAACATGCCTCACATATGATCGCGAATTCCATGTAGATGAGTTCACAAACATTCAGTCCTTCCTTTGCCAGCCAGCCCACTTGCTTTCTGGGCCAGGCATGGAAGAAAGAAAATATCTTCTCTCTACACCCCGCACGAGCTGGCAGAGCAGAGATAAATTGCACCCACAAACTATCTGCTTGGTCAGAAAGCAGTTATTTTCCAAAATCAATACATTAGCAACCCAGATTGTTGGGGGCAATGTGCTGACTCTGTAAACTGCTTAGAGAGGGCTGCAAAGCACTATGAAGCGGTATATAAGTCTAAGTGCTATTGCTACTGCTATTGCAGGCTAACTCTGCCTACTGCCAGAAGTTTGATGCTGAACCGGCTCAAGGTTGACTCAGCCTTCCATCCTTCTGAGGTTGGTAAAATGAGGACTCAGATTGTTGGGAGCAAATAGGCTGACTCTGTAAACTGCTCAGACAGGGCTGCAAAGCACTATGAAGCAGTACATAAGTCTAGGTGCTATTGCTACTGCTATTGTACGTCGAGAACAAGAGATCAACGATGTAACTTAATATTTAGTAATATTACTACTACCAATATTACTATTAGGGGACTGGAGGCTAAAGCATATAAGGAACGGCTGCTGGAACTGGGTATGTCTAGTTTAATGAAGAGAAGGACGAGGGGAGACATGATAGCAGTGTTCCAATATCTCAGGGGCTGCCCCAAAGAAGAGGGAGTCAAGCTAGTCTCCACAGCGCCTGAAGGTAGGACAAGAAGCAATGGATGGAAACTAACCAAGAAGAGAAGCAACCTAGAACTAAGGAGAAACTTCCTGACAGTTAGAACAATTAACCAGTGGAACAACCTGCCTCCAGAAGTGGTGAATGCTCCAACGCTGGAAGTTTTTAAGAAGAGACTGGACAGCCATTTGTCCGAAATGGTGTAGAGTTTCCTGCCTGAGCAGTGAGTTGGACTAGATGACCTCCAAGGTCCCTTCCAACTTTATTATTATTATTATTATTATTATTATTATTATTATTATTATTATTATTACTTTCAGCCCCAGAGATACCCACACAAACACAGGGTCTTAGCTCTCCTTCAAAGCATGATCCATTCAGCCCTACCTGCCACTTTGACTTCGTTGGGCTTACAGGCTCTGCAGGGCAAAAGCTCAAACTCTTCAGCTTGGTACATGGAGTAGTCCGTGCTGGCCACCACGATCTTGTCTCCCACTTTCCACGACTGCACATTATCAGCCAGTCTTAGGATTGTACTGTTCACGTTGGTATCCACCCGCATGGTAAGCTTGGGTCTTACTGAAAAGCCAACAAGGGAAAGAAAGTGGATGAGGATAGGAAGTGCAGAGAAACATCTCATGTTCTCCTTCTCCAATTCCCCATGGCCCAAACATGTTTCTTACTCCTCAAACAAGGATTTTGGAAAGACAAGACAGCTGTTGCTGTCAACCACAGGTTAGATTTGTGTGTCTTCCTCTTATTCAGGAAGCACAATAAGTAGCTCCTATGTTTAGCCACAATCTACCACGTAGATCTGATGATTATAACCAGGAAGCTGTCGTTATTGTTATTTACACACAGAGAGAGTTTGCATATATAGTCATTATGGAAAACAGTGTGAGGTGTCCCTATCTTCCATTCCACTCCCTTAACAAAACCTTGAGAAAAAAGCAGAAGGGCCTCTGCGTGGATGGTAGCCTATTGACTGCCATTCATACCGAACAAAATGCCCTCAAGAAAATATTCCATGCGTGTAGAAAACTAGCATGGCGGGGAAAGACTATGTTCGACTTCACTTGGCTGTACTTGTTTTCTATTTGGAGTTTTCTAAAAAAAAAAAAAAAGAAACCACAAATGCACAAGTAGTATAGCCCTTTGTGCCATCCCAGGACTCTGTCATGTTCTATGACCTTTTAGAGTCAGCCCTTATATGCTCTGTACTTCAACAGCTGGGAGAGCTGCATGAAGACTAGTAACCTGATACAGAGAATGGAAAGCCAAGTTGGCAATGGAAAGCATTTGTGTGACAGAAGCTACTGCAGAAACCCCAAAGCTTTAGACTGGGGCAAAAACTGCATTTCTGCTTAAGTCTCTGAGGTAAAACCCTGCTGCCTTCAGAATGTATAGATCAGTAGAGCAAATTTCAAAATAGTTTCCTCCCAATTATACTGTGCTCAACGTTCGAGAATGAGTCACCTACCAGATTGGCCACATAAGAAGCGCACTCTGTAGTTATGACAGCCTTTCTCCGTCTGCTCTGGGCCATGGCAAAAAAACCTATAATCATGGCCTTTTTTGTATAGGACCTCAGTTGCCAGTTTCGTTCCCTCAAGTGTGACCGCCTGGGAGGAGAATCAAAACGCAAACACAATAATTGCCAAACGTATGATCATCAAGGATAACAGCTCGCACAACAACAACTGGAACTATAGGCTCAGTAACACTTGTGAGAAGGAGAAAAACAAGCATTTTCTGCCTGGTAACTTCTTATCTAAATCATTGCAGCGAGTTGAGTGGAAGAGGAATTTGTTTCGAAGGCACTGTGACAAACACAGAATGTGTATTTCCCATGATCTCTACTGGGTCCTCCCAGGTCTGAGGTCATAAAATGAGCCTTAACAAGCAGTTCTTGGCTTTGGACCATAGTTATGGAAAACCCATTCAGTGGTGGGATTCAGCTGGTTTGCGCCAGTTCGGTAGAACTGGTAGCTAATTTTTTGTTGCCCAGGCCCAGAATGGACTTCCAGAAGCGGCATCCACACAGAGAACCGGTTGTTCCCATATTTGAATCCCACCACTGAACCCATTCATTTCTTCAACTTAAGATCATCATTAGATGCTTTGTGCTCTAGAACAGTGGTTCTCAACCTTTTTAATGTCGTGACCCCCAACCGGTCGTAAGTCGAGGACTACTCAACTGGTCATAAGTCAAGGACTACTCAACTGGTGCAGCACTGTTTGCAGAATGGGACTTTTGGCGGGCTCAGCAGGGCAGAGACAGCCTGGACAATTCCTATTGGCTTTTGAAAGCCAATAGAATTAGACTCTATTCAAGAGAGTCTATTCTATTGGCTTTCAAAAGCCAATAGAATAAAAGGGAGTAGCACAGCTAAGGAAAAGGGGGGAAAAAATGGCGGACTGAGTTGGTTGGTGACCCCTGTGAAATGGTCATTTGACCCCAAATGGGGACCCGACCCACAGGTTGAGAACCACTGCTCTAGAACATTCCAAGGAAAGTTCCTTACACTTAAAATGGACATTTTTTTTTTTTTTTTTAACTGGTGGCCCTGAAATGCACTTCGGAACGAAAGATTTTATCCACCACCAACTTTTTCTTCTTTTCATCCCAAACCAAAGGCCTTCTAATTGCCCCAGGCTCTTTCGTTATATTGCAAGATTCCTATTTTAAACTGATGGGATGCATAGAAATAACCTGCCAGCTGTTAACACTTCCATCTTTTATTTATTGATGGGATTTTCATCCAGCCTTTATTATTTTTTGTAAATAATTCAAAGCAGGGAATACATTATTTCTTAAGTTTGTACTTGTTCTTGCTCGGGTCAAACTGATTAAACTATGGCATCTTAAGGGACCAGGAAGTGGGTCTTCACATTGGTAGTACCTCTCTCTTCAATGATATCCCCCCTGCAGATCTGTAATCCCACACCTTTTTGATTTTTCACAATTTTTTTTCTCCCAGGCTTTGATTTATGATGTGTTATGGGGCCAGTGTTCTCTTGGTCATATTCCCTTTTCTTTTTTATTATTTTTGAATAATTAGCTACACCGAGTTCCGATAATCAGGTAGCCTCAAAACAGACATATCAAATTCTAATTCTCAAAGATTTTGCCTCATGAATTTAACAGCCTGTAAGTTATCCTGAGACAGGATAGCCTCATCATCACCATCCCATTGCACTTAAAACAGAATATGGGACAAGCAAAATCAAAGTCTGCTTCCATCAAGTGGATACGTGACCAAGCATTTTGACTTGTGCTGGGACTTGTATCAGTAATTTTTTTTTAAAAAAAAAATAGATGTTGGTTCAAATGCCTTTTGACTCAAATCTCCTGATTGACTCAAATATCTTTTTGTTTCATGCTGCCACTTGTTTAAAAGGCACACAGGCCTAATGACACCCAGACTGAAAGCCACGTGCTGAAGACAACTCAGCAAGAAGACCGAGAATAACAATTCTGACAGAAGAATGATCGATTCTAGGTGTATCCAGGAGCAAATCCAACATAACAAGCAGCAGGTTGTTCTCTATGAAAATAATCTATGGGTCACAGGCTCCTTTGATGGCTTGAGGCAAATCTCTTCTTTCAAGTTGCCGTCCCTCAGGGGTGTATTCAAGATTTTTGCTTTGCTTTATTGAGTGATGCCAAGTTCTTCGCGGAAATCTGTGAAAACTTTGGAGCATTTTTGGAACCGGGCAGATTACTGACTCATCGTTGTTAAACGATGATAAATCATTATGAAATGGTTTAGGATGGGATTATTTGTTATGATTGGCAGCGTGGTGGCTTCTGATCCATCCGTGACAGAAGAATGGAATTTTCTTAATTAGTTGGCTTTTCAAAACAGAGGGATTATCGATATCAGACATGGCAGAGAGGACTTAAAGAGTGACTGCACCCAACACACATGTTGCACACATTACCCTCTGCTTGTTCCACGAAAAATTTACCATTGGGTAACTCTGGGCGGCTTACAATTACATCTAAGTTAAAATATTTAAAAGTTAAATTTTTTAGATAGAAAGTGACCACATATGACAGCCAGTAAGAAGTTGTGGTAAAAATTGGACTAGGAGTGGGAAGAGCTGTGCTCTAATCCTCCATTGGACTTAGAAGCTGGGTAGACAAAGAAGGACACAGATCCATTGGAAAGAAAAAGGAGGACATACTAACTGTTTAACTTTCTTGGCATCTGCGACAAAAAAACAGAGCAAAACAGCAAAAACTAAAAATGTACTTGGGTGTACATCTCTCTCTCTCTCTCTCTCTCTCTCTCACTCTCTCTCTCTCTCTCTCTCTCTCTCTCTCTCTCTCTCTCTCTCTCTCTCTCAATAATAGTTTGGGAGGGGAGATGTTCAACTGTTAAAAGTGTTGCTTGAGTAAAGGAAGTGTTCACACAATATAAAAAAGATGTTGAGACTTTGGAAAGAGTGCAGAGAAGAGCAACAAACCTGGGTAGAGGGTTGGAGGCTAAAACATATGAAGAACGGTTGCAGGAGTTGGGTATGTCTAGTCCAGTGAAAAGAAGAGCTAGGGGAGACATAATAGCACTGTTCCAATATTTGAGGGGCTCCTAAAAAAACGAGAGGGGTCAATCTATTTTCCAAAGCACCAAGAGGCCAGATAAGAAACGGTGGATGGAAACTAACCAAGGAGAAAAGCAACCTAGAACTAAGGAGAAATTTCCTAACGGTGAGAGCAATCCACCAATGGAATGGCTTGCCTTCAGAAGTGGTGGGTACTCCATCACTGAAGGTTTTCAAAAAGAGACTGGGCAACCATTTGTCTGGAATGATATAGGGTCTCATGCTCAAGCCGGGGGTGCACTAGTAGATGAGGTCCTTTCCAATTTTATTATTCTATGTTCTATGTTCTGTGTACAGGTTGCATTGGCACTTCAGCTGTAGGATGCAATCTTGTAGGGTGAAAGTTTGGACAGTCATTTGTCTGAAATGAGATAGGTCTCCTTCTTCAGCAGGGGGTTGGACTAGAAGACCTCCAAGGTCCCTTCCAATTCTGTTATTCTATTTTTCTGAAACAGCAAATTTCAAGCGTGACCCAAAAAGCTGGGATCCATGACTCTTAGGTGTTTTCATGCTGGCTGTAGACCACCCATCTCACACCAACCTGTGTAAAACAATACACTTTGCCAATACTGAGCAGAACCCCATCCATCGAAAAACCCAAAGGTCTCATAAACTTCAAAATAAATTATTTCTATTTTCCAGTTTATGATTGGAACAGTAGGTCATGCCAACTGGAAAGTACAGATGGGTGGCTTTTAATGTCTTCCCGTTTTTCATTTTTTCAGATCCAATAGGTTGAAGTCTACTTTTTTTTTTTAAGTTCATTAATGTGCTTAGCTGATCATTTCTCCAGGTTTTTGCTTGATTTTTTTTTTCATGGAGAATTTTGCTAACTGTTTCCCCTAGCAGTATGCATTTGAGTACCATCTTTTCCTGACAATGTAGATTTTGAATATTAGAGATGTTTCTCTAAGAAGAAAACTGAGAATTGGGTTGAAAAATGGCAAAGTGTGATTTTTCAAATGAGGCTTAAGTTTTGCTTCACATATTTGTTCATGCTTCAGTACATTTGCATTCAAATGCAAACCGTACAAATTTCTCTCTCATTCCTATCTGGAGAGAGAACCTCCATCTATCAGCCTAATAACAACAACAACAACAACAACAACAACAACAACAATAACGATAATGATGATGATAATAATAATAATAATAATAATAATAATAATAATAATAATAATAATAATAATAATAGGATGCTGGTAGCAACCCATGTCAACCATCAGGGCCAGCCAATTTGAATGTTCAGTTGACTGAGGTTCATGTCTAATGAATAAAAAATAATAAAACAAAACAACAACCACAATAATATAAATTAACAACAAAATACAATATACAATACAAAATACAATAACATCTGCCCATAGGACCATCCCATTCAAGCACACCCAAAGCAGATAAGATCAAATAAACCTCACTTTTCTCAGATAACTGCAAAAAAAAAAAAAAATCTACAGCCCCCAAAAATCTACAGTATAGAGAGAATCAAATTATGGGAAACAGGTATAATGATAGAGCAGGGTTCCCAAACTTGGCAACTTTAAGACTGGTGGACTTCAACTTCAATATGACTGGCTGGGCAATTCTAGGAGTTGAAGTCCACCAGTCTTAGTTGCCAAGTTTGAAGACCCCCTACGAAAGAGGATGATTACTCCGTATGACATACCTGGAGATCGATAGGATGATCACAGATTTCTGGGTGAGCAGCTCTTAAATCAGAGAGTCTCTCTCCATCTTTGGATTTTGATATTTTTGGCTTCTCAAACCATTCAGTCCACTCAACATCTGGGGAAAAAAAGAGAAACAACTCAAATTAAGGTCATTTTGGACACAACGGGCCTTAACGAATGCTGGAAAAAATGTGCTGCTCCATAAATGTGCCAAAAAATATTAGCAAATCTGCTTAAAAGCTACCCACTCCTGGTGTTTTCTCCAGGTCATCAGATGATGTCCCAAAACACATCAAGCTATTTGGCCTTTGAAGGACAGGCTGGAGAAGAAGAGACATGGCAAAACCAAAATTAATGGGCCCAGGATGGTGCATTTATGGTTTACTGGTTGATTTCAAGATATAATATTGCAGAGATTCTAATGACAACATAACCAAATAAAGATTAATCTGAGTGTTCTAGCGCAGGGGTCCTCAACATTGGCAACTTTAAGTCTTCTGGACTTCAAGTCCCAGAATTCTGGGAGTTGAAGTCCACAAGTCTTAAAGTTGCCAAGGTTGAAGACCCCTGTTTTAGCCAATAAGCGACATTCTTTTTTCATTTTGATTTATGTTTATTCCAAACGCATCCACAGCTCCTAAAATAGGGCTCTCATGAGAAATTGACAAAATTAGGATGTCCAAAGTGGACAGTTGATGAGGGATTAGAGCAACATCTCAAGCTTCTGGAGGACCGCATAAGACCACCTGGTCATGCGACTACAATCTGAGTTTGGGTGTCTGAGTATCTCTTCTGAGCATCTGGAGGGAGAAATGAGTTTAAGACTAAGAGAAAGAATTTGCCTTGAGGCCAATTGCTGCTAGGCATCTCTAAATTTAGCTCCAGATTTAATGAATTTCTCTGTGGGGTGCTACAAATGGGTGCTGGAGGGCTGCCTGAGCTGTGGTGGTACAGTGGTTAGAATGCAGTATTGCAACTTATTGAGTTCACTGCTAGCAGTTCGATCCTGACCGGCTCAAGGTTGACTCAGCCTTCCATCCTTCCGATCCAGATTGTTGGAGGCAAGAGCCTGACTCTGTAGACTGCTTAGAGAGAGCTGTGAAGTGGTATATAAGTCTAAGGGCTATTGCTATTGCTTACAGTCATTGTGTCAATAGCTGGTCATCACTGGTCTGGCTGTGATGAAATGAAGCTATCAATTCCTTTGTGCAGCATCAAAACAGCTTGTAAAGCCCCTGTCTACTATGGGACCAAAAGGTGGAAATTCAGTGGTTCTCCCACTGTTGCTGAGCATCTACGTACATCAGAGCCAATGCTGAGGGATGTTGGGAGTTGTAGTTCAGCTTTAGGTTGATTTTTGCATGTTGGGGGTTGAAGAATATTTCCCACTCTATTGGTAACTGCATTGCAAAAACCTCACCTTGAACCCACTCACTGGTTGAAGACACATTGAAACGCTCTCCGTTTTCTGCCTGGAACAATTTGAATACTTTGGCTAGAGCTGAAGTTCTGCGTCCTGCAAAAAAAATAATAATAATCCAAAAATACCCAAACGGAAAGCAAGAGAAGAACTTCTTAGCAATCCTCAAAGCTGCAGTTAGTTATGGAGAAGCTGTCAACAATTCAGTCTTTATGTTTCTTTGCGGGATTTAGAACACACACATGAGGGACCTGCACAATTTTAAATGCAAGCGCTAAATATCAAAGTGATTGTTTACATCATCTCTTAAGCAGAGTTAATTGTCAGCCTGAAAGGGAGTGTCTGCAAATTCAGCAGAATGAGGGGTGGGTGGGGGAGGAAGGAATATGAATTACTTAATCTGGTTGCAGAATAGATACAAAGGGACTTAAAGTGGAAGGCTTAAAGAGGTTCCAAACAAATCAGCTGCAGAGTAAAAATATAGGGATAAGAAGGTTATTCTAGTCACCTTTTTAAATAATTCCACCAGGTTTTCACTCAGTTTTAGCAAGGAACAAGACGTTTCCCTCAAATAAAGTGAGGAAAGCTACTTTTTCCTACCTTTCAAAATACAGTTACATTGCAGTTTGGAGACATTTCTAGGAACTAGCAACAATCCATTCCTAGTTTCTGGAATTGTTAGAAACAATTTGTGAGCTTGATGGGAGCCAGTAGGGAAGACAAATTTTGCAAAATAACTTGCATGAATCGAAGTTTAACATACTGCAAAGTAAATGTTAAAATAAATTCTAAAGCGAGGAGGAGGAGGAGGAGGAGGAGGAGGAGGAGGAGGAGGAGGAGGAGGAGGAGGAGAAGAAGAAGAAGAAGAAGAAGAAGAAGAAGAAGAAGAAGAAGAAGAAGAAGAAGAAGAAGAAGAAGAAGAAGAAGAAGAAGAAGAAGAAGAAGAAGAAGAAGAAGAAGAAGAAGAAGAAGAGGAGGAGGAGGAGGAGGAGGAGGAGGAGGAGGAGGAGGAGGAGGAGGAGGAGGCAGCTCTTTTGGCAAAGAAGGAAAATTTGGGGGAAATTTGAAAATGGGGTTCAGACCATAATATGAGAGACACACTATCAAGACACACCATTGGAGCAAAGAATGCTTTAGTCTCCAATCTCCTACTAGAATTGTGACCTTGTAGGAAGCTACCCATGAAATTTACTCTACTCATGAAGGTGAGGTGTGCAAACAAAACAGAACAGCATAAATTGGCACGTTTGGAATTTACTGCAATAACAAAGTTTCTTTTCCCAAACTCAGCTTCACTTTATGGTTGAGCCCTAGCCTGTCCCCAAAGTGTCACTTATTGAAGATAAATCAGGATCTCGATGCGGAATTTGAAGTTAGTTTACCATCCAGAGTTTCTGCTGCGATCTGGGGCTAGGCATGAATCATGGATGATTAGCTAAGCATAGTTGGAACCCTTGCTCTTCCACAAAAGACTAGGACAGGGGAGAACGGGCAAGAACATAAGAGGCCGAGATACTTCAGCAGATAGGATTCAAAATCAGAGAAAGGAATCTAAATTTTGGGTCTGGTACCTCTACAAAGTCAAGAATACGATGACAGTAATCCTTCCAGTAATTCTGGCCACTGCTTTAAATGTGTAGCCTTTCATTTCCAGAAAGTTCAGCCTGAATTTTGAGAACTGAAGCCCATCCGTCTAAAAAAACATCCAGGCTGGAGAAGACGGATGTAGGTTCTCCATTGCAGACAACATAAACCGTGGCTTCGAATAATACCTGAAGTAGCTCAATACCTTATGCCAAAATGCCACTCAATACAATTTAACTGCCATTATTTGAATGGCCATATCTTGGTAATTACCTTGATATTCAACATGATCTTCCACAGATGACAAAGGTTTTCCTTTGACTGTAATAAAGCTCCAGGGATGCCTGTGGAATTAAAAACAACACAGACACTCGGTATTACTTCTTTGTAAGAAATATATGCATCTTTTTTCAAATATGGCTTGTTTTGTTCTCTTTTCACAGCTCCCCAGACAGACTAAACTTTGAGATTAAAAAAAAAAAAGTGAAGCTAGACTCCTGGTGCCTGCATCCAGCTGTTTTCCTGGCAGCTCGATGGAAGTGGTTTGCCATTGCCTTCTGTTGCAGTGTGTTTCTGACTTCCCAAGTCTAGCTAGCTCCAACCTGGCTGAAGTCAATGGTGCCTCTGCACTTATTCACGCACAAACATATTTTCCAAGAATGGTTAGAAAGCCAGAAAACCTTTGCTTATCTTAATGAATTTATTTCCTTCGGCTTGCAACAAAGCAAAGAGTTACGACTTCTAAGGATTCCATCATGCAAACGCCTTACAGCATAAACCTCGACCGTTTCCAAGCTGACAAAAATCCAGCTTTGGATGAGGAAGTTCTCAGAACTTCTTCAGACGAATCCCAACAGGGATCAAACCAGAAGGAACTAGCTCTGCAGAGATTAGCAGTTCCAAATTCGTAGAAATGCCTTTCAATGAACTGAAAATATCTGGCTTTTAATTCCACTCTCTGGAAGAATCAAGACTAGGCAAATGATGGAGCAGGATACAAAGAGGGAAATTATAGGAAACTTAGAGGCAGGCCCATTTTATTGATTAATTGACTAAATATTTCTCTCTGGGTGTTTTAATAAATACGTGTCTGCCTTGAACTCTTGGAACTCTGAAAAGTTAGCAGGGATGTTTATAGATCGTTCTAAAATCTAGATGAGTAATATGCGCATGTGGTTTTTTTTCTTAATATATTATTTTTTTGCCATTAACTTTTTTAAACCAGACAGTTGCAGAGGTTACTAAGAACACAAGTAGGAGGACACAGATTTGGGGGGGGGGGAATAACCAGACATAAACAAGAAGAACTGAAAATTCTTTGTCCTACCAGAGTTTGCTCTGCTGTTTCAAGCAACAACTTCATGAATTAATAGCATTGGCCACTACCAAATGAGAAGGACCTGGTGGGAAATTCAATACAGCCTACAGGATTCTAACTGGGATTCCAAAGTTTAAGAAATCAGAGGAAAAGCGACACATTATTGAGCATAAGATTTATAGACCTTTCCATCATCGCCCTATTTAAGTTTGCTTCTCTGTGTGGTCAGATGGCTTTGGATTCCATTAGCTGCATTCTTCATTCCAAACTGGCTGTTTATTCATCATCCTTAAAGTAGGTTAGACGGCCATTTTTGCCCAATGCTACTTGACAAGAAAAAAAGGCAACGGGTTTAATTGAGAAGGAGAAGGGAATCTGCACATGGATATTGCTTGATTCTGAGAGGCAGTTTGGCCTACTCAGTGTAGGGAGAAGATGGCTTATTGAACAGAACAGCCCAATGTAATGGGGGACATAGCAGAACATCATCTCTGGTCATTTCAGCTCTAGCCTAGAATATCTACATAGCCACAAACAGATTTAAGACCAACCTCCTCTTGTTATTCCTGATCTTATGCCAAGAGAGTGCTAACCATTAGTTGTATAGATTCCCATGCCTAGGAATGACTGGTAATAAATCACTTTAATTAGTACATCATATGTGGCCCTGATCTTTTCCATCTAACAGTGTTCATGTGAATTGGATGCAGACAGAGGTGACAATTGCCTAGCCATCAGTGTCTGACATAGCAATCTCACCCCCCTTTATAACTACAATTCACATTCCCTTTTCATGGACAGGTCAAGCAAAGTTGCCCCAAAGTTCTTCTGTTTATGGTTCTGTTCTATAAGGCATCCCTGAATACACAATAAAGTCAATCAGCTGATTGACAAGCCACCCATTTTTACTGTCTGCCTTGGACAGTAAAGACAGAAAATTGTTAAGCAACTGGCAGGCGACAAGTACACGGCTGGCCCTTCTCCATTTGGCCGGAGAACTACATGTTACTTTTTTAAAAATAAGAAGAAAAAGAAGAAAAAAAGAATGACAGAAACTGAAGGGAAGGATTGATGAGGAGAGAAAGTGGGAGAAAGTGCTTGGAATGGTGGGGGGCCCTGGGGAACCCTTTGCTAAACCCCCTCCAATTAGAAAAATCACTAATTGAAACCACCAATGGCAGGAAGAGTTAGCCCATGGTTAAGACTGAGCCTGTAGTTAGAGCACAAGGACAATGGCAGCATCCCAAAGCTACAGCAATGGCTAGAATGCCTTAAAGCAAAAAATATGTTTGCACTTGACAAATTGGCAGACGGAAGAGAACTTGTCACTCTGCCTGGAATCGCTTGATTTCTTGTCTTCAAGGTACAGATATTGGACAGGATTAAGAACGCCGTTTTCTCCAACGGCAATCATCGTTTTGGTTTCAATCAAAACTGTGAAGGCTGCCCAAGATGAGGGATGTCTAATTAGAACAATTCTGAGCAATAATATCCCTGGAGGGGGTTGCTTGGAGTTGCTATCCCGAGCAGAAAGAAAGAGGGGGGAGGGGAGAGAGAGAGAAAGCTCTGCCCACGTGAAACCAGGGCTGCTTCTGGATAGGATTTGGACCTGCCATGGAGAAAAGGAATTTGGAAAAGCTGTGAACTGTGTCCAGATGAGTGGGATGGACAAGTGGGAGAAACTGCAGGTCAGCCTCCTGGAAGGCTGGGAGAGGATTTGCTCCCATCCTTGCAATCATCCAACCCAGCCACAAATACTTGACAGAACTAGATCAGCTAAGAATTCATTCTAAAAACAAACAAGCAAAACACTGGAGAGGCAGTGTTGTGTACTGGCTAAAGTAAAGCTCACTGGGTGACTTCAGGCCAGTCAGTTGCTCTCATCCAAGCTTACTTAACAGGGTGAGGATTTCTGGGGAAACAATGGAAGAGGGAGTGTTGTTTATGCCACCCCCAGAAAAAGCAGGGTGTCATAAACACTCCCGCAACTAGAACTCCAAAACTAAAGCGAGGAACCACAGGCAAAGCAACCGCTTGTGTTGCAATCCTCTCCAGGCTTATTCATAAGTAAGGCAGGCAGCCTACTCCCAGGAAAAGTGCTTCCTTAAGATTGCAGCTCATTTTTTCTTTCCTCATAACAAAAAGACCAGTCTGGGAGGTTGAGGGTGGTTGGTTTAATCAAGATTACTCAGCCTTCAGAGTGTAAATTGGCTGATGGGTCAGAATTCCTGCAGTTTGTTTTTTTGGGGAGAGGAGGGTAAAAGACAGGGAATTGGCTCTGGTGGAATCCCATAAGAAATGGCTTCTTATTGATGGAGACCAGGGATCCATCACTGTCTCAATAAGGAAAAGGCAACTTTTCTATGGTTAGGAACGTTGAGAAACTACTATAGGTTTGACTGTCTACCTACTGTCAGATTCCTGAATGGGAAATAATTCCGTATATGATAGACTTGCGGGGCCGGCGCATTGTGCAATAAGTTCACATGGTGTAATAAGATAGTGGGTTTGTTGTCACTGTGAGTTGTGTTGGGGGCGGGCACGAAGGGAGGCTCAGCTAATCTCATTGTACACATGTTGCACTGACAATAAAGGTTGATTTGATTTGATTTGATAGAATTGAGAATGAACTACACAGCTCTCACCAAATGGTGAACAGGAAACTGTCAGCCTTGTGAGGTAGCCTTCCAGGCAGGAAGCATGCCCAGATGAACCAATTCTACCTTATTGTACAGTTAGATTAACAGAATCTTGCAAGTCTGAAAATACACACACACACACACACACACCGGTTGCCTTTACAGCCCAAGAAACTATGGAGGGTCCTGCAGGCTCAGCTGACTCTTATCTGTCTGTCTCCCTGTCTCTGAATGTCATTCTTATATGCCATTACAGAAACCAATGATTCCATTTAAGCTTTAGTAGAAGCACAAGGCCTCCTATTCCAGCAGAACTACTGTATCCTGTTTTGGGCAGTTGGGCAGGTCTCCAAAAGAAACTATGCGATGCAACCACTCTAATTTCTGTTTTCACTGCGGTCCCTGTGGAGCTTGAAGACGCTATTATATGCACCAAGATGATGCTATGTGTTAGTGATTTCCTGTGCAATGTGCGAACTTCCTGTTTCACATCCTTTGAGCTAGAAGAAACTTGCAAACGGTCAGGATTCCTAGAGAGGCAAAGGATACAATCATTGGGTGCATTGATACCCATGGCCATTATGCTTTCTCGTGGAGCCCCACAACTGCTCTACAAGATCTTGGAGGATGTTTAGAGCCTTCTGTGGAAATATCCAGGGGACTGAACATGGGACCTTCTGCATGCAGTATTTCTGAATAGTCCGATTTGCTCTGATTCATTCAATTTTGAAGCATTCCTTCAAAACTGGACCGGTTTTGGTCCAACTATGTGGCTGAACCCATCTCAAGCAGCGTCCTTGGCCTCTGAGTACTCTCAGATGAAAAGGAAGAAGAGGGAAATTCACTGTGAGAGATGTTTGTCCTGCTGGGCGGAGGCTGAGGGGGGGGGGAGAAAGTGGAATTATTTTAGATCCAGGAAAAGCACAATAAGGACTTTGTGTTGTAACCCTGGCAGGACAAGCTCCTACCTAAAGCCAAGGTGGAGAAAATGCTTGCTGCCCAGTTTGGTCATTGCTTTCCTGGCCAAGTCGTCCAAATTCTTGGAGCCTTCGTCATTGACCGCAACCGACAAGATCATGCCGTCCTCCACAGCGTTCAAATATTGCACAAAACGGAGGCTTTCGCTTTTGAGTTTGTAGGTGTCAAATCTGAAGGAACACAGACGGACATGTGAGAAGTAGAAATATCTGCCTTTGCCATGTTAATTCACGGCACCCTTGAAGATGCCATCAATGCTTGTTTTCACACTCAAGAGAAGCCAACTCTGCAGGGTAGAGTGACCTGCAGGTATCAGATAACTCACATTCATCCCATCTTAGTAGATTTTTCTTGCCATTATATGGGAGTACAAGCTTTGGCCTAGGAACCAAATGCATTCCTCCCTTCCTTTCTATCCTTTAAGCCTTTAGCTTCAAGTGTGTTTATCTTTTACTGCTTTCACGATCATATCGTTGATATATATGATTCTACCGGAAGTGCTTATTCATTTTATGATGCTGCTCTAGTCCATAATTAATTGACTCGCTCAAACCACTCTCCGTGCATTCTACAGCCCCTCTCTTCTGTTCCTGCCTATTTTCAGGAAGTTAAACACTGTAATTTTAAGCCTGATAAAGTAGAAGGGGCAATCAACTTCAGAATGAAGTTTAAGAAAAAATGTGGGTTTGACCTCCAGCCAAACTCCCTGACTAAACCACACCCGTTTCCCCCCTTCTATGTTCACCTGCAGCCTTGTCCCATTCCAAGATCTAAATATATTGTATCCTGCATTCACAAGCTATGTTTGCACAACACCCTTGACCAAGTCAGGTAGGGAAACAGTCAGTGGATTTTTCACAACATACAAAACTTGATTAGTATTAACCTTACTTAGCTCTTATTCTGGTTTTGCATATTGTGTGAATTTAGTCCAGTGGTTCTCAACCTGTGGGTCGGGACCCCATTTGGGGTCGAACGACCATTTCACAGGGGTCGCCAAACAAGGCTGTCCGCCATTTCCCCCCTCCCCTTTTCTTTGGCCACCCCCCTGGTACCCAGTGATGTATAAGTGGTTGGGGGTCACCACAACATGGGGAACTGATTATGGGGTCACGACATTAGAAAGGTTGAGAACCACTGATTTAGTCTATTGGGTTTAATGCACCATGCAAAATGGATTAAGGGTAATTAGGGAGCATGTTGGTCATGAAATGTGGGAGACAATGTTGTATTGGGACTGGAGATCCAGGTTCAAGTTTACTCGCAGTGCAACCTAATTCACAAAGTGAGAGTGATAATGGAGGGGAAAATATGATGCACGTTGCCTTAAAATCCTGAAGGAAAGATAGGATATAAACTTAACAACTGCACAAACTGTGCAAAACATACACACAATTTCTTTTTAGTGGGAGTGCCACAATCCTATATATGACTTGTTTTCTATTCTATTTCAATTAAATTTCCTTGGACTTCTCAAATTAGTTCACAAGAAGGAACATTAACGCACTCTTGAAAATGACACGAGCACATCCAAAACTTAAAACCACCAGCAAATCAACATTTATTTAAATGATTGTCTTTGTGGGAGCATCTTCAGGCTGTTAACTTCAGGAAAACTCTCTCGTGGGACCAGATCCCACCAATAGCCTATAATTAGTGCCTGTGGCAGCCAGTGTATCATTTAAAAAAATATAGCACAACTTATTAATGGTGTTTTTGCAGTTCTGTTTGGACCATGAGGTCAGAGTGACTAATAGTTTGTTTTTGACCTCTGGAAAACAATATCAAGAAGAAAAGAGAAATGCTTGCTTGCATTAGCTGAAATAGAGAAAGATTTTGAACTCTAGACTTACCGATCAGAATGGATGACAGCTGCAGTCTTTGGATCAATGACATGGACAATGATACCACGATGTCCCCAGCTTCGTTCGAAGTAATATCCCCCTTCTTCCAATCCCCCTGGATTCAGAGTCTTGTTTAAGAAAGTCCAGGACAGCTTTCTCTCACCGTGAACCTCAAGAGTTCCACCGTTAATGACGCCAATGAATTTTCGCCCAAAGTAACTGTCAGGCTGGCTGCCATCATCAGCCCTGTGGAGTTAATTTGAATAGCATTTTTTTCTCAACTTTGGGAATTTGCTGTACAGCAATAGTCAAAGTGCCAAAAAATAAACAAGAGTGTACTATAAAGCCATCGGTTCAAATAATCAAATAAAGGATGATTCATTGATGATTAAATATTTTCTGAAAGCAGCAGAAAATAAAATCAGGAAAATAAAGGAAATCCATTTATGATGTTGCAGCAGAAACTGGAAAGGCCACCAGAAAAATAAAATTAGAACAGAATAGAATAGAGCAGAGCAGAGCTGGAAGGGACCTTGGAGGTCTTCTAGTCCACTCCCCTGCTCAAGCAGGAGAACCTATACCATCTCAGACAAGTGACTGTCTAGCCTCTTTTTAAAAATCTCCAGTGATGGAGTGCCCATGATTTCTGGAGGCAAGCTGTTCCACTGGTTAATTGTCCTCACTGCCATTAGGTGTCAAAAGAAGCATGCTTTGTGAACCAAGAATTACATAACAGGGAAAGCTACTATTAGATAACTAGTAAGTGGCAAAAAGATTCAAACAAATCTTAGTCAGATAATCCAGATGTGAAGAAAACTTCCAAACAGCTCTACTTGCCCCCGAAGATATATCTTTGAAAGTACTATTCTGATTCTCAATGTTACAATCTCAGAATCGCAAACGTTTGTAACCGAGTCTCCAAATATTAACCTGAGGGTTGGGTTGATTAGGAATATATAAGAAAAGAGTTTTGTCTGGGCAATGATGGGTCACATCTAACCTAGACCTTGCCATTGGCGCTTCAAACTAAAATCCTTCACCAGAAAAACTAGGTAATTTTAATTGCATCCTATCTTAATAACCTTTAATTCAGTCTGTTTTTATTCTTGGGGGTAACCGTTCTGATTTGTAATCATTCTACACATTTCTGCAGGGTCCAACTTTGAACTTGGACCTGTAGCTGCAAAATGAAGTATCCTCTGATAAGCATCCTTCTTCTCAGTGCATTGTAGTAATTTGGGTGTCTAATGCACCAGATCTCTGCTCCTCCATCCATCCATCCATCCATCCATCCATCCCCCCCAAAAAAAAGCCTTGTGGAGCTAATCTTCAAAATTATGGATGAGGTTGGTTTAATTACATACCGTCCATATAAGATGATTGTCAGGCTGTTCCGGAAAGGGCAGTTCTCACTCCCAATATTTAGTTCTCCATCATTTTCTATCCGTATATGACGAGTGCGCAAAACAATGGGGACTGTGTTATCTTTAATCACTAGTTTTCCTAACAGAGGAGAAGCAAAAGGGGTATTTAGTTGGTTGATTTAAAACTGTACCATAAAGTTAAGGTTTTCCTTCTATATTATCCATGCTTGGATTTCTCGGCTGTGCCTCTTTTGAAGGAAGGCAAATGATAAACATGGTCTATAATGCGTATTTTTAAACTTCTGATTTTTTTTCTTCTCCTTGCTGGATTCTCTCTAAACAAATTCTCTACAAAGAAAGGCTTTCTCTTTTTCAGCAGGAAAAAAAAAAAAAATCATTGTCTGTATAATCCACAGATAATTCACCCACAGCTTTGGTTTCTGATCCACATGGTTGACTCTTTCTTCAGAGCTAGGCGTCATCCAAATTGGGTGAAGTGTGAACTAAGTGGATTGATCAGACTTCTATATTACAGAACAGAAATGCGAGCAATAAATTAAAAATGTTTTACATCCTTCTCTTCTACAAGACAAGTAGAGAGTAAGAACTTACACGGGCCAGGTCTGTTGGCACCACTAGCCAACAGTGCCTTTTTTTATAGCAGACTGTGCCTTTACCCATCCTATAATTATGGACTCTCACTGAACCATTAGGAGGACATTGAAAAAGGAAGTGGAAAAGAAACACAATAATCAAATTTGCAATTTCTCCAACTGGGACAACAACACAAGCTTAGCTTAACTGCAGACAAGGTAGCTGATGAAATATATTCCCCAGAATTTCCACCCTGATATTGACCAAAGTTGGTTTTATCCATATTAAAATTAACACTGTTTATCTTGACATTGCTATATTTGTACCTGCATTATATGATTTCTCTTTGTCTTTTAATTTAGTGGGGAGCAGTATTCCAACATAAATCTCCCCATAAATAGAGGCCAGCTTTCATGAGAGGAAATCCAGCAAAATGTTTACTAGATGATGCTGTTTATATAAACCTGCCCTTGGTATAAATAACTGAAAATGTCTATACCAAATCCAGTCATTAGCCAAGAAAGCAATGTAATATTTACACCTGGCACCAGCAAACTAGAATACCAGAGAGAGGCATGCAGCCTTGCTTGCTGAGATCCTGGGAGTAAGGAAAGTGCTTTTGTTTTAGAACAAATTAAAAAGGAATTTTGCATTCATTCCAAAACAAAGGTAATAAATAATGGAATAAGTATGTTTATCATAGCTTGCATTGATACCTGTCTGGATGGGAGTTAAAACTTTCCTCTAACAGCAATGAAATTTAAATAAAGTGGGTTCCCAAAGGCTGTCGTATTATTGCTCCCAAATGGTCCCTCATTCCAACTTAATTGTCCCAGAATGCCCAAAGCATTTCATCACTCTATTCAATAATGGAGAATGAGATGGCTGGATGGAATCACTGAAGCAGTAGGCGTGAACTTAAATGGACTCCAGAAGATGGTAGAGGACAGGAAGACCTGGAGGAACGTTGTCCATGGGGTCGCGATGGGTCGGACACGACTTCGCAATTAACAACAACAACATTCAATAACAATCTTGGCAACTTGAAGATGTGGGGATTTCAGCTCCCAGAATTCCCAAGCCAGCATGAGTTGAAGTCCAGAAAACATCAAGCTGCCAGAGTTGGAAACTCTGTTCTAGGAATCTGGAAGAGGTGGATTCAGCTGTCATCCTAAATACTTTAATATTTAACCTAAATAAGAAATTACATGCTTATTAGCTCTGGTGGTGCAGTGGTTAGAATGCAGTACTACTTCTGCTGACCGCTGGCTGCCAGCAGTTTGGCAGTTTGATCCTGACCAGCTCAGGGTTGACTCAGCCTTCCATCCTTCCAAGGTCAGTAAAATGAGGACCCAGATTTTGGGGGGACAAGATGTTGACTCTGTAAACCACTTAGAAAGGGCTGTGAAGCACTGTGAAGCGGTATATAAGTCTAAGTGCTCTTGCTTTTGCTATTAGAATAAAATAAGATCCGGCATCAGATAAAGAGGGGTTTCATTAAAAAAAATCAAGAAATGAATGCAATTTTTAACATCACTTTAAGAATATTAAGCTTATTTCCATTTAGGGAAGGTCTTTATAAAGCAAATGAGCAATCCTTTCTGCACTACTGAATATAGCACAGATGCTACAGCTTCTCATCAGACCAGGCTTACCTCCATTTGTGATGACGATGGAATGAACGGTGGCAGAAGAAGATAAGAGAAGCTTCTGGCCTTGGCTAATGTTCACGTGATTCCCTTCATCATGTCCTGGCTGCCAGAGTTCCAGTTCTGGATCCAAATGAGGACAAGGTGGGACCATTCCTGTTGGCACACACAAAGGAAACATGGACTTCTTTATCTGGTACATAGAACACAAGTCCATGAAGCTTAGAGGACAATGGAAGCACTTCTGCATGCCTCTCCTCTGCTTTCTTTCTCCTTTCTGCTTTCTATTTCCATCTTCTTTCTTCCTTCATTATTCACTCTTATTGCCCTTGTTTTTTCTAATGTTTGTATTTGTATCGTGTTAAAATTTTCTTCAATATAAAGTATATTTTAAAAAGAGAGGACCGATTCCTGATACGTGGACAATGGAGGAGCAGTTTCAGGAAATAAAAATCTCTCATTCTAATGTAAATATTTTTGTGACGTCAAAAGTCTGTTGGAAGGCTAAATGTCAGACTAGCAGGACACGTTGACCCACTCAAAAGAGTGAAGTCTGGCCACTCTATGTTCACTGGCTCACTATCCTCTAGATCTCCAGGAAGGCATTCCAGAGGTATACTTAGAAAATAAAAGGGTGGTAATTGTCTTCTGATAAAAGAGTGTTTTATGACTGCCCCACCCCCACTATTTTACAAGAGGTCCTAAACAGGCTTTCAACATTCCAAAGTTGGGCATTTCTAGTGTAGAATATTCCTACTTTGGCTCCTGTGAGGAAAGGCCCAGATGACTGAACAGAAGGCACATTTTAATAGGCAACCATCAAAAGCCTGTAATTCAAGGGTGGGTTGGGGACAATTTTAAGTCGCACAGATGGTTAATGGCCAAGCTTGGAAGATAAATCAAAGAACGGATTGCAAACTGCAGTCGGGGACAGTGACAGTTTTACAACCCTTATCTTAAGTGTCTCTTTCTCTTTGTCCATTCTCTATTTGCCTCCTGACACAAATGAAACCTCTCATCCAGTGCAAATGTCCCCATGATTTAATACTCAGCTAGGAACCGGCCCTCCCCCCCATCTTTCACAAGATCCAATCAAGAAACCTACCGACTTTTCAGTAGACACAGAAATAGGAAAAGAAACAGATAAGCTTTAATTGTAGCTCAGGACATCTTACAAGTGGGAGCACACACTTTTTTAAAAGTCAGAGAAAATAAACAGGTAGAAATAAGGCCACGAAAACAGGGCTGATGTTAGTATGGCAGTGTTTTTTTAATGTCTGTCATGATAAACCGGGAGAGATATTAAATGGATGTTGCTTTTAACCTAGGAATTTTGTTCGTTGACAAACAACAGCTTGCAACAGCTCTTACCCATATGTTGAGCGGGTAGCATTAATAAGACAGAAAGCGTGCTGATGGCCAGGAACATCATTGGATGTATAAAGGTCTCTTGATCTTTTTTGTCCTCTGCAAACCTGCAAACAGGAAGAATCAGACCAAGAGGAATCATTTAGCATTTGTCTGTGTATGTTTCATATAAAAAAGGGAGCATCAAGCAAGATTAAGCTTGACTATATGACTAAGTAATATGTTAATGTATCCCTTTTCTTAACTTGGCTGCACAAAGGTAAAAAATATGCTTTTATATTCACCCACACCGGCTCACCTTTTTATGCACCCTTTGCGTGGGCTTAGTATTAAAATTACTTGGCATTATAAATACACAGAAGGAAACAATGGCGATAAATGCCTTGCGTAAGTACCACCAATTCATGTGGTGAAAGATTCATGTGGAAACAAGAGAATTTAGTCTCAAGTTATCCCCAGCTTCAAAATCTATTTCAGCTTTAAGTGTGTATATCTTAAAGCTCACACCCTTGAAACAAAAAGAGTGGTGTGATCATAAACCACACAAAGAAGGAGCATTTAAAAACTTTTAAGATGAAAGTCAATTGCACACACACACACACACACACACACACACAAAAAAAACAATCCAAGAATTGTGCAGCTCTTTCAGATGCAAAGTTTATTATATCTTTCTTATTTATTTATTTCATTTCATTTCATTTCTATGCTTCCCATCTCTCTAGAAAATGACTTTCGTGATAAACTGGGAGATATATTAAATGTATGTTGCTTTTAATTTGAGAATTTTCTTCATTGAAATAGTAAACCATTAATATCTCTGGGCTAAATTCAATAAATTAAAAAAATATTTTTGAGAAAAGATTAGATAGATAGATAGATAGATAGATAGATAGATAGATAGATAGATAGATAGATAGATAGATAGATAGATACATAGATAGATACATAGATATGATATCTAGATCGAAAAATATATTCAGCACATTTTCAAAAGGTCATCAAATATAATTCGAACCTCAATGAATAGAGCATAATCATAAACCTAATATAGCAGAAAGAGAAATATTTCAGAATTTAAAAATTTAGGAACAAGAAAACAGAAGAATGCCTAGTGGTAGTCCTCCATTAATGGATACCCCAGTAAAGAAAGTCTTCTTCTCCTCCTGTCCTCCATCAGATAGTCAAGGCATCCAGAGGAGAAATTTGGAATAAAATCTTAGTGAAAGGGTGGGCTATCTTATTTTTTTTTTCTTGCGGATTACTCCATATGGCCACAGGTGTGGCTTGGTATGAGAGGGTGGTGTGAAGGAGCCAATATCCACCAGGATTGAGGAAAGACAAAACTTTCATTTCTGTGCAGAAGCAGAAGAGTTTCACACCCAAGGAGTGCATTACAAAAAGGCATAGTTATTTTTACACAATTTGCTATAAGAAACAAACGAGGAATGCTGATTGATTCATGGCAGTCGCACATGCTCACAAAACAAAGACATATTTAATTCCGCTCCATTATCATGTAAATCGACTACCTTGTACGGGTAATTTTTTTTTTTTACTATTATAAGGATGAACTTTCCTTTCTTCTGAACACTTGTTCAGATTGCCCTAAACACTGTTTTTAAGCTAAATATCGTGACACCTTCCTAGACTTTAGTAATTTGCAAGGTATCATAGCCAAGTGTCAAAACCACAACCTATTAGCCACAGAAACATCTGTGGTCAACCTATGACATGTTATAGAAGTGTTAAAAAAAGTGTTAGGCAAGACGTGTTATAGAAGTGTTAAAGAAGTGTTAGGCAAAGACAAAACTAAAAGCTAATGTTAACTCATAGCTTCAAAAGCCTGAAATTACTTTTCTATTACCTATTCCCTTAGCTTCTTATGACTATAACTCTGTGATTTGTATCTCATGATTTATCTTGATTCCTTTTATAGTACCCTATTGTTGATTGATTATTTAGTATCCTATGACTATCACTGAGTGTTGTATCATTTGATTTATGATAATTGTATTTTATAATTGTGATCGTGATTTATCACTTGTTGCTTGTATGTACACTGAGAGCTTAGGCACAGGAGACAAATTTCTTTATTGGTCACACTTGACCAATAAAGAATTCTCTTCTCTTCTCTTCTCTTCTCTTCTCTTCTCTTCTCTTCTCTTCTCTTCTCTTCTCTTCTCCTCTCCTTTCTCTTCTCTGCTGTTCTGCCAATAAGCCACCAGGCCCTCAAGCTGGAGAGGTGTCTTATCTATAAGTAAGAATCAGGCAATTTTCCACTTGTCCTATAATATTTACAGGAATAATTAGTGTGAGGGTTGAACCATGTCAACACTGAGTGGCACCATGAATAAAACTAGGTGATGCCATCCTTTTTTCTCCTCTTTGGCATGCTTTGGCACGCTTCCCTCACTTTTGGCATGCTTCCCTCACTTTTCTTGACATTCCCTTTATTCCCTCTCTTCACCTTTCTGATACCATCTTTCCTTTCTCTCAGCTCTTACAAAACAGAGCAGGTAAGTTGCTTTCCTCAGACGTATGAAGTCCCTACTTGCAAAGAGCTTTTGAAATTGTGCCAGGAGCCTTTTGTGATGGTTGGCCTGATATATGAGAATGCACTTCCTCAAGCTTAATTCAAAGCCAACATTTCTATATCCATAGTAACAAGGAATCTGGACGCCAGGATCACTTCTTTCACCTAGAGTTTCCTTGCTCCTTGAACCTCCAACTAATTCATTGTTTAGATGATTAGTATCATTTGTATTTTAAAGAATGGCTGTCCAAACCGGTGGTCAAGGCAGCCGCAATTTCCAATTAGGAGACAGAAATGGATACTTGTATTTGCATCACGCAAGGGAGAGACAGTTCTAATATCTTGCTCCAAGCTAGCACCCTTCAGATCTCTTAAAATCACATCTGTACAAACTGCAAACATCATAACGTGCTAGCTGCAAAGTCTGAGAGCGTCAATGCCCACACATCGAGAAGATACCAGGCTAGAAAAGGAATAGCTGTAGTTCAAAGGCACAGAACCTCTAACCATGAAAGAAACAGGTTGATTAATATTTAGACCAGTGTCTCTCAACCTTGACAACTTGAGGATGTGTAGACTCCCGGAATTCTCTAGTCTGCCTTCATGCCTGGAGAATTCTGATAGTTGAAGTCCACAACATCTTCAAGTCCCCAAAGTTTCTCTACTTTAGAGAAACTGGAATGCTAACAACATAAATTAAATTGAAACTAAAAAGTACACCAACCTTTCCACAGCTTTTTCATCCTATTCATCCAGCTATGCTCCAGGAGCAAGACTATGAGAGAATTATTCTAAAGCACAAACGCACAATTGCCCAATTGCCAGTGCCGTTGAAATAATTGCTGCGCAGGTAGGCGAAAAGAGTATGAGCCACTGCAGTAAACACGTCAATGGCATTTTAAATACAAAGAATGCTCAGCCTCTTCTTAACAATTATACTACAATTATAAGACAAGGCCAATAATATTAGACAGCATTCTTAGACAGCATAAAGCACATAGCTATGACTGGATTCCTGCAGAGAAAAAAAAATGTAGATCGGGAGTCTCAGACTGCAGCACAAACCGGGTGCCATAATAAAAGATATGGGTAGTTTTCTTTTCTTGCCAGTCACCCTGACAGATTGATTTGGTTATTGCAAGTTCTGACAACAGGTTAAACCTTAGAGTGGGTTAACATGCAACATTCCTGTATTTCCAGAACACAGAGGACTAAACAAATATATCCCATTATGGCTTGTTCTTACAACAAACCAAGATAATGGATGGGTTTCCAAAACATACTGGACATGAAGTATACAACCATGTTGTAGCCTAGTTAAATGTGATGAGACAGATGCTTTCTGGATAGAGAAAACCTAGTGCAAGAAGCAAAAAAAAAAAAGGACCAGGAATAATGCCAAAGAAGAGACATGTTCTAAGTCTTCTCTCAGACTTCAGAGCTGGCAAGATTTAAAGTTTAAATTACAAGATTTACAGTCAACAAACCAACACCGTGCAGCGAAGTATGCTTCTTTTAAGGAATCTCTGCTTGTTCCTCTTAAAAGCTGAAATTTACCAAGTGTCACATTATTCTGCACAGAACTGAGAGGACAGAGAGAAAGTTTGATTCCAAGAGGTGTTCGTGATTTTACTGTTCAGAAAGTAGCTCATTTATTAAGTAACTGGTTGAGCCAAAAGAGTTAGAAAATCTATTCCAATATAAGCTGGAAGGACTCTTACCCCCCCCCCCCCCACACACACAACACACACAACACACACACACACACACACACAAGTAGCCATTAAGGAGCTATTTGGCTAGGACATCAATGGGTTTTATATCTCTTATTCTAGCCAAAGGCTTGTTTTGAAAAGATTCCCAGCCACTGGGATCTTTCCAGATAGCAAATATTAGCAGATGGTTGCTGAAAGCAGATAAAAAAGACCTTTGATAACTGCTTACTGCAGGTGTCAGTCTCCAGACAGAAATTAATGCAAAACAAGGCAGTGGTAGGTCACAATTGTTATTCAAGCCAGAAGGCCCAGCTGGGTCAGGGTGATGCCCTAGGATCCTTGGGGAGTTTTCAACTACAATGTACAACACAAAATTCCAGCCCACTCAATGCTCAAGGCAGAATATCCAGTCCAACATCAGCAAACTGATTGCCTCAAGACATTTTTTTTTTACTAGAGTATGCATTGCAATCCAATCCAGTCCAATCCAATCAATGTAAACCTAACTGCCGAACATGGAACAGCCAGGGATTATGGGAGTTGTAGTGCCCTGCAGCATGAAAGGCACAACTTTTAAGAGTTTCTTGCAAATGTTGTCCTCCCTCCCTTCCCAGAGCACTGGGTCCCATTGCTAGTCCAAAGTTTTGAATTCTACTGTAATATGAAAGAGATTTCAATCAATAGTAGTAGATTTGCAAATCCTCTCCAGGGGCCAAAACAAAACACGAAACCCCTCAGGTTTTTATGAAGCAATATAAATTCATTGAAGTTGTCTACATTTGCTTATTTTGGAGAAATGATTCTGGGAACCACAAAAAGGTGGAATAAGCAGAACTCTGAAACTCCACTGCCAGAGTATAAGAATAAATGAACACTTTAATGGTTCCTCAATACAAATCTTACTGAAGTTTCATCAGGCATAATAACCAGACACTTGTACATCTCCCTTTAAGGATCAGAAAATAGCTTTAAGATGATGAAGTAGAGTGCTGTATTGCTTTAACACTTATCTACCTCTCTATTTTCACACCAAATTGAACAGCTTCCCAAGTGTCACAGAACACTTTTATCACTCGTCCTCTTAACTCCTTGTAGCCTCTGGAGTTCCACTATATGCTGCAGCGTTTGTACGCGCCCGCCCGCAAAATACTGGACTCTACACGTCTTCAAGGATCTGCCTTTGCTTCAGTTATTTGTGTCTGGATGTGCTCAAAAATGCTGTTGTTCAGGGAAGCAGAAATTACACTGCAATAAATGTGACCTTCAGTGTACAGCTTAAAATTCCAGGGCTAAAATCCGACTCTCCAACTCCTTAAGTACACTGCTCCAAGCCCCCTCACATTTGTACTGATTTGTGGATGTTAATACAGAAAAAAAAAGGGAGGGGGACAATTGTCACTTGCCAGTGGCCCACAGCATTGTCGGCCCTTAACAGAAGAACCAACCCAATTTCAATTCTATCCTAGCCCTATCTACATATTTTCTTCCAAAGAAAAAACAAGTTTCATCCAAAACCAGTTTGGACATCTCTGCTTTAGATCACCAAGAATCCAATCCAGTCCCTGATTCTACTGTAACCGAGGATTTTCCATCACGACAAAACAAGCAGAAGTTCAAATGTCCTCATTTGCCCGATGAGCAAATTATTTCGAGGTACAGAACAAGTCTTTGCTTGCTTGAAACCTACCTGGAATAGTTTGAGGACTCAGTGTGCACCTGGATTCCCCTTCAATGACCCTTTGTGGTTCCCCAATTTGAGATCTATTCCAAATGGCTTGATTGGCTATTTGCTGAAACCTGCTCACTGCTCCGGTCTCCTGTACTTGCTTGTTACTTACACGATGGGGTGGAGACTTTTTTTTTTCCTTTCTGCCTCTGTAGCATAGATCTTGTTTACCAGTGGCTCAGCTCACCTTGTTTTCCCCTTGTTGGGGTGGCAATTTGAGTGAATGTGTAATTTCCAGAAGGTCAAACTTATTGTTTCCACATCTTCTGCTGGGCGCGTAATATTACCCGTATCCCAGGCAGAAATTGTAGAGCATCTTTGTCTTTGTTGAGTGAAGGTTGAGATCTTCCAGACAGGAGCAGAAGACACCGTTGCGAATGACGTTCTGTATCTCTCCGCTCTCTGACCTAAACCTGAGCAACTCTCGATATTAAAGCAGTTCAGATGGTCTAGGAACTTCTTCCTTCCAGTTCACAATTTCAATCCCATGGAAGGATTAAAAAAAAAAAATTTGGCTTTCCACAAGGCAGCAAATAACTTTCAGGTCTTGCAGAAATCATTTCATATGTCTCAATGAAAATATTTCTTCCTGCAGATCATAACAGATAGATAGATCCAGGCAGCCTTGCTGGCCTATAATTAAGCAAGATGTAAATTTGCCCTTCCAAATTCCTGAATTTCTTTGAGGCTGTTTTGGTTTGGGGATCAGTAGATAGGCTTGAATGCCTGTGGGCAATAACTTGGGAACAGGGCAGAAGGCAGAGAGAAGCTAAGCAGGTTCTCACCTATGGGTGAGGCTTTCGTGAGAGGAAGGTTCTTACGCCCTCTTGAAAACTCTGCTTCCTACCACAGATGGCCAAAGCAAAATAAAAGTCAACCAAATCTACATGCAACTGCCATGGTTGATGATCCTGGATGCGGCCTGCATGGAATATTATCACGCCCCAAACTCCAAAGATATTTCTTTGCAAAAACTAAGCCACGATAATAGAAGGAACAAAATTGCCCTACCTGTGTTTTACAGATCAGTTTTCAGCTGTCCTCATCTTTGTTCTGTTGTTGTTGTTTTTCCGGGTAGCCTCAGGTGTCTGTCTGCCCCCAAACTCTCCAATCTTCCCCACTTTTTATCTGACACAGTTTTGTTTTTGATTCATAGAGGCAAGCGATGCTCCGTGGTTTGAGAATGAGTCAGTGACATGATGTCAGGCAGACAGGAGGCAAGTCTGTGCCAACGAAGGAGAAATTGAGCCACTAGGGAACAAAATAAAGTCCAGAGACCTACCCTCAAAATGCTCTGGAGCTGAGCCTTAAAGGCTCCTAACACAGCGAGAGAGAAACAGAAGAAATGCCAGGCAGAGCCATCTGCAACTAGGCAAAATTCTAAAATGATGGCCAACTGCTGTGGCCCCTCTCTAGAATTACTCCAAAGAAAAGATTTATTCCCCTATGAAGAAGAAGAAGAAGCACCAGACAATTGCAGTTACTCAAAACAAACCACAGGACACAACACAGAACTTCAAGCAAAGCAGGATTCTACGCGGATAATTACAATTTTCCAAAACATCTAAAGGACAGTTGAACGTTAATGCTAAAATAATGGCTTTAGTCCTTCAACATCAGCCATCTTGGCAGTCTCTGGATATACTTTGCAGAAACCCTGTGAATTGCATAGAATTCTGGAGCAGGGTGAACTTAATCTGTGCCTGGAAAATAAACCACAATGCATCTCAGCCTGCTAATTTTAGACTGACCAGTTTCTAATAACTGAAGCCAAGAATTTTTTTTCAGTCCTAGAGAAAATTGAACTAGATATTATTCTAATGCAAAATTAGAATAGACCCTTCCTAGCCAGCTTCCAGCTAGCAAAGTCAGTAGGGGAAGATGGATTAGCTTAATGACCATTTAACAAATGCAGTGATTCGTTTAACAACTGTGACAAAAAGGACATAAAACTGAGTGTGACTCACCTAACAATCACTTTGTTTAGAAATGGAAGTTCTGGTCCCAGTCGTAAGCTGAGGACTACCTGTATTCAGGACCCATTAAAAAATATCCACCATAAATCTTCCATGCACTTACCTGAGCAAACATTCTATTGACCTCAATGGGACTTGTGAGGACTCCACTGCAAGGGAACTGTCAAATTTGAGCCCAACATGCAAGGGTGATTGGCTCCAATATCTGCAAATTTATCCAGGGACAAGTGAATAAAGAGATGCAATTTATGGCTGAATGGCACCTTGATAGATTTGATTGAAAAGAAACATTGAAGGTAGATAGCTGAGTATGTCACTATCCTCATTATTGTTTCAGAAGGGGGGGGTCAAAGAGGCCATCTATGTCAAAATTGAACAGCCCTTTCTCAACAGAGAGGGAGGAATACGACATCATTCGTCTCCAGTCTACAACACAGTCCTTTCAGCAGTTCCAAGAAGGCTCCACACCTATTTGCACCACTCAGGTGACCTTGAGGATGCAGATAAACCTCCAAGCGGCCTCAATGACTCTCTAAAAGAAGGCAAATGACCAGCTGTCTGCAAGGAGTATAAATCCTTCCATTCTCCACCATCCGGTCAGCTCTGAAGAAGTTTCTTGGATGAGAAGCAAAACGTCTTCAAAGAAAAACTAAGTCCACTTGCCTCGTGAAAAAGCACCTTTGGGACAACCATGACCTGGATGACTCTCACATCCACAGGATTGTGTTTTGCTGTCCAAATTCAACAAAGTCATGAGAAGGTCTTTGGAGGATGCGGAGCCTAAGGGGAATATATATAGCCTACAACTTACCCATGCCTTTTAGACCCAGTAAGCATTAATGCATTTAATTCCTTCTAAGTCTTCTACATCCTTGCCAGGATATCTCAGGAAAGAAGAGCTTTAAATATCTGATTCCATTTTCCAGATCTGGCACTGGATGCCCGCTTGAGGATCTAAGAAGGTTCCACTTCATCCAGAGAAATCAAGTGGGACCCAAGAAGCAATTGCAGTGAGTCCCTTTGTGACTATAAAAACTGCATTTTCAAACCAAAACTTACCTTCATCTTCCCAGGATTAAGGAAAGGGTTTGAGTTCCAGTGAAATTTAAACCCTTGTCCTCTTCTGCTTAGAAAGGAGCAGAGCTCAGCGCATGAAATAACACAACAAAACTTCTCTCCCCCCCCCCATCAGAATGTAGTAAAATGTATTTATTGGTGGTCAAATGAAAGTTATGTTTTGAAGGCATTTTCCAATTAAAAAAAAGTTTGTAACAACCATCTCAGGAATATGATGTTGCACACCCTGCAATTAAAATGTTGCATGATGTAGGTGATTTAGCAAGCTTTACAAGAGTTTGTAGAATGGCATTCTGGGTTGTTCCCCAAAAGTCTTGTCACATCGTCCATCCTCTGTACTCTTCTCAATGTTAAGCGGACATAATATCGGCGAGACATGGATTTCTGATCAGCGGCTTGACTGCGGATTTTAATCCCAAGGGATTGGGTTCTCCTTGATATGCAAGCATAGCAAGAGTGAACTGGAATGAGAGAGAAAGACAGGGAAAAAAAAGAAAACACAACTGGTCAGTTGGGCAAGCAAGCGGCAGGAAAACATTGCAAAAATGCAATGTTCAGTCCTCCGAATTCTTGTTAACACTTGCTCACATTCCACGAAATACAATATAGTGTAACTTGCTTAATGTTGCTCCTTGAGATTTTTTTTTTTTTCGAATATGTGCCCATTTTTAAAAGATACAGAGAAGAAAGCAGGACAGCCTCACCAAAGGACACGTAGGTGTGCATTTCAGAGAAATCTTTTTTTTGGCAATAGGCCCTCATTCAGCGTCTTTATCTTCCAAGCTCCTGAAAAGTGCTTTGCTGTCAGGACTGATTTTTAATCTCTCTTTCAGCTGTGCAACATCCAGAATATGATCCTCTAATGGAAAAAGTATGCAGAAGAACCCAAACGCTAACATTAGGTGCTTAAGATTGCTCTCATCAACGGACACAGGGCTGAATATTTCTGCTGAAGAGCTGGTAATTGATTTTCAGTTCTGACTATTTTCACAACATTTGTTGCCCAGTACACTGACTAAAACACACAAAGAACAGTTACAGGAATTGGGTATGTCGAGTAGGTCTGTAACCGTCATAAATATGAACCGGTTGGATGCTGATCGCATGATCGTGGGAAATGCTGCAAAGTTTGCAATCTCTGAAAAATGGTCATAAGTCACTTTTTTCAGTGCTGTTGGGACTCTGAGCGGTCACTAAATGAACTGCTGTAAGTCAAGGACCAGCTGTACTGAGAAATAATTCAGCGTGAGGCTCTACAGAAGGTCTCTTTATCTAAGATGACCAACTTTTTTACAATGAAAAGGAGGACACAAATAAATTGAAGAAAAAAAAATATCGTAAATAAAAGAAACATTTTATTCATTGCAACAATAATATAGACAACTTGCATGTGCAAAGTTTGCCAGCCGGGTGTTTTGGCGCGCTCAGCAGCAATTCCTCTTGGCTTTCGAAAGCCAGCAGTGGGAGTAGAACAGCTCATGCAAAAGTTGAAAACAAAACCCATCAAAAAAAGGTGCCGGAAAGCCGTTCTGAGCATTCTATGAGGGGGGGAAAAAGCCCTGCAGATTAGTCTTCAAATATCGAAAAGGAGGACATGAAGGAGGACACTTTTTGAGGGAGGACAGAACTTACAAAAGGAGGACTGTCCTCCCTAAAGGAGGACGGTTGGTCACCTTACTTTATCTCACCTGCCTGCTTTTGCACAGAATCAGACACAAAGGAGATACTGGGCCAAGGAGTCCTTTGGTGCAATGGGCCTGTGGGAGAGCAATGGGACAATGGGGTCAACCCATTCAAGACAGCATCATTAACTCTAATGCATTTCTCTAGGAAGGGAGGCAGCTGGAGTGAGAGAGGGAGGGAGGGAGGGAGTGAGAGAGGCACAAAAGCACCCCACCATCTTCTCCTGCTTATGCAAGCAAAGCTGTCAGAACTAAAGAATCCATAGATGGCAAACGCTGGGCCTTGTAATTACACAGCCAGCCTCTGTCTGCCTCCTGCTACGGCCACCTCCCAGGTGGAATGGGATGGCCTTTTGGAAATGGAGAGGGCAGCACGATTAAAAGGATGGAGGGCAGGCACCACACGCCTTGCCGCTGGCAGGGGATGGATTTTAATTAACTCAACTGCAACCATCCAGAGAGAAATTTGGAAGTGGTGGCCGGGAAGTCAGGACCGTGGGGGGGGGGAATGTCAAAGGCCATGCCTTTTGGGAAAGGAGGAAAAGATTGACACTCCATGTGGCCCGCTTGTCAATATTTGCTTGTCAGAGATGCCCCCCACCCCACCCCAGAACACAGCTTGTATCCCTTACTGAAGGGAAATTCTTGGTAGGAAGGCTTTTATTCCCAACTGTTCTCTGGATGGATGGAGACACGGCCATCCATGTGGTGGCTACGTTCCTCCATCATGGTGACCTCCAAACTAGGTATTTTCACAACCAAGAGAAGCTACACTTTGGCTAGATGTGGAATCGGGTGTGGCATTCCCTGGCGTGGAGAAGATTTTAGTGCTGCTGAACAAAACACTTTGCATTCCTTCCGGAGGGCCATATTGTCTGAGGCTAAGATGCTGTTTAACGTCTGTGGAACCCTACAGCTTCCCCAGCCTTTCTTTCCTGCTCATTTCAGAGCATTGCTTCAGATCAGCATTTCTCAACTTGCAACTTTAAGATGCGTGGACTTCAACTTCCAGAATTCCCCAGCCAGCATGATGGATTGGGGAATTCTGGGATTTGAAGCCCATGCATCTTAAAGTTGCCAAGCTTGAAAAACACTGCTCTGGATCAAAATAATAATAATAATAATGATGATGATGATGATGATGATGACATTGGGAGGGACCTTGGAGGTCATCTAGTCCAACCCCTTGCTCAGGCAGGAAACCCGATACCATTTCAGACAAATGGCCGTCCAGTCTCTTCTTAAAAGCTTCCAGTGTTGGAGCATTCACAACCTCTGGAGGCAGGTTGTTTCACTGGTTAATTGTTCTCACTGTCAGGAAGTTTCTCCTGAGTTCTAGGTTGCTTCTCTCCTTGATGAGTTTCCATCTGTTGCTTCTTGTCCTGCCTTCAGGCGCTTTGGAGAGTAGCTTGACTCCCTCTTCTTTGGGGCAGCCCCTGAGATATTGGGACACAGCTATCATGTCCCCCCTCGTCCTTCTCTTCATCAGACTAGACATACCCAATTCCAGCAACCGTTCCTTGTGTGTTTTAGCCTCCAGCCTCCTGATCATCTTAGTTGCTCTTATCTGTGCTCTTTCTAGAGTCTCAACATCTTTTTTACACCATGGTGACCAAAACTGGATGCAGTGTATTCCAAGTGTGGCCGTACCAAGGCCTTGTAAAGTGGTACTAACACTTCATGTGTTAATATAAGTGGCCTAGATCCAAAGAAGCCCAATTAAATTCCCAGTAATAGCAATCCTGAAACAGAATGCCAACAAAATAAAAAGGGCAATATGTTTAAAGAAATTTAAAGCCTCCTATTATTACCAATTTGAGCCCGCTTCATTTTTTTATTTAGAATTTTATTTTTCACCCTTCTCCCACTAAATTCTGCAGGGTAGCAAAAAAAGCCCTGCCCTTCTTTCTGTGTACCAATGTGATAGAGATATTTGCAACACTGGCATTCAGAACGTAGAGACTAAATGTCAGTCATTTCTTTTTTATACTATCAGCTTACTTCGGGGGCCACAAAAGCACCGATCAGTATCCCAAACCCTAACAATGCAGAAGACTAAATATTTGGCAACTAGAAATAAATCTGTTAAGTTTCAGGAGAAGGATCAGAACTGCATCACAGGGTCTGGCTTTCCTATCAGGGCAAAAGTCTTTTCTTTCTAAAAGAAAGATTTGGCTGAGTTTTCCAGCCAAATATTCTTGACCTATTTTCAGAAGAATTACTGTAGAGGGAAAAACAAAACAAAACAAAACCTATCGGATCAGGTTAAATATGTTAAGTACATGGCAACTGTTCGTTTTTTCCCCCCACTAATGGCATCTACCACAGTCTTTGAGGCATAGTGAATTCTGTTAATGATTTTTTTAAGTCGAGGAGGAGGAAGAGGAAGAGGAAGAAGAAGAAGAGGAGGAGGAGGAGGAGGAGGGGGAGGAAGAAGAAGAAGAAGGAAGAAGAAGAAGAAGAAGAAGAAGAGGAAGAGGAAGAGGAAGAGGAAGAGGAGGAGGAGGAGGAGGAAGACTGTGGAGTCCTTGGTGCTCTCTGAGCTGTTTTCTTGCAGATGTTTCATTACCCAGCTAGGTAACATCATCAGTGCTAGAAGGGAGAGAGGTTTGAGGTGGAGGAGGAGGAAGAGGAGGAGGAGAACTGTGGAGTCCTTGGTGCTCTCTGAGCTTGGCTGTTTTCTTACAGATGTTTCATTACCCAAACTAGGTAAGATCATCAGTGCAAGCCTTATTCCCTTCTAGCACTGATGATCATACCTAGTGTGGTAATGAATTATCTGCGAGAAAATCAGCCAAGCTCAGAGAGCACCAAGGACCTCTCATTTCAAATCTGAGCTACAAATATTCTCCTTTATTGGTACCACAGATGGGAAAATTTTCATTCCTCCAAGTCAAACTTTCCTCAGTCTTTTATGTTCCTCCTTAAGCATCGTAGAGTTTGCTGATCCAGTTTTTTTTTTTTTTATGTCCATGCTGACCTTGCCCAATATGCTGTCCATGGTTTCCACCCCCCCTCTTTCCAGTCAGGTCTCTCCCCATCCTTTCTGCATGAGTCACACTCTCAAGCTTGGCTAAAAGCAGGCAGTTTCAGTCTAGCATGACAGACATTGTCAAAGATGTTTAATGTATCTGACAGGGTTGAATTTGGATGGGAAGCAGCTTAAATTAATGCTGATCCGTGGATTTTGCCACTTGCCCTCAAGCAGAGATGAGGAATCATGGACGCCGACCAGCTTTTTCAGACTATCCCTTGATATTAGATATACTGGCCAGGATTGTTGGTAACTGGGGCACTGGGTTGATGACTTCCATGCTACGGCACTCACTCAGCCAAACCCTATTAGGATAAAAATGTTACAGCCCCAAAACTTTTGTATGCTACAGCTCTTATAAGTAGGCCGGATCAGGAAGCAGCCTTCACCCAAAAAAATCTAAAAAACTGTATTTTGTTGATCGAGGTTATCGTAACAGCATTCTCCCTTCACTCCACCTTATACCAAAGAAAGTCAAGGTGGGAAAATCTTGACTTTCTTCCTCACACTTTCTTGTTTTCTCAGGCTAAGCTAATGGTTTACTCGAAGTTTCCACCTATTTTCTTCAAGCAAGCCCATCTTTGCTTTCCTTAAGAGTAGATGATTTGTTTTAACCCATTGGGAGTCCAATTCAAAGCCGATGCTTCTCAGACTTGGAACGAAAGTGGGAATGTTGTGTCAATATTTAAGCCCGGAGAAATGAATTCAAGTTTTCCTCATTCAGTGACAGTTAAATAGGGCAGCATGGCCGTGTGAGAGCACTCAGATTGAGGATCATGAACTGTAGGAATCTGTTTTCGGATGGTTTGACCTGTTTTTGCCAGCAGCCAGAAAGTTTGCCTATAAATCTCTTTTGTTCCATGTTTATGTGGCAAGAAAGAAAAACCACAAGGAATGTAGAACAGATGCAAAAAAAAAAAAAAAAAAGACAGCATCCAACTCTTCTGCTTAAAATATATCCAAGGCAGAAAAAGATTTAGCATGTAAATAGGAAAGTGCAGTCACTGACTTACTTTAAAAAAAAGAAAGAGAAGAAAATGAAAGCGGGGGGGGGGGAGGGAAATACCAAGTTTTATTGGAAAGTCTAGTGGCACTATTCATTTTAGAGAAAGAAAGAAAGAAAGAAAGAAAGAAAGAAAGAAAGAAAGAAAGAAAGAAAGAAAGAAAGAAAGAAAGAGGGAGGGAGGGAGGGAGGGAGGGAGGGAGGGAGGGAGGGAGGGAGGAAGGAAGGAAGGAAGGAAGGAAGGAAGGAAGGAAGGAAGGAAGGAAGGAAGGAAGGAAGGAAGGAAGGAAGGAAGGAAGACTAGTCAAAGAGAACCTGAAGATAAGAACTAGGATTATTTTCAGATGATTGTTAGTTGGAAACTGCTTGGGCTTAGTAACAACATCTCTTAAAGGGTTTTATCTATGGAACTGTGGGAAAGAAATCAAGAAATGCAATGTTGCTACCAGCATTCCACATTTGATAATATCATTAAGAAGAACTAGGCTGAATCAGGCTTAGCTTTTTGACTTACCAGCCACCAGCCTGATGCATTCAAGAAGGTTTTAACCACAGGCAGGAAGCTTATCTTTCAATATTAATAAGATTAGTGGTCATTAATAGCCTTTTCATTCATTCATGACTGTGCTTCCTTTCAAACTGCCTTAAGTGCGTGGCCATCATTGCATGTAATGGTGCTGAATTCCTCGATTTAACTAACTGCTGGCTAAAGAAACAGTTCTTTCTACCCCAGTGTTTTTCAACGGTGGCGACTTGAAGAACTGTGGACTTCAATTCCCAGAATTCCCCAGCCAGCATGCTGCTCTGCCTTGATTTAGGAGGCTATTATCTAAGACACATAGCTTATAAAGTTTATTTTAATATATGTTCTTCCAGGCAACTATCTTAGCTGGAAAACATAGTCTATATCCCAAAGAGCCATGGTGGCGCAGTGGTTAGAATGCAGTATTGCAGGCTAACTCTGCCCACAGTCTGGAGTTCGATTCTGACTGGCTCAAAGTTGACTCAGCTTCCATCCTTCCGAGGTCGGTAAAATGAGAACCCAGATTGTTGAGGGCAACATGCTGACTCTGTAAACTGCTTAGAGAGGGTTGTAAAGCACTATGAAGCAACATACATGTCTAAATGTTATTGCTATCTTTTAGCACCATTCTTCACCCAACTGTCACTTCCCAGAATTCACCTGACATTTATAGGTGTTTCAGGAAAACTGATTAGTGCACCATAAGTCTCCCTGGCATTGGTTGTGTCAAAGAGCCTCTCATACACAATTATGACAGAGCATCCATCCAGGCAGAAAATGTATCTCTTGGCTGGGATACAAGAAAACTGGACCATATAACTATTAAACTACACTGACTGTTCCTTGCATACATTCATGTATCATGTTGAATGACGCACCTACCTTATAAAAAAGCACCTTGGCATGGTAATCTATCTCTGCCATCTTGAGAAATTGAATCCATATCGACATGTACAGCATTTGAATGTCTACTCCTGACAGCAACCTGAAATTATGTATAAAGAGGGTAGTTTGAATTAATTACAAGATGTCAACAGGTAGGTTACTTGGTCTAGAATATGATCAACTATTTGAATTTTTGCATGGGTCATAAACATTAGATTCAACACCTGTCCAGTCTTCTCTGGATCTGGAAGTTAAGCCTGGCTGGATGTCTTTGATTTAATACCCTTACTCCCATATCCCATTGGTTCATTTACAACGGTTGGGAGACTCTAGAGCTGTTCTCTTTAATGTGGTACCCTCTGGATTACAACAACAAGTATTCCTAGGTAGCCCAACCAATATATACTGTAGGAATTCTAGGGGTTGTAGTTTCAACCCATCTGGAGCATGCCTTGTTGGAGAGGACAATTGCAAAAGAAAATGAACCGGTTCGATAGACTGGCAGACCACATACAGAAGGGGTCCTCAACCTTGGCAACTTTAAGCTTATGGACTTCCAACTCCCAGAATTCCTTAGCTAGCAAAGCTGGCTGAGGAATTCTGGGAGTCGAAGTCCACAAGTCTTACAGTTGCCATGGTTGAGGACCTCCAACATGCAGGACCTGCAAAAGTACTTGAACTGAAACCAGCAAAGACTCGTGCAAAGCATCCATCTGGAACCTCTATATTGGAGTTACCTTCCATATCCACTATTATTGCAAAAACCATCACTATAATACCCCACACCCTCCACCAAGGCACCACCTTCTAAAATTCAAGAGGCCTGGGCTGGTTAGCCAACTCTTAATGCTCATATATGTCATATAGAGCCAGTTTGATCCAGTGGTTAAGGCACCCAGCTGGAAAGCAGGAGACTGTAAGTTCAAGTCCTGTCTGAGCCATGAAAAATCAGCTGGGTGACTTTAGGCCAGTCACACACTCTCAGCCCAACCCACCTCTGGTCAATTGTTGCGAGGAAAATAGATGGAGAAAGGTGTGTTGGATTTATTCGCTGCCTTGAGTTACAACAATAAACAATAAGGCTGGGATGCCAATAAATAAATAAAAGGCATTGAAAAGGATGCTTGAGTATCTAAATCATACAGACATTTGTGTGGCTGTCTACTAGACACAAGACTGGCTCTTTCATTTGCTCAAAGGTGGCGATTATCCCCTTAAATGAGAAGTCGCCAGTGCATCCTTAAAAAGGCAGTTTAAAGGTAACAATTTTGTACAACTTTTAATTTGGAAGAAGGAGAAGTCTGCTACAGGGGAATGCCCACCCGGGAACATGAAAAACTGGACTGAGTAACAGTTCGATGGTCAAGTGCTTGCTTTGGTTGGATAAATCTCCAATCTGCAATAAGATTGATTATTGGGGATGGGATGGTAAGGAATTACTGGGGATACAGAGAAAGAGGAAATAAAGAAAAAAAAAATACCACTAAGGCAGCAGCCAGCAACTTTAGTACCTGTTAACAAATAGCATAAGAAAGGCTGAGCGCCAAAGAATTGAGGCCTTTGAATTATGGTGCTGGAGAAGACTCCTTCGAGTCCCTTGGACTGCAAGGCGTTCAAACCGGTCAGTCCTAGAGGAGGTCAACCTTGACTGCTCTTTAGAAGGCCAGATCCTGAAATTGAAACTCAAGTACTTTGGCCACCTAATGAGAAGGAAGGACTCACTGGAAAAGGGCCTAATGCTGGGAAAGATTGAGGGCAATAGAAGAAGGGGACGACAGAGAATGAGATGGCTGGATGGAGTCACTGAAGCAGCAGGTGTGAACTTAAATGGACTCCAGAAGATGGTAGAGGACAGGAAGACCTGGAGGAACGTTGTCCATGGGGTCGCGATGGGTCGGACACGACTTCGCAATTAACAACAACAACAACAACAAATAGCACAAGCCTGCATAATCAACATTTAAGTTTCTCTTTCTTCAAAAGAAGGGCATAGAGGATTCAGTTAAATTACATTCTTATTTTGTTCTGCAAATCTCCACACACGTTCCAGCACTGAAATATTACATGTGATTAATTTCCATATTTTTCACATAAATGTGAAAGACTGGGCATGACATGTACTGTAACAATTAAATGACCAAAATAAAGGACAAGAGGGAGTTTTTTTTAAAAAAAAATAAATAAATCTAATGCACATGGTGAAATAAAGGACCTGTGGTCAGAATTCATATTGTACATTTATCTCCCCATTCCCTTTCACAAATGACAACCATTTCTGAGATGATTTGGTAAATCCTAAAATAAAGGGATTTTTGGCGTGACTTAGTGTGCGGTTAGCCATTCTACAATTTTTTATTTAAAAAGAAAACAAAGCAAAACATTTAACTGACTGCCTCCATGGGAAAAAAAAATCAAGCACCCAGATAAATTTTAATTACATTTGTCAAGGCCTTGCAAGTGACGGTGTTTTTTTTTTTTTTGCTTTATTTTCCAAAGTATGTGTCTTTAGAACACACTGTGTAAAACAAACATGTTGCCAGAACACAACAAAAGCTGAAGAACTCACAAACACATGCAATTCTAAAGCAGGGTGCCAACTGAGTCTGAAGCATCACATCAGATCATTTGAATCAATTTGATCCGGTTCAAACCATGTGAACACATGCATTTCTGGCATCTAACGATTCCTTTTGATTTCTCACATGGAAACTGGTAAGCCCATCCTCGTATTTGGTAAACAGACATGAACAGCGTCATGTTCAATTTTACATCGATCAGTTCAAAAAATGCAACACGAAGTTCAGCATTTGCAAAGTGGATGAATCAAAATGACAGGATAAAATGCTGCCTCTTGGACCTTGAAGACTCTGACTGATCAGGCTATCCCTATAAAACTAAGTCCCACACTTCACAATAATAAAACCAGCTAAAAGCATAAGGTTTCATCTCCAAACTCACAACAGTTAACTGCAGGAGGCAGTTAATTTAGGAAATAGCAACTCTTCCTCAATGCTATTAGACTTCCATCTCATTCAGCTCAAAGTTTAAAAGAAAGAAGTTGTTTTCAGACTTTTTTTAAAAAAAAAAATAATAAAGTTGTGACATTATGCATAATTGTGTGGTTAAACAATTTTTGGTAAACAAGCTAATTTGGGGGTAGCAGGGTGCACGCTGCCTTAAAAGAGGGGAAAATAAATGACAGTTGCCCAATTCTCATTGTGAAAGGCCATAGTTAACAGATTGTCCTTCCTGCTCTGGAATTTACATTCCACAGATGGAGGGGTCAACAAGAGGTGTCCAAACAGATGAAAAATTCTAATTTTAGTTCTAGAGCTGTCGGCTGTAAATTAAATACAGCCTCAGTGCTTGGGGTTCTGCAATGCAGACTGTCTCTTTTCAGGACAGAGTGCATATTTTCTCCAAACACACTTCAGGAGATGATTAGACTCCTTTAAAGCCATTTCCTATTATAATTATTATTTTTCTGAAATTAGGCACAAGCATGTGATTAAAACTGTGAGCTCACTTATGTAATGGTTGCTATTATTAGTTAATGTTTTATTGTGTTTGTTATTATCTGAACCACAGTAGACCCCGAAGTTCAAAACTGAGATTAAGGACTTTAGGGACTCATAAAAGGCACATATTCGGCACATCCGTTCAGAAAGACCTAGAACCCAATAGGAGGGAACAGGGTTTAATAGCAAGCCTGCATGTTTCCCAAAGAATGGGACAACTCATCACAGCCAACTCATCATCACAGCCAACTCACCATGGCCAACTAGCCACAGGACAATTTAACAATTTAATTTTGTAAAATAATTTTAAAAATAATTTAATTGTTGCCATTCAGATTTCATTTTCTCTCTCCTCATGCATCCATGCCGCCATTTCTTCTCTTATCCTGCAGCGAACTAGCCATGGCGAGGTAGTCTTATATCTTACAGAGAGTTGTTCTAGACCAGGGCTCTTCAAACTCCTGTCCTAGAGCCTGTTTTCCATACTGAATGTCTTGGCTTCAGTCACCAGTCTTCCAAGTACAGCTCAGATCATGAAAGCTTATTAGTCAGTTGATGTAGCTCATACTCTTAGTTCTGTACAAAGCAACTATCTCTATTCCTATCCTATCCCAGCTGCCCAGAGTCACTGTGGACAGGGGACGGCTGGCCTATAACTTCAATAAATAAATATATACAGATAGTCCTCACCTTACGACAGTTTATTTAGTGAGCATTCAAAGTTACAACGGCACTGAAAAAAGTGACTTATGACCATTTTTCACACTTCAGGCAGTGGTGGGATTCAGCCGGTTCGCACCAGTTCGGCAGAACCAGTAGCTAATTTTTTTATTGCCCAGGCCCAGAATGGACTTCCGGAAGCGGCATCCATGCAGAGACCCGGTTGTTCACGGATTTGAATCCCACCACTGACTTCATGTTGCGACATCCCCATGGTCAAGTGGTCAAAATTCAGATGCTTGGCCAACTGACTCATATTTATGACCGTCCTGGGGTCAAATGATCCCCTTTTGCAGCCAAGCCAATGGGGTAAGACAGATTCACCTCACAACCGCGTGACTAACTTCACAACTGCAGCGATTTGCTTAACAACTGGAGCAAAGGAGGTCGTATAATGGAGTAAAATTCACCTAACCAATGTCTCACTTAGCAGTAGAAATTTTGAGCTCAGTTGCAGTCATAGGTTGAGGATTCCCTGTATTTAAATTAGCTGGCCCTTTAGAAAAATATCAGGATCAGAATCTTTTCCTTCCAAAGGATTTCACCCTGGAGTTATAAAGACCTTGCTTTGCTTTTCAAAAACCATGTTTTTCCTACAGAATACAGGAAGGTGAGCTTGGTTAGGATCCCTTGGCTTGCAGCCCACCGAGAAGCATGGAATTCTGGCAGGGCCACTTTCTAGCAAATGTGGGTGGTAAATTATGTACAGGTAGACATGTTTGGTCTTGGAGAAGCTTAACACAACTATTAATATCAATCCAAACAGGTTAAAAATTAGGCAAAGTGTTCCTAACTTACTCTCCCCTGAGGCCATCATGCTGGTGCCATTCCTCTTGCGATCTTTACTCATCAAAATGTAATAATAATAATAATAAGGCTGCCCAGTTGCAAGCCTATGGCTCATGCCTGGAGTAGACAACTCCAGAATCACGCCTGCCAACTTCTTCCCTGGCAGGACTTTACTAACAGGCATAGCTTAAAAACAGCATCTCTCCGTGGGTGTCTATTTATGCATAAACCACAGGCTGAAACTAAAAGACAACTATTGCTGGAGAAAATTACAGTGGCAGGGCAGGCTATGAATTTCACTCCGGCTTCTGAAATCTATTCTAGAACATATCCTTGCATCTTTTCTCCTTGTTAAAAAAAAACAAAGGAGAATTTTGCTGGCCAGGATTTAAACTGATTATAAAAATTTGCCCTATGCTTCCTTGGTTACTAATACAGCCTTAAAATCATCTTAGAATCCTTCTCCTCAATAATTCTGCTAAAATAATCCTTACTGGCTATATTTTTGTCTGATTGCTAGTGCAAAAAAAAAAAAACACCTGAAGATTTCATTTGGCTTTCGAGCTATTGGAAATTGCAGAATCCTCTCCAAGTCAGAGAGAAACGAAACAAGTTATCTCTCTATCTGCAATTCCTTTGGGGAATAGGATCCATTAAGCACCATGAATAGTTCTTCCCCCTCCACTTTCATTATTAGAAAGCTGTTTCACCTTCTGGTTTCCATCTTAAATGTTTGCTTTGGAAGAAACCAGGCTCAGTGTTCATCTCTGTAAAGTTCTGTAGAGCAAAGCACACAAAGGATCTCTAAACTCCAAAGCTACAATCAGCTTTTAAAAGAAAAGAAAAAAAAGTCGCAGGAGTTAGAATCTCAAACCTAAAGTAACTCTTTTGCTTTGCTCTCAACATTTCACACCACGTGCTTATTTTTTTTTCTCTCTCCCCTTTTTTAAAATAAACTCACCCTAGCTCTGGTTTACATCCCCTTGGAAGCAGCTAGCAAAATGAACTGAATATCTCTTTGGCTGCGTCTTTTCTCTTTTCCTCATTATTATTTTTAATTGCACTGTTGACGTTTCCATTTTGGGCATGGAGGAAGCTCACAGATGCCCAGTTATACTTCTGATACTCTCTTGAACAGCTGATGGGTCAGTTAATTTTAGGGAAAAAAATCAGAAGCTAGAAGAAAGAGGAGAGAGAAAAAATCCACCTATAGGCTCTTCAGAACAGCTCTTTAACTTTTTTTGTGCAGGTTAGGGTTAAGATTAGGATTCTTAGCAAGAGCCTCAATACACACAGTCCTCAATTTACAACAGTGCATTGAGAGACCGTTGGAAGTTACGATGGCACTGAAAAAAGTGACTTATGACCATGTACTGTAGCTCTGCACAGATTAAAGAAAATTATTATTCTAATTCAGTGGAGAAATGGGGGGGAGGAAGGGAGGGAAGGAAGGGTTACATTCCTGCAATTGTCTTGTTTTACTCTGTTGTTCTTGTTATGTTATTCCCACTGAGAACTCAATATAGAGCAATATTATTATTCAACACAATAGGGAGCCTGGAAAAATTAATAGGAGTTCCCCATGCAGTATTCTCCAGATGTTCTAACATGTTGACTGGCAATGCTGGGAGTTATAGCCCCAAGCCAACTGATTGGGGTGGGGGGTGGGGTGGGAAGGCCACTACCCTTATGATGTTCCTCCAATAAGTTTGTGGCTATAGCAACTAGGCCTAATATTCTTCTACTTCTTCCCATTGGCTAGCATGGCAAAGCTGCTGTGCTCCTAAACAGGCTAAAGTGGAAAGGAAGAGAACCATAAAGAGATGCTACCTCTTCTGTTGAGTCAAGGCATCATCATCCTACAGCTGACGCCACCTGGAGAATAAGGAAGAACATCTATGCTGGAATAATGTATTGAAGTCTTTCTTCAAAACTCTCTTTTGTTGAAATCCACATCTCCATCTTATTAGCCCACAAAGCATAATAAATTCATGCCACAGCTAGTATTAGAAGAACAAGCTGCTTGAGTTGGTTCCCTTTTCTCCTAAATGCTAGAAAATTGATAGAGGAACTCAGATAGGAAAGCTCAGAAAGGTTTGTTGTTGACATAGCTCACCTTTTCTAGTGATCATTATTATACGAGATCCATGGTTCTTGCTGAAAACAGCATCGCCATGTTTCTTCCAGATTTTATTCCATCCCTAGCTAGAATGATATAGCAACTCTTTCTAAATTATATCTGGTGCCAAGATCTCTTTTTCATGCATTCCACCTCCTGAGCCCAAGCTAATATATTCAAGTGAAGTATTCCAAGTGTTAACATTCCTTCCAAACTTACCCAAAGCCATTTGGACACTTCCCACTGTAATCATTTTAGGCCAACTCGTTAATTTGTGTCTCTGTTCAGTTTTAATTGTAATAGACTTGCAACAGAGCATTGAAGAGAAGCTTCTTGCAAGTGTCTCTGGCAACTTTTGTTACTCTTGACTCAAGACAGGATGAGATTTGCAGATTTATTAGAGTGGCCTTCACTGCCAATTCCACTAGAGGAGTGTCTAGGAGGCTAAGATAAGAATCAACAGTAGCAGACATACAGATCAGTTCTCTGATTACAAATCTTTCATCCTCAGAAAGGAATTGTCACCTTTGTAAAACTTCATTTTGCAAGGCGCAAGGTCTGTTTCAACTATGGTACTGGAGAAGACTCCTATGAGTCCCTTGGACTGCAAAGCAATCAAACCGGTCAGTCCTAGAGGAGATCAACCCTGACTGATCTTTAGAAGGCCAGATCCTGAAGTTGAAACTCAAGTACTTTGTCCACCTAATGAGAAGGAAGGACTCACTGGAGAAGAGCCTAATGCTGGGAAAGATGGAGGGCAATAGAAGAAGGGGACGACAGAGAAGGAGGTGACTGGATGGAGTCACTGAAGCAGTAGGCCTGAGCTTAAATGGACTCCAAAAGATGGTAGAGGGCAGGAAGGCCTGGAGGAATGTTGTCCATGGGGTCGCGATGGATTGGACATGACTTCGCAACTAACAACAACAACAGCAACAAAGGTCTGTTGGTAGAACTATTCTCCCTTCAGTTCTTGAAAATCAAAATTAAAGTCTCTGGCATTATGGAAGAAGCAGAAGCAGAAGAAGGCAGGTCTATGGCAACTCGCCATAGCCAACTTGCAAGGGACAACTCACCGCAGGACAAGATTTACACTAATATTGAAGAAATAGTTGAATAGAATCATTGAAGAAAGGATGACAAAGGAAGGCCAAAATGAAAGGTGAATGACAAAAATTAAAATAAGTTGTCCCATGGCAAATTGGCTATGGCAGGTTGGCTGCAGCGAATTGTCCCATTCCAGGAGAAGACACATGAGCACATGATTAAGAAGACATGGGCACATGATTAAGTTAGGCCAACTTAATTCATTCATTGTATGGGGCCACAGAGTGAGAGGATATGATCCACTTTTCCTGTCCTCAAAGCTGTCAAAGGAAAAAGACCTTGGCTAGGCATATTTTGAGTGCTCCCCTTGTGTTTATGGCCTGTCCAATTTTTCACCCAACTTTACAGCTATGCTTATCCTTTCCCAAAAACTCTGTTCTGGTCTTCCTCACCAGGCAGCACCTACTGAAAGTGTTCGCAAAGAGGCCCTCCATTAAATTATCAGCAATTGGATCCAGCCTTGCCTAAAATGTTAGCCATTTCACCCCATCACCCATTAAGCAAAGAATGGGTGCAAAGATGAGACAAGAGGATGAAATTATAGTGGTAGAACATTGACAGCAAACAGAACATCCATCCTGCAATTATTACAGGTTTATAGACCTGGAAAAGCTTTACTCAACCCTAATGCTAAACAAGAGCAGGTCCCACATTATTTTTATGAGTTCCACAGGGGCAATTAAGATTCCTGTTGATGCATCACATTCTTGGCTCAATTATCTCTTTACCTCCACCCCCAGGAACAATTGTTTCTACCCAACCCTAACAACTACATGGGTCTGCAAAGTAGAGTGGTGGAATTTACACACCACGCTATAAGCCAAAATTAAATAAATCTTAGCTTCGCAGGGGATGTCAACCCTGCAACAGCATACTTGGTCACTAGCTGATATCAGCTAATAAATCTAGACCAGTGAAAATTCCATCTCTTCTAACATGTTCTGACCTTCCAATACATTGGTGGATTTTTTTTTTTTTTTTGGCGCCAAGACAGCAAAGGAATTAATCATACAAAAGGCTTAAGTGTCAGCATTACAGATGACCTTAGGAATGGTCTAACACCCCCCTCCCCCCGCATTAAAATTCTTTATTTCCCCCATGAACTTTTCTTAGCCAATATAAAATATTTATTCCAGATACACTATGGCTGCCCTCTCTGAAAGACCATTCTCCCTTCGCTATCTCGGTCCACTGGGGTAAAAATAACTTAGCCGTGCTATCAAGCTGAGTTTAGCAAGACCACACGATAGCTATTAAACATGCCAAAGTTCCTGGTTTTGCACAATCGGCATTTTGCACATACTTCCCTCCTTTGGAAACAGGGCATCGGGTTAAACATTAACCACCTTTCTGAAATCTGCATGCCCCCCCCCCACCCCAACTCAGTAAAATGGAAGACCTCCAAATTACCTGGACTTATCTAGCCTTGCTGTTATCTTTCCACGTTTCCTCATTCTACATTTCCACCTACCAACAGATCCCAACAAGAAGGCATCTCTGCCCCAAATCAATTCCAACTTCAGGTCATCCTCAACTTAAGACCACAACGGAGCCCAACAGTGGTGTTGCTAAATGAGACATTTATGAAACGAGTTTTGCTCCGTTTTAAAGCCTTTCCTGCCATGCTTGTTAAACAAATCTGCAGTTGCTAAGTTAATAACACGGTTGTTAAGTGAAACCGGCTCCCCCCTTGACTTTGCTTGTCAGAAGGTCGCAAAAGGGGATCACGTGACCCCCCCCAGGACAACGCAACCGTCATAAATATGAATCAGTCGCCAAGGGGCCGGATTTTGAGGGATGCTGCAACGGTCGTAAGTGTGAAAAACGATCATAAGTCACTTTTTTCAGTGCCGTTGTAACTTTGAACGGTCACTAAATGAACTCTTGTAACTCAAGGGTCACCTGTAATTGAAACGATTATGGTACAATGGATTCCAGAAAACTAATATCGTGCAAAGTTGTCATACTGTTCTCCTCCAGCTGCTGTGTTTAGGAGAATAATTTATTAGATCCCTATTCCTAATTGAGATGAGTCTCCACTGCAGGGGGGGGAAACCCCCCAATCAGGTAAAAAAGGTGTCAATGAGAGCTGCTTGCTTTAAAAAGCAAGGCAAATTGCACTAAAATGCCTGTGACATTTTATGGGCATGAAGAAAGCAAATGACAATTAATTGTTCTGACTGTGAAACTCAAGCAGAAATTGGATAGAACCAACAAGGCCGATGCTGGAGAAATGAAAGAATACACCATCTCTGTTCATCTCACAACCAACATTCCCAATTTTTCTTTAAGAGTCAGCTTTAAGACATGCCTTCTGCAAAACCTAAAGAAATATCTAGCCTAGCTTCATCAAGCTACTTGTTTATCAAATTTTGGTATCACCTGTGCCACACTCAGCACTCAGAGAAGTCTCAGCTTTTAGTCAGATTCTGCCAATGTCCTAAATATTTCAGCCAAAGTCCTTAGCTGATCATTCTGTTCATTACAGTGCTTGGGAAAATCATCTCATTAAGGGATACCTTTCACTACCCTTTCTTCAAAACTCATCTAGATGGAAGTGTCTACATTATTACAAGAGCCGTGGTGGTGCAGTGGTTTGAATGGAGTATTGCAGGCTAACTCTGCCCACAGACTGGAGTTTGTTCCTCCCTGGCTCATGATTGACTCAGCCTTCCATCCTTCCAAGATCAGTAAAACTGAGGACCCAGATTGTTGGGGGCAAGGTGCTGACTCTAAACCACTTAGAGAGGGCTGTAAAGCATTGTGAAGCGGTATGTAAGTCTTTGTGTTATTGCTGTTTGCAAGTCTGGTTTTTCTTTCTTGCAAACAAAGTGAACTGCTGATTTGTAAAAAATAAGTCTTCCAATATATCGGAGACTGTGAAGCATTCTTACCTCTTAGTAATGCTCACAGGGGCTACCAGAGGTTGGACTTTGCATCTGGAGAACCACAATGCTCAATACTTAGAAGCCACACTGAAAATGACTAATTTTATCCTGGGATGTTGCCATATAGACCAACACCATGTAGCTCAGCTCTGTCTAGACCAGTCTTTCTCAAGTGGGCTTCCATGAAATTCTAGGGTTGCAAGAAAGATTGTGATTGGGGGGGAAAAAACCCTTTTAATTTTGCCTACCCTGTAGTGCTAGCTGTAGACATAATACAATAATTTTTATGCACGAGTTCCCTGGAACCTTAAAATTATTTCAAGGATTCTTCCATGGTAAAAAGTTTGAGAAAGACTAATCCATTCTGACCCACAGCATCTGTCCAGAATTTCAGCCAGAAATGTCATCCTCACCCACTACATGACCTCTTCTTGTACAGTATTGCAAAAAATCACCATCAGCCTTCTGCTCATAAACTCAGCCGATTTACCATCTCCTCCTCCACAGCCGCTTATAATCTTTGCTCATCACCTTAGCAATGGCTTGCCATTTATATCAGCCCAAGACTAAACAAGACTGAGAATCTTCTTGCTCTACAAAGAGGCTCATAAAATGAACCAGATCTGAAGGGAGGCGGAAGGAGAGGAAAAACGCCAGCCAAAACGCAAGGATATTGTGTTGAATTCTCTGCATCTCATTTCCAAAACAGTCTAGCCACCATCTGCCAAGCAAGATCAGCGGCTGCTCCAAATGGCTCATAAATGGAAATGCATTCAAGGCAAAGGAGCTTTGCATGTAAGAAGTGGAGACCAGCTGTTTCAGAAGGAATAGAGATGTAGTCTAGGCAACACAGAGGGAAAGAAATGCAAGGAAATGTGATGTGTGTGTAGAAGAGAGAAAGAAAGTTATATATTTTCAACCCTCTAGGTCAGGGGGTCTTCAAACTTGGCTCTTTTATGACTTGCGGACTTCAACTCAGGAAAGCACGTTGGCAGGTCTCCTGCCTTGAGCAGAGGGCTGGACTAGGTTTGGACCTCCAGCCCTAGGATCCTATTCTATCTCTGATGCAATAAAGTCCCAAACTATTGTAGGACAGTTGAGAATTCTTTCAGCGAGACAATTCCTGCTGGTGTGCGTAGGTAACGTTCTATTCTTGCATCTCTAATGCTTTATATAATTTAAAACTTAAATAGCAGTTGCAGGTTTAGGCTACAAGGAGGCGGTGGGTGGGAAGCACAATTTCACACAGGCATCCATGCCATCCGCGGCTGCCTTTTACGGAGGGAGAGAATGAAATAGGAACTCCATTATGAATGCAACAGCTCACGTAAACTAGCCAGGACAGCTCCGCCAGGGAAGCCTCAGAGAATGCCAACAGTAACTCGGATTGGTTTCCAAAATAAACTCACTGGAAGGAGAAACAACTCTGCACATCAGAGAGATGGCAGTAAAAGTTAAAAACGGGAGGGGCGGGGGGGGACTTTTCCTCCTCCATCTTTTGTCAATGTCATTCTTAAAAGGTTGCTTTTGAACAGGCCAGCTTTCTCAGAAGCTTAACAAAACAGCCGGAATCTCGAGTAGCCAACAAAAATGCCAATGAACACCAGGACAAGGTCTCGCTTTATGCTTTCCATCTGATGGAGCCTACTGAAGTTAATTCCACACAAGAGGACCTCTGCTGCTGCTCTGCCATTCCAGTGAATGATGTCACTTTGCTCCAGCCTCACTTGAGGCTGAAGCTCAGAAGGTGAGCCCACCCAGTTCAGCTTCTGCGAGTGATGCTTGTTTAATTAATGCCTTTTGCTAACAACGGGCTTCAGGCCTTTGCAATTACTTCCAGCGGGACTCTAGAAAGAGTGCAGAGAAAAGCAACAAAGATGATTAGGAAACCGGAGGCTAAAGCATATAAAGAATGGTTGCTGGAATTGGGTACGTCTAGTTTAATGAAGGGAAGGACGAGGGGGGACATGAGAGCAGTCTTCCAATATCTCAGGGGCTGCCCCAAAGAAGAGGGAGTCAAGCTATTCTCCAAGGCGCCTGAAGGCAGGACAAGAAGCAACAGATGGAAACTAACCAAAGAGAGAAGCAACCTAGAACTAAAGAGAAACTTCCTGACAGTTAGAACAATTAATCAGTGGAACGATTTGCTTCCAGAAGTTGTGGGTGCTCCATCACTGGAGGTTTTTAAGAAGAGACTGGACAGCCATTTGTCTGAAATGGTATACGGTTTCCTGCCTGAGCAGGGGGTTGGACTAGAAGATCTCCAAGGTCCCATCCAACTCTGTTGATCTGTTATTCTATTAATGTCTTTTAAAATTAAAAAAAAGAGGAGGGACTTGCCTTAACCCAAAAAAAACAGCACACAGCAGCAGCATTTCTAAGAATCCCTAAAAGGTAAAGATAATTTCAAGTATCTTACTGAAAGAAAAAGAAAAATAGAAAAAAAAAATCACTAAAATATTTTATATGTTTATTTTTTTTTATCTCCCACCTATAGATCTGGCTTGCTTTAAAAGAAGAAAACAAAATCTTGCTCTCTGGGTATTTGGTTGTTGCTTAACAAGTGGATCAAAAAAGCAAGACACAGAACACATAAAATAAGCAGAAAAGGGAAGAAGATTAATTGGCATAAGAAGTGCACAAGTTTTCCACCTTCCCCAAATCAAAGTAATTTTAAGACCTGGCATCAAGCTGGAATTAAACGATGCAGAACACCTTGCCAGGCAGCAGAGTATGAATAAAACAGCTCTTTTTCATGACTTGGCACAGAAAATAAATAAAATACTGATTTGCAGGCCCAAACAAATTAGGCCAATTGTACAAATTTGCATCTATTTCAACTCATGAACGCAGGGTTCTGGGAAAGACAATTTGCAATCCAACCCCCCCCCCCCTTTTTTTTTTTTGTCTTTCCAAAAATTTCATTCTAATTCCAGGATTGGTACATGTGGGAAAAAAAAAATCACAAACAAGCAGTGCTAGATAGCCGTTGGGTCCACTGTCTAGCATTGCTACACCCCAAATCTTTAAAAAAAAAAATCCTAAATCTGGTTTGTTCTCTCTTGGACATGCAGTCCCTTTCTCTCACACATATACACATACACAAACTCCCATGTGAGAGTGTACAGAACAGCCTTTGCAATCAGATTTAGGGAGGCAGGAAACATTAGACCCCCCCTCCAAATTAATTTCTTGAAAAAGAGCCTTGGGATAAAATTAGACTGCTGGATGACCTTAGCATTTCTTTATAGCTAAATTTTATGTTTAGGGAAATATAATAATTTTTAGGACAGGCTGAACCCAATAATTTACTGACATGTAAATTATTTAAGGAAGTGAAGGATATTAAGCAGATGCTAGCTGAACATGAAATTCAAATTCATATTTTAAATTCCGTTAATTCAGTTAGGAATTCTCACATCTAATGAGAAAATCCTGGGGAACGTTAATCATATATCTGTGAATTTGAAACGTAACAATTGCCAACAATTGGTTGCATGATAGAGTAATTCTTTAGCGATCTCGTTTTTGCTATTTGCCCAAAATAAAGTATCCACAAGAGGGTGTGAAAGTCGTTCTGGTGAGCAATACTTAAATCAATTCAACTGGTTGATTTTAAACTTGATTCCTAAAAAGTGTTCCTGCATATTAGACTGTCGCGCTGGGACTGAATCTCTTCCAGTTCAGTTGGCATCCATTGGAAAGGATGATTTGCTAGAAGTCCCTTCAACACAGATGTTTATACAGTCTTACTATCTACCTTCTTGTGGGTAACTAAGTCGAGGATTAGTCATGATCTATTCTTCTCTTGCTATTTGGTTAATTATGTCTTGAAATTGTTCTAGGAACATTAACAGCTATTGAATATTTAACCCAGTTATTAGAGCCCAAAGGGAAGATTCAGAGGGCAAGATGAAGCTGTCTTCCTGGAGCCCAAACAGGCCTGGGCAGAACACAACTCTAGATCTCCAGGGTAGAATCAGGAGTAAAATGGCAATTATTTTCAACTCCCAGAGGTTTCAGACTTGCAACAACAGCACTGTGCTCTTTCTGTCCTAAATGATCAATATCTCCCCATGTGAAATTTTGATGATCTACAAGCAAGCAAGTGCATCTTGTTTTCAACATTTGCAGGCAAGCGCTCGTAGCAGGTTCGAAAAATTTGAGCATGCTTTGAAGATGATGCTAGCGCTTCAGTTGTCTCTTTCGTACTAAGGAGTCAATTCTTAAAGCAAGCGCATCTTCTTTTTCTTTCTTAAGAGGACACTCAAAGCAGCCGCATCCCGGGGGGGGGGGGGAAATCCATTGCTTTATGGAGGATAGAGAGATGCTGTGCTTGCAGGAAATCTGAAGCATTTCTCCCTAATAATTTTTGAAATATGCATAGCCAATTTTCATGGCCATACCACCCACACAAAATTAAAATCTAAAGGTCTTCCACACCTTTCCCTACACAAAAATGGTGTTGAATTTTCTGAACATTCAGGATAGGACCATGATAAAACTGGAGAGACCACATGCTGAAAATTTTCTACAGAAGCTTGAGAAATAGAAGAGACCAATATTCAGTATGGAATAGATTTTGAATACAATGATGCTCCTAATTTTGCTTTTGGTCCATAGCTTTCCCAAAGGGACCCAATTTTGAAATTGCGAGCTGCCTTTCAATGTAGCAAAAAGTATATAATCTAAAGGCTAACTCTGCTTCAATCTACATTTTGCCCTGGGATGTAAGAATTGTTGAAAAATATTGGCCAGATAAAATGCTTTCCGGGATACTGTTGAGTTAGTGTCTACTGTTGTAGACACTCTTCAATCACCAGATGACTTTGGGACAACACTATCTTCCAATTCAGTCTCTATTTCAAACAACTGTTTTCATGCAAATGACTTTGGAGAAGAGAATACAATGGATGCTGCCTTGAGTTACTGGGAGAAACTTTGCTACACACCTAACAAATAAAATCAATCTGGAAAGCATCCAGTAAGCATCCAGCCAACTAAGATTCAGGCTTAAGTTGGAAGATGTTTAAGTTTTTTTAGCTAAATTTGGCTTTCTAGGAGCCTTACATGAATAAGGAAAGCTCAGTGAGCATATTCTTGTTATCCTATCCTAAATTCCTAGAACACACATGGGAATTTAAAGTATTCCAGAAGAGGATGGTAGCCTCTCTAGGATTGACAGTGTTAACAGAATGAACTATGGATATTCATGAGTATTTCAGATGTGGCTTTGCAACAGCAACAAATATGTACTGATTTTGGTACAGACAGATTGATCACGTATTCGACACTCTAAAAATCCTCTTTCTTTTTGGTCTGAGTTGATGATCCAGCTCTCTTGTCAAGCTAAGAGCATTCCTGCATTTTTCTCCCACTTCTAGGTTTTGTTCAGCAAGCACGCATCTGTTCAGCTTATTCGGTATTCCCTCCCTCCGGTAATAAATCTGGTTTCTTTTAAAATACTTCCCCTATTTTTGCCTGTTAATATCATTATGTATAGTTTGAGGAGTCAATTCTCTACTTTTGGCACTTTCTTATCTTTATCATAAGGGTTTCTGGAAAGACGCCACCTTAATTCTTGCAGCTACCTTCAACCTAGTGTATATTTGTACTTATCATTTCTGCCCATTTGATTAAAAATGCCTAGTTTATTGAAAACAGATTTCCTTTACTCCGTTTTTGCTTATTTTATCAAACTAGATAAAATTCCATTTCCATCAGGTTCCTAGATGCTTCTCTTCTTTTTCCTTAATTTATCCATCTTTCACAGGACACGTCTTTATTTTATTAAGTGAATAAGAAAGGCCCAGGATGGTGTCACTCATCTTTTCCCAACCTGGTATCTTCCAGGAAGACATTGTATTCCAACACACATGGAGAACATCAGGCAGGAGAAGGAAGAACTAAATGCATCCCAAAAATGGCAATAACAACAGCGAGTAAGGCTTTGATTGTTTCCATCACTCCTTCTAGGAGCAAATTCGAGACGTAGATGCCAAGGAAGTGAAGCCAAAATTAGAAAACAGAAAGCATTCTAGGGAGATTTGTTTTAAAAGACAGATTGCCCCCAGAAGCATAGAGAGACCAACCAATTCAGTTGTCAACAGTTGGCTGAAAAACCAAATTGAAAACTGCAGTAGGGAAAGAAGTAGAACAGTCTAGGCTGGTCCTGAAGGCAAGACAAGGAGCAACGGATGGAAACTCATCAACGAGGGAACCAACCTAGAACTAAGGAGAAACTTCCTGACAGTGAGAACAATTAACCAGTGGAACAACCTGCCTCCAGAAGTTGTGGGTGCTCCATCACTGGAGGTTTTCAAAAAAGGGATTGGACAGCCATTTGTCTGAGATGGTGTAGGGTTTCCTGCTTGAGCAGGGGGTTGGACTAGAAGACCTTCAAGGTCCCTTCCAACTCTGTTATTCTGTTAAAACGTGGGAGAATGAAGCACAAGTATGAACAGCAATAGCTTTCTGACCACCATGACCTGGATGATTGAGAATCTCCATGGGCCTGAAGAACGAGGTCTTCAGGACAGATCCTGAGAAGACACATAAAGACACATAAAGAAGCTGCAACCGGAGGTTCAGTTTGCAGAGTCAAACATGACCTACATTCTAAACAGCAGAACTTAACACTGCAGGTTGATCACCCATTCCCAACAGTGACTTGAAATACATCTCTTTCCACCAATTCTTTGCAACCCTGAACTTTAGGAAAGGATCTGTACTAGAAGCCGATGACTTTCTGAATGTAACAGAAGCTGTGGCCTTAATCTCAAAGCCTTAAAGAGCTTAAGGGATGATTATGAAAGTGAGATGGGCAGGAAACAAATCTAATAAATAATCTAAGGGAGCACCTATTTAGCTCCAAATACATCAATCTGGGAGCCAGGATTAGCAAGTCCAGATACATTTTCTGACCCATTTGTTCTTAGGATGTTCAGGCTTTCAAGGACCTATTTGTCACGCTCAGGGGCACAGATTTTTCCTGAGCTACTCCCAACCCTAAGATTACATTTGACTTTTAATTCTTTCTGCCTTCAAACAGATCTCCCATTTAAGCCAGGCCCTTAAGAGTCTGACTAATTATGATTAAGCTTTCGTTGAAATCTTACATTCTAGTCGTGTCATATTTTATTTTTACAGCTAACTGCTTTGAGTGCCAGACAGATAGAAGGGCAGGGTGTAAATTGAAACAATAAAGTTAATTAAATGAAGAGGGGTGGGGGTAGAGAGGATTAAAGCATGGCACTCGGAGACAACATCCCAGGGGAAGCAAACGCTTCCAAGTGCCAGAAGTGGATCCAAATCAGACTTTTGTTGAAGGAGTCGCAGATCCAAAGAGATGGTATAGACCCCTCAATGCTAAGTGGTGACTCACTTCCCCGCTTGGAGGAGACATCTGAACCCAAAGCTTTATTTTATTTTATTTTCCATGATGGAACTCTCTCTGTCCTTGCACCCTGTTTTGTTTTTTTTTTTTCTGTACAGCATGCTCTGCCTACTTTTATTGATTAGTTTCATTTGTATGGCCACCCATCTCTACAAGCGACTCTGGGCAGGGAACCATCTTACATTGAAAACCATTCCAATCACAAATACAACAGTTATCTTGATTCCTTTCGTTCACCTATCCCAGGGGTCTTCAAACTTGGCCCTTTTATGACTTGTGGACTTCAACTTGAAGTCCACAAGTCATAAAAGGGTCAAGTTTGAAGACCCCTGGCCTTTACCCTCTATTAGCATTCCTCAACTTATAACAGTTAAATGGCCATTCAAAGTTACAATGGCACTGGAAAAAAAGCAACTTATGGCCATTTTTCACACTTACTGTAGGACTGCCACAGCATCTTCATGGCCATGTGATTAAAATTCCAACGCTTTCTCTCTCTCTCTCTCTCTCTCTCTCTCTCTCTCTCTCTCTCTCTCTCTCTCTCTCTTTCTTTCTCTCTTTCTCTCGTCTTTCTCTCATATGTCTTTCTCTTTCTCTCTTTCTCTTTCTTTCTTTCTCTCTCATGTCTTTCTCTCTCTCTCTCTCTCTCCCTCTCTCCCTCTCTCTCTCAGCTTGATCTGCTGGCAAAATACAATCTTACGTGTGCGCTGAAAGCATTTCACTGGTTGCTAGTTGCACAAATACAAAGGTTGGTGATGACCTTTAAAGCACAGGCTACGTCCAGTTCCCAGAAAAGAAGGCCTCTTTCTATCTCATTCCCATCCCAACCATTCAGATCATCCCGAGAGATTTACTGACAACTGCCAGGCATTCACCTCACGGAACTTAGGATCAAACCTTCTTCGTTGTTGTTGTTGTTGTTGTCCCAAGCTTTCTGAAATGTACTCTGCGCCAATGAAAGAGATTCCCAGGTGGCTTTTAGAAAACCTTCAAAACCCATCCTTTTCAACAGAGGAGAATATGTGTTGCTCAAGGCTGAACAAAAGTGAGCGCCAAGAAGCGCTTTGAGGTGGCTTCGTTGCCTTGAGGATCAAGTCACAAAACACATATGAAGGAAGACCCGGTGGATGAAGAAGAAAGGGAAGACGAAGAAAGTTGCGGTTGGATGGAGTGAATAAGATCATGAAACACAGAGACATGAGAACGTGGGGGTTTGGACGAGAAGACCTCCAAGGTCCCTTCCAACACTTTTATTATTCTTATTATGATGTTAGAGAAGACAATCAGTGAATGAAGAAGTATATGGCAGAAGTATATGATGAAAGTAAGGATAGAAATAAACAAAGAAGCACAATGAAGGGCGTATAATGTAATTTGAGCTATGTTTCCTTTTCTTTTTCTTTACCTAATGCTGCCCATTTCTTTGGTTTGCTATGTCTGCTTTTCTATGCTTGACACAACATTGCTTACCCTGAATGGGAACAGTATGCTGGGTATGTATGTATGTAACCTACCAAAATAAACCACAAACTGTGAATGAACTTACTTATTTCAGGGTAGTGTCCTACATTCAACATCGGCGACTCTCCCTCTGGAGCTGTTTTGTCCTCCTCGAGATCCAACGTTGTGATCTTTGCCAACAATGACAGAAGGAGTTACTTCCTGACTGCGGCTTTCATCTATGGAGAAAGTTCCATTGCTATAATTAGATGGACAGCAATGCCCTAAATGTGCAAAGCCAGTGAGAACACATATCAAACTTGCATCAATGCCAGTCCAATTTTGCTGAAGGAAGGAAGGAAGGAAGGAAGGAAGGAAGGAAGGAAGGAAGGAAGGAAGGAAGGAAGGAAGGAAGACCATACCTGGAATAATGCCATCCAGTTTTGGTCACCGAATTACAAAAAAGATGTTGAGACTTTGGGAAAAGTGCAAAGAGCAATTAAGATGATTAAAGGCCTGGAGACTAAAACATATGGAAAATGGTTGCAGGATTTGAGTTTGGCTAGTCTAGAGAAAAGAAGGACTAGGGGGGACATGATAGCAGTATTCCAATATTTGAGGGCCTGCCACAAAGAAGAGAGGATCAACTTATTTTCCAAAGCACCCGAAGGCAAGATAAGAAACAATGGTAGGAAAATAATCAAGGAGAGAAGCAACCTGGAATTAAGGAGGACCTAACAGTGAGGACAATTAACAGTGGAACAGCTTGCCTTCAGTTGTGGATGCTTCATCCCTGGAGGCTTTTAAGAAAACCTGTCTGAAATGGTATAGGGTCTCCTGTGGAGCAGAGGGTTGGAGTAGAAGATCTCCTTCCAGCTCTATTCCGATGGATGGCTGGATGGTGGGAAGAAAGGAAGGAAGGAAGGAAGGAAGGAAGGAAGGAAGGAAGGAAGGAAGGAAGGAAGGAAGGAAGGAAGGAAGGGCCTAATGAAAAGACTAATGAAAAGAAGTGCACATATTTGACATGTTGGGGGGACACAAAATGCTCTCAGAAGTCAAGCTGGTGATGATGGTCCATGCGACCTTCTCAAATGCCCCCCAAAATATTCTCTAACAACTTCAGCTTTCTTTGGCCTCTTTCCCTGGGCGTCTACCCAAAGGTCTGGGCTCCAGCTCCTGCCATATTTATTTTCCAAGGGGCCCATATGGGGATAGAGGCATTCCTCAAATAAGGATGACAGTGAAGGTTGGTATTTTTATTTTTGCAGCATGCTGGCTTCCGATCTTTTTTTTTTTTTAATTAAAAAAGCATTTTTTAAAAATGAAGCTAGAATGGGCCAAGGGCCATTTGGCTAGCTAATAACATCGTGTGTCTGTTCCAAATGGAAATGTTTTCATGTCAGCACACACAGAATTTACGCTTTGTAAGAATACGTGGAGCTACTTTCTAATAGGCAAGAGCTTTTTATTAACTTGCAGCAATCAACAAAACATTAAAAACAAAGGCACAACAGCCCACAAGAACCCCAAGGAAAAGGAAAACATCCAGAAAATGAGCTATATAAAAACAAACGGGGAAAAAAGTACATAGTTTAGGATTACATATAAATGCATTTGTAATCCTAAACAGATACAATTTTAAACCTTTTCAGTCTTTCCATTCAAACATTTATTTATACAGAAAGAGGCAATCTAAGAGGAATTACTTCGTTGATGGAATCAAAACCTTTTGAATTAAAGAATTCAAGGCTCTTTATGGCTGGAGTAATTCTTCATCGGTGCTATTGCCCTAAATTAAATACCATTGATCCAAATTAGTGTGTATGATTAGATAGATAGATAGATAGATAGATAGATAGATAGATAGATAGATAGATAGATAGATGGATGGATGGATGGATGGATGGATGGATGGATGGATGGATGGATGGACACAATAGAGGAACCGGGTGAAGATAGATAGATGATAGATAGATAGATAGATAGATAGATAGATAGATAGATAGATAGATAGATAGAGACAGACAGACACACACACACACACACACACACCAGGGACACTTAAACTGATTTAAAGATTGCCACGTATACTAAAATATAGTCGAAAACCTCCCAAAGTATTTGTATTAAGATGAAAATCAATGCATTACCAATGGTAATTTATTGAAATGACATACAGATCACCCACTGATACTGTTTTTGTTAACTGTAGGGACAGTCCAGGCAGTTGCCAGGAACCAACACTGAGAAAGCATAACAATAATATCGATTCTTATTCTTTTTCTGTGCCTGGCACAGCTTCTAAAGCTTAAATCACACTTTTAAAATAGAAACTCCCATTGCAGGGGGTAAATGGAGAGGAACAGAGATAATTTACAATTGCAAATTAATTCTGATAATGGTATGATGTGTTTAAGATGTCCCACTTCAAACACTTCTGAGCATTTTTGCAATAAAATAAAATAAAATAAAAAGTCCTGGGTTTTATTTCGATACTCAAGCGGGAGGAGATTGACGTTCTCATTCTGAGTGTGAAATTAATACTTCAAGCACAATTTGAGGCTGTAGCTTTTCAAACAGCCCATTTCACATTTGAAGGTTTCGTGCTCCAAATGGTTCAAAAAGAGAACTTCTTGCACATTCTCAGTTGTGTGTTGTGGTTGTGTCTATGAAGTTGTGGGTGCTCCATCACTGGAGGCTTTCAAAAAAAAAAAGAGAGAGACTGGGCAACCATTTATCTGAAATGATATAGGGCCTCCTGCTCAAGCGGGGGGGGGGTGAGACTAGAAGACCTCAAAGGCCCCTTCCAACTCTATTCTATGTTCATGTCCATCTGGAGAGGCTCAGCTTCCCCCAGAACTACTTTTGATTGGTAACCTTCTGCAATTAATGTTTGAAATCATTACCCACCATTCTAAAAGATCATCTCTCCTCTCCCAATAGAAGCAACCACATTCTTTATTTGTGAAAGCAATGAGGCCGTCAACACCACTGGAACTGGACTGTTTCAGATTCAGCATCCTGACGGCGATGAAACCCGAAGCAGAAACACCATCATAAACCCCACAGAATTGGAAATCGCTATACCAGGGGCTAGGGGAGGGGGGTCGAATCCAAAGCTAACCCACCCTCCCAAATTCCTGAGCTGAGACAGAGCCCCAGAGTTCCAGCTTTCCTGGCTGTTGTGTCTGCAAGCTGGAATGGCTTCAAATATGCGGAGCTGATGTGACTGCATATTGTACTTCAAGACTATAAATAGCCATGCTGGAATCATACAGTAGGAAAAGCATCTCCTGGACTGTTAAGCCCTAAAGAATGGGGAGAGTATGCTAGCTTGGAAGTGGTCCAAAGAGTCAGGAAACCCCCCCCCCCCACTGAAACTCAGCTCTCTCCTTTCGCAGATCTCTGGATGCCATGGCAAGCAAGGGTACTTTCCCCAAATCTACAAGCATATACCCCCGTTTCCCAAAAAAGACCTATCCCCCAAATAAGCCCTAGCTTGATTTTTACCCGTGCATCCAATATAAGCCCTATCCCAAAAATAAGCCCTACTCACTCCATTGCACCTGGTTGCATGACATGGGGCGAGGCACGGGTAAAAACCAAACTAGGGTGGGGATGGGGGAACTGCCCCTTGCTACCCGCAGCCACTTAGCATAGGACACTTGCAGCCAGACTGCCATGCCCTGACATCTGTCTCACCTTGGTGGCCCACTTCTTCTGCGGCCACTCCACCACAACTTGTGCGTGTCACCCCGGCCTCCGGAAGGCCCCTGATGGTGAAACAGAAGCCAAGGGCGCCGCATGCATCAATCCAGAGCTTGTTTCTCGGTTTCAGATGCCTTCCAGAAGGCCTCTGATGGCGAAACGGAAGCCGGGGAAACGTGCGCAAGCAGTGGCAAGTGGCTGCAGAAGAAGTGGGCCAGCGAGGCAAAGCAGGTGTCAGGATGTGGGGAGCCTGGCTGCGGCGGTCCTAAGGTCCTAGAAGAAATAGGGGAGACATGATAGCAGTGTTGCAGTATCTGAGGGGCTGCCACAAGGCAGAGGGGGGCAGGTTGTTCACCAGAAGGCAAGACAAAAAACAATGGTTGGAACTGATCAAGGAGAGAAGCAACCTGGAATTAAGAAGAAACTTCTTGACAGTGAGGACAATCAACCAGTGGAACTCTTTGCCTCCAGAAATCATGGGAGCTCCATTACTGGAGATTTTTAAGAACAGATTAGACAGTCACTTGTCTGAGATGGTATAGGTTCTCCTGCTTGAGCTCTACTCTACTCTACTCTACTCTACTCTACTCCACTCCACTCTACTCCACTCCATTCTAAATGGGTAAGACACCTCCTGCCTCTTTTGGAGGCAAAAATAATATAAGACCAGGTCTTATTTTGGGGAAAACACAGGTATTTATTATTGCTAGATGTCTCTGTGAATAGATGCTAATGCAAATGGTTGTGCTTGATGGAATGAGCAAACTCCATCAATGATGTAATGTCAACGCAGGTAGCCCTTGACTTACAGCCATTCATTTAGTGACCATTCTAAGTGTTTTTGCACACTTAGACCGCTGCAGTGTCCCCATGATCATGTGATCAAAATTCAGATGCTTTGCAACTGGCATGTACTTAGGATGGTTGCAGTGTCCCAGGGTCACGTGATCCTCTTTTGCGAAGATCTGACCAAGTTAAGTCCATGGGGGAGCCAGATTCACTTAATAGCCGTATTACTAACTTCACAATTGCAGTGATTCGCTTAACAACTGTGTAGTTAAGGAAAGGCTGTAAAATGGGGGCAAAACTCATTTTAACCACAGACTGTTTTGCTTGGCAAAGGAAATTGGGTGCTCAGTTGTGACCACAAATCAAGGACTACCTGTGGATAGTTATCACCTGCATGGACAAATTGTCAAGGTATGGCTACCTGTGTGGGAAACAATCCTTAGCTTTACACCTATCCTTGTGGGAGAAGTGTGGGTGGACAACCAAGCTATTAGATTGCTTGATGCTCCGTTTTCAGGAATGGCTCCAAAGCGAGCAGACTGGAAGATTCTGATACTAAATATATACTAATAAACAACAGTGCAATATATCACTCTTTAGCCAAAGGCTACGATAATGATGCACAGTTTAAACATGCAGATGCAAAATATAATTGGAAAAAGTTATAAAAGCAGTCTTGGACATGTAATCAACACACACTGGTGGATGCTCTGCCCACCTTCTTGAATGACTGCCTTTTTTTTTTCATAAAGCAAACATGATCAACTTTTTCTATATGGGGCCCTCCAGATATGTTGGGCTACATTTTGCAGAGCTTCCAGATGAGCATTAGCCAACCTGTATGGGAATTCAGCCTGTGCACAAAATGTCACGCCAAAAGGACATACTTAAATTTGGGGTTGGGTTCACCTAACGTGCTACTCTAGGCCAAGACGGAGCTGGGTAACTCATGATTCAGCCTGTTCTGGAACCTAACCTTGTTGCAGAATGTTTTAGGAATGAGGTCATTACATTAAGACATAATAGGATTCATTTGTTATGCAAATACAGCAATTATCTTTTGTTCATTTGTGTTTTAGTTGTAGCATGTTATGTGAATCCAGCCCTGGAGTGATATACTAGATGCCAGGACAGAAATAAAATTTTATTTAATGTTAAGTTAAATTAAGTGTGTTAAGATAATTAACAGATTAACATTGTATTTCACCTTCCGGGCAGGTGAATTAGCTAGAAAACTGATGATACTTAGTTTTATACCTCCACCCCAGGCTCTCTGAGTGATGCCATGGACACCCTATCCCAGTGCCTGGAGGCTGTGAGGGCCTGGATGGAGAACAATAGTCTACAACTCAACGCAAGCAAGACAGAGTGACTTTCTCTCTTTCCTGGTGCTCTCTTGCCATCTTTGGTTCTAGATAAGGTGGCATTACTTCAGGCAATCCCAGTGTGTCACACATTACAATTTTGTGGCAACTTTTGGGAGCCCTGAGGATCTCATCCAGGCTTTCATGAAACCGCATGGCAGAGTCTATTCAGGCTGTTGGAGTCAAAATTTTCAAAAAGATTTTTTCCCCCCTTAGTCTGGGTAACCAAGTAGCCAGCAAGTAGAGATGTCAAGAACTTTGGGACCTTCCACCACAGAACGACGGTTCAGTCCAAATATTTAAAGTCAAGAGTAAAGCAGGAAAGTAGTTCCATGTTGAAAGGCAAACAGGCAGTGTGTAAAGCATGGTAACTAGGAAAAATTCCATTCTATTATCCAGAGTAATGCCAACAGGGAGAAAGATGTTGATGCATCATAAAATCTTGAAAAGCAAGCATCTCCTGTAGGGACAGCACCCCAGAGCATCTTTCTGTTGGAAGTTCAAACTTGAAATGGAAAGTTGTATGCCAACACACAAGAAAGGCTTTGCCTTTTGCCCTACTGAACAAAGAGACATGACCTCAACATGGAAAGAAGGCTGAAAGTCTAGCTTATCAGATGCACAAATCAAAGACAATACAACAGTTCTCTTAGTCAACACAGCCCACTTGATAGGATTTGCCAACATTTTTCAGGGCAAACAGCAGTGACTCCTGCTTTAATTGACAAGGCGTCATCAAAGTCTCTATATAAAATGCACTATGCCATGTGGCTTCATCAGCTGTCAGAGGCTAAAATGAGTAAGCATTTAATTACCTTTGTACGGCACACCTACAGGCAACTTCTCCCAAGTAGGAGAGACCACATGTTTGGGCCTGAGAAATACATTAAGGAATCCTGCAAGTTCAAACACTAGTTTGCGGCCCCAGAGAATCACGTGCACGAGGTGTCTACCCAGGTTTGCCATCATGTCAGAAAAAGTGCCAAGTTCAGAGAGCCAACTTAAATCAGCCGACAGCCCTGGAATCATGCCATATCATGGCTTAGTTCTTTTAAGATGGTTTTTTATCTGCTATAAATAGTTGACAGGTGCAAATGTTCTGATTCGTCTTGCAAAGTGTTTTATTTTTTTTTTTTTAAAAAAAAGCTGTGTTAAAAACACTGCAAAGAATCTCATGGCACCCTAAACAATAGTTCTCCAGATTTCACACGCATTAAACACACTCATCCCCCCCCCCCCCAAAAAAAAACCACAGCACAACAGATGAGTTGTGCTAAGTGGTAAAGTGAATCTATGCAATGTTACAAAACATTCTCCTGGGGAAAAATATATATATATATTTGGGCGCTAATTTAGAATCTTTCCCTTTGGAGAAAAATAGGTACAAAAATAACACTGGGGGTCTGTGTGAAAGAAAGAGATAACTTTATTCAGCTTACGCTCACTGACATTCATTCAGCTTTCTGCATATGGATAAATTCAATCACTCCAGTCCAAGCATTTCCTTGTACAAATTAAATGCATGATTACAACGCTGGAAAGTCAAGTTTCTAAGCTTTGCGGTGAGACTTCTCAAAGCTACCGACCCGTTGTAGGAACTTAGTCCCTAACACGGAGGTGGAGGCTGTTACAAAAACATGCAAAGAGGGAAATCAGGTTGAGATAGCAGGCTTGTCTCTTCTCTCAAAGTGCCCAATTAATCATGGTCTGGCTGAAGAATAACTATTCATAACAAGGATGGCTACAAGGTGTCGGTTTTAGGTACAGGGACATAATCGTCGTACGGCAATGTCGAGCATGACAAGGCCCGTGGCTTCTATTGCAGTCAGCTGACAAAATGGTGCCAGTGTTGGCAAGGACCACATTGAAATGTATTTTGCAATGGCATCCCCTCTTCAAGGAAAAAGTAGTGCCTAGCACAGGGGTAGGCAACCTTGGCTCTTTTATGACTCGTGGACTTCAACTCCCAGAATTCCTGAGCCAGCCATGCTGAGGGGAAAGGGAGAGGTTTCCAAGCTGAGCCGTGCTGGCTCAGGAATTCTGGGAGTTGAAGTCCACAAGTCATGAGGGGGCCATAGTTCCCCTATGCTGGCTCAGGAATTCTGGGAGTTGAAGTCCATGAGTCATAAAAGAGCCAAGGTTGCCTGCCCCTGGCCTAGCACATCATAGTGTTTAATAATCCTGGTCTATGCTCTTACCCCAAAGGTGCTTTTTCAAAAGGCCACTGACTTCTTCACTTCTGGAGCTTCTTGGCTGAGAAGCGAAACGTCTTCAAAGAAAAAAAAGGAAGTCCAGTGGCCTTTTGAAAAAGCACCTTTGGGACAACCATGATCTGGAAGACAAAAAGAGACAAACAAAAACCCTACTTTTTGAGCCAGGACATTTATTTGGTGTTTTGAACAGATTGTGACGCATCTCACACAATGGTTAATAATGCAGCAAGGCTGCTAGTCACAAAATAGCAGAAAGAGTTGAAGATAGTTCATTTTTCTTTCTGCTAACAAACATCAGTTTCAAAACCCTCAACGCTTCTTTCTATGTGCTGCTAGACTGCTTATTTGCCACCCTTGCAATCATAGTCCCCATTAACTCTGGGAGTTTTTTCTCCCTGCGTTAGCAATGGCACACAGACCATTCAAGAGCCTTATAAGGCAGGGGTCCCCAACCCGCAGTTTGTGGACAAGTACTGGTCCACAGCATGCCAGCACCCGGTCCGCACAAACAAGCAAAGCCCCATCCACGGGATGCAGGCAGCACACAAAACCACACACCCTTCGGTCTGTAGAAAAACCTCTCTCCACGGAACCGGTCCCTGGTGCCCAAAAGGTTGGGGACCTTTGTTATAAGGCAACCATATGGAACACGTGCAAAACACCTGCTAAACCCTGTGTTATTGATTTCTATAGGCTAAGGTTGACTTTCCCCTGTCTAATGCTCTCTCTCCTGCTCTGTGTGTGCTTTGGTATCCCCACTCCTGTGCAAAAAGAGATAGAATTCTTGGGCCGTGAGCCCAAAAGACATTCTGAAAACATTTTGGCTAGATTCCTTCAGCATCATCTTGCAGGGTAGGTGGCGTGCCAAACTTGACCACAACCCAACATTATGGAATAATCCTCAACGCATATTCTTGGAGAGCAGAACCGTTATTTATTACATTACACCACGCTATATATAAGTTTTGCTCTTTGGAAATGACCCAAATCTTCTCATATTTGAAAGCCCAAAGGGGATCTGGAAGATTTGGCTTGGGGGGAAATTGACACGATCCCATTTCTTACCCCCAACCACAAGTCTTTTCAGCTATGCAAACAAAGGAAGATCTAAGCTGACACAATCGGCGCATCAATTATCTTTCCTGCTCGGTGGAATGCAACATAATTTTCCTATACTACTAAGGGTCCTTAGGAACATAAATCAGCACGACTTTGTATACAGTTTAACCCAGGAGATTAGGCCATCGTTTTGAGGAGGGAAAATCCATATTGAGGCAATGTTTAAATTAATATGATGATTTAGGTGGAGAGCTGACAAAGACACAATAGATTGCACACCCTAATAAAATTGATTGGGCTGGATAAAGTCCTTGGCCTTTGGCCTACCTTTTTTTTTAACATCACGGCTTGTTTCTAAACTTTACGTTTAATTAAAACAAGTAAAAAACAAAAACCACATTAAAGCCGGGCCCTGTAAATTCAGGCGCCTTGGAGAATAGCTTGACTCCCTCTTCTTTGTGGCAGCCCGAGATATTGGAACACTGTTATCCTGTCCCCTCTCATCCTTCTCTTCATTAAACTAGACATACCCAATTCCTGTAGCCTTTCCTTATATGCTTTAGCCTCCAGTTCCCTAATTATCTTTGTTGCTCTTCTCTGTACTCTTTCTAGAGTCTCAATATCTTTTTTACATCGTGGTGACCAAGTGTGGCCTTACCAAGGCATTGTAAAGTGGTATTAATCATTCAATCCCACAACATAAAGCCGGCGATCCTAAAGATTCCAGAAGCTTTTTTTTTTTTTTTTAATCTTTACATCCCTTTGATATCCCTTGCTAGATAAGGGAGATTATATAAGAGAGGAAAGAGCATATGCATTGAATAATTTAATAAAATCAAACCGCTATCTCACAAAGCACCACTTGGTTCCATAAAGACTCGCAACTTATCCACAACACAGCCTGAGCAGACCACAGGAAATCCACTGGGTACATCAACAGCATAAATTTAGCACTTCGTCGTGAATAAGCTGCTTATACCAAATCATTCTTTTGATCCAATTGGCTAAATCCTATCTATATTGATGGGATGTTGTTCTCCCTAATCAGTAGTGGGCACCCTTTTAATTGGGAAGGAAATGGATTTTTCCCTGAAATAAAGTACAAGGGCTTAAAATTATAGGCAAAGATCTGGAGGCCTGTTCGTGGGAATTATATTGTTATTAATTTGTTGGTTTTAATCCTAATGTGTGAGCTGCCTAGAGTTGCTTCTGTAACTGAACTGGCCTATACATAAATGAATGAATTAATTAAACAAACTCCAGGACCCATCACATCCCTGGGCATGTAGGTATAAACTCAAATAATTACTCCCTAGAAAGATTTTGTAGCAAAAAAAGGGAACAAGAAACCACATGTATATCCAGACAAGTATGTTTCACTTTTATCTGGCTTCCAAAATGTACTGAAGCTGAAAAATGGGCAGTGATTCAACCCATAGTAGAAATCGTCTATTGCTCCTTGAATAAGTATATTTTGTGTCAAAAGTTCAACCTCTGCTCTCATGTCTATGCCATCTATTATCTCCCCCATAGGAAGATAAAGTGGGTTTCCTTGGTTTAAAAAAAAAAACACCACCACAGTCCCCTATTATTAATTAACCAAAGCAATTCAAAACAAGCCACAGATCTAATCTTTCCCATATCTCTTTTGGATACTTTTGGATAAGAAGTCGTGACCTTATTTAAAGTATTTAAGAAACTGTCTTGATGATACCCTTCCCTCTCTTTATCTCTCTCACTTTTCCCTATTACTTCTTTAATCACTTTTTTCCTTCCAGACAAAAAGACGTTCAGATGGAAAACAACAGATCTGCAATCTGCTCCATTTAACTGTCAATGCTAGAACCCTAACTCTTTGAAAAAAACTACTTGTACAAAGCCTCAACAAGATCAGTCAGTGCCAGAAGGCACAATGGACAAAAATCAGAAGTCACTTGCCAGTCCTTAGAAAATAAATAAACAGTAATTGTTCGCTAGAAGATTGGACCATGCACGTAATGTTTTCCAGGATTTTGAAGAAAAATGGAAAGAAATCAAATGTCAAATAAAGCTTTCTGTGTTGTCACTGGTAAAAGTACTTCCCTGTTTAGCAAATGAAGTGAATTCCCTAAAATAAAGAGTTGAAGAAGCTCAGTGGAACATGTTGTCTCATTCTCCAAAGAAGAATATAAGAAAGGGATTTTAAAAAAAAGAAAAAGAAAAAAAACTATACCATCAATTTTTACCGGGCTGATCCAGCTTTCAGGGCAGGATAGCAGTATGAACTTGTCTATCAGCTGGAGTAGATCGTGCTGGCAATAGTAATTTCACCAACAGGTCAACTTCAGAGAAGAGCAACAAAGATGATTAGGGGACTGGAGGCTAAAGCATATAAGGAACGGTTGCTGGAATTGGGTATGTCTATTTTAATGAAGAGAAGGATGAGGGGGGACATGATAGCAGTGCTCCAATATCTCAGGGGCTGCCCCAAAGAAGAGGGAGTCAAGCTATTCTCCAAAGCCCCTGAAGGCAGGACGAGAAGCAACGGATGGAAACGAATCAAGGAGAGGAGCAACCTAGAACTAAGGAGAAACTTCCTGACAGTGAGAACAATTAACCAGTGGAACAACCTGCCTCCAGAAGCTGTAAATGCTGCAACACTGGAAGTTTTTAAGAAGAGACTGGAGGGCCATTTGTCCAAAATGGTATAGGGCAGGGCTTTTCAACCTTTTCACCCATTGTACCACTTTTCTAGGATGGTCACGTACCCCCTGCCAGGTGCCAATGTACTACAGGTGGTACCCATACCACTGGTTGAAAAGCCCTGGTATAGGGTTTCCTGCCTAAGCAGGGGGTTGGACTAGATGACCTCCAAGGTCCCTTCCAACTTTACTATTATTATTATTATTATTATTATCCATCAGATCCAGTATGATTCTTTTCAACACTTCAAACCCATAATGGGTACCCTTGAGAAAAGGTAAGCAGGGCAGGAGGAATGGGAATTAATTGTGCTACCTTTAGATTTTTGTTTCTGCAAGGTCACTCTCTGCCCATTTAAAATGTCAATTTTATTTAAAAACATTAATCCAGAATCCAGAAGAGCAAAATATTTCCCTTGACAGAGTAGTAGTAGTAGTAGTAGTAGTAGTAGTAGTAGTAGTAGTAGTAGTAGAATCTATAAGCATTATAACGGCTCATGGTTCTTTAAGGTCATTATTTCAAATTCCATTTCAGCTAAACACCTCTTTTAAACAGTGGCACTTACACCCTTAAACATGTCTACTTTCTTTTGTCAAGAGAATGAAAGGAAGAAATTGAGAGAGAAAGCACAACTTTTGTCTACAGAAGAAACATAAGACCATCACAAGATAAAAGGCTGACGTAGCCAAGTTCTTTAGAAGCTACAACCAGACAAAATATTTCTTGGGCTAGGAGGGCTCATTGGGAATTTTGAGTGTAAATGTGAGACTAGGTCAGTTCTGATCAGGAACCAGAAGCTACTGTAAATTGTCTCCTCAAACACCCTCTGTCTACGTACAAAACTCAACAAGGGTTCACCTCTTCTGGAAAAAAAACTCACCAGAAGCTTTCCTAATCATCCAGCAATAAAACTATTACAGTAAGTTAATCAGCTGCTTCTCACGAACCTCAAAACTATTCGTCTGAGGAAACTGTTTTGGTGTACATAACAGTAAAGCTAGTCCAGGCTTTGTAGAAACCGTCTGGACTGGAAGAACTTCAAAGTCCAGAACAGAGAAAGAGGTACCCCACAAGGGGGGGAAAAAAAGCAGATTTGCTTTCCTAAAAGACGTCACTGAGCCTGGAGTTCCGAAGACATTGAACAGAAATGAGTAATAGGCAACTATGCCGATTTTGTTTGATTAGTGGTCCTGCTATAAGATACTAATGGAATCTGATTACAGCTAGGTGATGTTTCTCAACTTCAGGACCTTTTAGACATATGGACTTCAACCTGGGGAATCCTGGGAGTTGAAATCCATACAACTTAAATTTCCAGAGATTGAGAAACATTGTGCTAGAGGGATATACATTTTCTCCTCATTGTGCTAGAACAGTGGTTCTCAACCTTTTTAATGCCGCGACCCCCAACCGGTCGTAAGTCGAGGACTACTCAACCAGTCGTAAGTCGAGGACTATTCAACTGGTGCAGCACCGTTTGCAGAATGGGACTTTTGGCGGGCTCAGCAGGGCAGAGACAGCCTGGACAATTCCTATTGGCTTTTGAAAGCCAATAGAATTAGACTTTATTCAAGAGAGTCTGTTCTATTGGCTTTCAAAAGCCAATAGAATAAAAGGGAGTAGCACAGCTAAGGAAAAGGGGGGAAAAATGGCGGACTGCGTTGTTTGGCGACCCCCGTGAAATGGTCGTTCGACCCCAAATGGGGTCCCGACCCACAGGTTGAGAACCACTGTGCTAGGGTTTTGGGGAAAGGCACGTTGAACAGCAAGTTTAAACAGGCCTGGTTTCACATTTCGAATGCCCTCTCTCCCAAGTCTAACCAGTCAACTTAACAGAACTGTATTGAGAGGTATAGATGGCAAGAAAACTGATTTAACTGTTATCAAAAGCCGAAGTTAGCTTCTGAGCCAATGTAGCCACTTATCTGTTGCAGACCCTAACCTGAAAGAGATCAAACAGTCCTTAACTTTAATCTAAGAAAGAAAGAGACCCAAAGACTAGCTCTAATTTTTACAAAAACAATTCTTAAGCCAAACATTAGCTAGTGAGAGCTAAAAGGAGAGACGGCCCTGACTTTCTAACTTCATCAAAAAAAAAAAAAAAGCTATTCCTTATTTTTTAAAGAAAGTTAAAGGCTTGATAGAAATGTCACGGGAGTGTTGAATGTTATCATGTTAATAGGGAGATAAGGCTCAGCATTATTTTGCCTAATCTGCCTTCCAAGTATCTTGAATTTTAACTTCCATCAACCCCATTTTGGGTGAGGAAGGGTACCAGGCAATGTGTTAGCTGGGGGGGGCACAGCATCTTGTCTCCAGTAGTCTCTTGGGTTAGGAAAAACTAATTTTGAGAAACAAAAGATAAGGCTGAATAATTTACCTTGATATGAGAGCAGAAAGAAACACCTTTTTTTTTTCCAACCACTGGAAGCACTGATTCTGAAGCAAATATCTTCACAAGTTTTAAGACTTTTGTTGCTGTTGTCAACCACGTTACATCCTTCCCCGGAGAGGGCAATGCATCTTCTTTAGTGAAAACTATCACTAAAGGATGTTCACAGCAACCCAGGACTGTCTGGAGCAAGACAAAGATGTGACAAACAATGTCCATGAGACTCAGACATCAATAGTAAGCCATTGCTGGATGTTAGGTCTGTAGCCATTTGGCTGATTTTAGGCAGATGGAACATTTATTTAGAAACCTTTTAAAAATGTGCAGATGAATAATAATAAAGTGATTTTATTTATTACGCCTCTCAACTATTCAACCACTTCAGGTATTTTTTTTTCCATTAACATACAGAGGTAAATTGTCTAACATGTAGACATAAATTAGGATTTGTAGATTTATATCAGAGCTGAAGCCACACTGCAGATTTAACAGTGAAAAAAGCAAACAGAAAAAGTATGATCATTCAAGAGTTACAGAACTGGAAAAGATCTCAGAGCTTAGAGCAGTGATGGCGAACCGAATGCCCAAAAACCATCCCGCCCCGCCCACTCTGCCCCTGCCCCTGCTCCATCCCCCTGGCCTTCCCCTGCTATACCCCCGTGCTATTTTCCAAAGCGCCTGAAGGCAGGACAAAAAGCAATGGATGGAAACTGATCAAGGAGAGAAGCAACCTAAAACTAAGGAGAAACTTCCTGACAGTTAGAACAATTAACCCAGTGGAACCACCTGCCTCCAGAAGCGGTGAATGCTCCAACACTGGAAGTTTTTAAGAAGAGACTGGACAGCCATTTGTCCGAAATGGTGTAGGGTTTCCTGCCTGAGCAGGGGGTTGGACTCAATGACCTCCAAGGTCCCTTCCAACTTTATTATTATTATTATTATAAAAACGGAACAGTGAGATGGAGACAGCGCAGTATGAATCAGCAAGACTTAATATTTAAGACTTAGGCTTGGGAAGGGACTTCATTTCACTTACACCTTACTAGCAGAAGTAAGAAATACAGTGAAAGTTAGAGCTTCCCTCTCCCCATCTCTGAGGAACAAGAAAGAAGAATCACTGCAGGAACAGGACACCGAGTGCAATGCAGATCTGGGATTTGCGGACAGCAATGCAACGGTTAAGAAAGGGGGGCAGGAGCTGTCCATGGTGGCGCTACAGTTTTCAGGATTCTTCCCCAGTAGAAGTGTTTGCTCTAACACCCACAAACTCTAATCATAAAAGCTGCTGAGTGATAGAGATTAATCAACATTACTGCAAAGTAAGGTTGTTAGATCAGAATATCCTGAGAAGAACCTCTTCCTAATCTGATGCCTTTCAGATACTCTGGGTTACAACTCCCATGACGCTGGGTAGAGACCCAGTAATAGGAACTGTTAATCTGACACAATCCGTTCATTCTCTGGCACTACGAAAACTCTTCTCCAGTTCTTTCCTTAATCACGCTCTATTTTTCCTTTTTTATCTCTTTCTAGATTGTAATCCCCCTTTGGGGCAGGAACTTTCATTCTTTACCAGACTCTTAAGTTCTTTTCTACCAAACTAAAAATGTAACAAGACAGAGAAGAGATCCAGTTTAATTATCAAGGTGTGTTGGCAATCCTAAGATTTTTAATAAATGAATGCCTGTGAAACGAGGATAATGCAGGATAATGATTTGACTAGAAGAAGACATAGAAGTTGCATCTAGGTAGACCTTAAGGTGACAAGAAAGTACAGAAGCCCACAGAGGACAAAGCTATCTATAGCACAATTGTCATAACAACTATATGTGACCCGTGGGATCCAAAGCTGAAATACTTGTTGCTAAGGAGCATAAGCCGGTGCCTACTCTCACAGCCACACTTAGCTTGTGAGTCTGCCAAAGAGGCATTTGGTGAAACACCGTGGAAAAAAAAAATAAAGCATCCATTGGATTGATCCAGCATGATTCTCAAGAGCAGAGATCCCAGCTCCTACCAAGCAATTGTTTTACAGCCAGCAAAAAATCAAAGGGGTGTGTGTGTGAACTGATTTATTCTACCAAGCCACTATGTGGTTTGTCGGTTGGCTTAGTGTGATGTGTGAATCTCAGCTATTAAGGTCTGTAAGCCATGGTTTTAAACTTCAGCATGCTGTGTGAATTTAGCCATTTGTGGCCTACTCAATCAAACTCCAAAAACTATAGCAGAGTTTGAGATATTTTCCTATCAAGTTTTTCAAAACCAGGTTTTAGGGCTGTCAGAAAAAAAAGAGCCTGACCAGATTATCCAAAGGAAAAGAAAACTAAACTAAATGCTGCTTAATAGCAAAAACCAAGAGTAAATCCAGGGTGTGCTAATCAGCTTTGATCCAATACAAATCATTACACTGATTTGATCCATCAAACTGGTTTGCATTTATAATTCAAATCAGATTTGTGATCCGAACCAAACTTGATTTGATCTGATCCAGAAAAGAAATGTATTTTGGTTCAAAAGCATTCTGTTCAGTCTGACACACGAAATCCATAATTTTATTTGAAGGGTTGCTTTAACTAAAATACCTCCAAACTGACTCTCCGAGTCAAAGCTTTACACAGCTCTCATGAAAACTGGACAGAAACAATTTCAGAAACAGAATTAACGTAGTTCTGTTCCAACTATATATAAACAATCTATGTTCTAAAATTTACACATCCAGACTTTATTCTTGGTCAACAAAAGATGTATGCACCACATCTCAAGAACAGATTCACTTTCAAAGAGGCTAAGGCTGAAATTGTATAATACAGTAGACTAAGTTAAAATCACTTAGCATTAAAGTAATGTGTAGTTTGATCCTTATGCTTATGTTTAAAAACCTAGTGATACTATTCTTGATTTAAGCAACTTACACATTCAAGAAAGGCACACATAAAAATGATCATTTTGTAACTTACCTTACTTCAGTGCAGAATGAATTTGCTACACCAAAAGAGAAGTCTTGTCTCCAAGGTTAAGCTCTTGGCTGGAGAAGTTCCAACTGCCTCAGCTGCTACATGGCATGGAC